>NC_041388.1:249380355-249389473 GCF_002162155.2 Triticum dicoccoides
CGAACCCGCGCGCGCCTGTGTGAAATAACAGAGCAGCCGCCGATGTGAGCTTTGTGTGGAAGAGAGGGTAATGCCGAGGCAACCAGTCGCGTGGATATGTCACTGGGCCCATTTAGGTGTGCTGTTTCGAAACGTCATTCCTGTACCAAAATGCCGAGTGCTCCTAGTTAACGCTCGCGTGCATCAAAACGAGTGGCTTCCGCTGAAGGATTAGCGCAAACGGGCCGGCCCATTCCCACAAGCGAACCTAAAAGAGAAATGCCTCGAGAAAATGCAGCGTTCGGGAGTTGAACCCGCGACACATTGGTACGCAGCAGACTTACTCGCCACTGCACTAGCTACTGACCGTATGTTTAACTGTAGCACTCAATAGTAGGTATTATGTACAGCGGTAGATTTGTCTTTTAATCATTCCTTCAAGAAATGAATATCGTTTTCTCGAACAAAAGTCTAAAACTTGATTGAACATTTTGTGATATACACTTAAAATATACATTGATTTTTTTGTGAAAATACGCCGAACAACTTTTAACTACACAGTGTAAATTTTTGTGATATATGATGCACAAATTTTAAACACACATTGAACATTTTTGTAACATAAGTTGAACTATTTTTAACTACACATTGAACAATTTTGCTAAATGTATTGAACAAATATTAAATACATATTGAACATTTTTTCATATACGTTGAACAATTTTAAAATTGTGAATCAATTTTTAAAAAGTGAACAAAATTTTAAATCCATGAACAATTTTTGAAATCATGAACAAACTTTGAAATTCAAACAAATTCCTTAAAACAAAGTATAAAAGTAAAACGAAAAAAAGGATAAAATGAAAGAAAAAGAAACAGAAACAGAAACAGAAAAATGAAACAAAAGGTAAAAAAACAGAAGCAAAAACAGGAAAAGGAAACAAAAGGTAAAAAAAGAAACAGGAAAAAATGGAAAAACTACAAAAAAACGGTTCAGGGAACCTTCTAACCTACTAGAAGGTTCCCAAAACCAAGTCTCGCTCGAAGTGGGCCGGCCCGTGCGCCTCGTTCGCTCGCTTCGCTTCAGCGAAGCAGCGACGAACGGACGCACGCGGGCGTCATATAGGATCTGCCCAAAATGCCGGTCCAGGCCAATGAGTGATCCCGCGGGCCGGGGGACAGGAACGGTTGGTGGGCCGAACAGCAATACGCCTATGTGAGCCTAGGTGTATCACGGACCGTATTTCACCCGCTAGGCCTGCCACGCTCCTGCAATGAAATGACTGATCCACAATCCCAAAGCCCATCCCAACGGACTAGATTGCGGCCTGCCTATAGCCCGGCCACCAAAAGCCCTCACTCTCTATGTTTCGCCTATTCATCTTCTCCCTGATAACCCTCCTTTTAAGCCAAGGGTTCGTTCCTGTCACCTACACCAAAGCTGAATCGATCAATTGCTTGATGGCAGGAAACACTCACATTGGAGGAAGAGGCGCCGGCAGAGGAAGGGCTTGCATCATCTCAGCTGGTGTGTGCCAAGGTGAGGAGCCGCCATGACGGCTGATCCCCCAACCTCCCCTAGCCCTCCTCGATGAGTGGCTCCATTAGTTCCATGCTTTGTGTTGCGCTCACGGCAAAGAGGTCATTAATGTCTGGTTGCATGGTGCAGCGGCTTGCCACGGGACTCCACGGTACGGTCGCCGGCATTCTGCACCTTCCACCGTTGTCTCCTGTAGGTGTATAGCTCCCTTCCTCTGGCCGCCCATGTCCCTGCTACAGCCGGTGGACCTCCACATATCAGACGACGAGGGCACCGGCGACCATGGTCAGTCCCGCGACGCCAGGTATGTCCGACCTCTTTCGATGGCTTTCTACTGCCCCTACATGTGGAGCTCAACATGGAGGGACTCGTCGTGGCCTGAGTATCGCTCTGGGCGCGGCTGCCCACCGCCGCATGCGTCAACTGCTCCAACGCCCACAAAGTGTTTGGTGTAATGTCAGTATGGGCAGATGGCTGTGGGTAAAAAACAAAATTCAGTTCAGTCTAGAAATTGTATTGCTATACCCTTAATTTTGTGTTCTTCTATTAGATTAGATTTGAATTTTTACCACTAACATATTGAATGTATTGAATCTAAAGAACGATACCAAAATGAATGACTTACATGAGTTTGTGAGACATCTCCTGTGAGTCTAGGACTGTTTTCAACAATTTGTACTGCACATAAGCACTCAAGGTGTTGGATGGCTTCATGTTGTAATCTGTTATGTTCACTCCTTCCCAAATTAAATTTTTTAGGAACCTTATCAGTTGTATAATCTCTTGGTGTTGCTCCTGAGTCCAATATATATATATATATATATATATATGCTTGCTTAGCCAACTCATGGTCTCCAAAGTTAGGCCATAATAGACGAATATTTCATTTACTCACATTCAACTGATGTATATCTCGGTGTCTTAGTTCATTTCCAAATTAATTTTTAAAGTAGGCTTATTAGTTACACTTAGAAAGCCTCTTGGTGTTCTCCTTGGTCCAATATTTATCTTCTTGCTTAACAAAAACTACGCCATATGATTAGTTTCACATAAATAAGTGATATTCTACTTTTTTGGCGGCTGGAAGATCAGTTTGTCATATCATGTGAAAATGAGTTTATTTACCTACATTGTTGCTTTTATTTGTCAGTTAACAAAGATGTTTGTGAAATAGTAAATTAGTCAACATAGTTTAGTTGGTTGAGAACCTGGATGGGGAGACTCAGAAGGTTCATTTCATTCATTTGCCACTCTGAAATGTTGTGCTCATTAGATGGTTCTGCTTTGTAGAAATCAGAATAAGTACCAGTCGAAGTGTTTCCTTCTCTAACATCGTGTTTCGAGGTATGGATTTCATTACACCCTCATGTTTGGATTCTGCAGCATCGGCCACCCAGTGGATCTGACTACCGAATGCCATGCGGCGACCGCAGTGGTGTTGATGCATGCCTGCGACAAGACCGACACACTGGAACAACTCAACTCCTTCTGGCTTCCCAACCTCCGGCGTGCCCATGTGATGCTGCCTACAGCCTCCCATGGATCAGGTGAAGCTGCTGGAGATCATGGTGTGGGTTCAAGATGGACCTCATGGATGAATGACGGGGTCAAACGGTGCCTCCATGCCAGATACACTCTGTTGTCGTGCTGCCGATGTTGTGTCAACGATGCTAAGGAATTTGCATGTGAGCAGGTAGCTAACCACTTAATCCATGATTAAATCTCCTAATTAGCCTCGCCATGCCGTTCGTTTCAGTTCCTGCATCTCTGACTCTGTTCCTACAAGTGGTGATGGGCAGGACGAATTTGTAATCCTCTTTACCTGCCGGTAGCTACCGCATGGCATTATGCTGGCATGTTGGGTTCACCCCGCCCCGTTTCAATCCTCTCAATGTATTAAGTTTCTAATTCCTCCATGTCTCCACCTACTACATCTTGCTTCACCGTGAGGTTAATCACATATGATAGCTGACTATCTACTGCAATGCATTTTGTAATTATGTTCTGATGAGTGAATGTTTGTAATACTTGCCATGTCATACAACATGCTTTTTTACTGGTCTTTTAAATTGTTGGCAAAAGGTATTGTCTAATTTCCTATGTCAAAACAACAAAGCATACATTTTTATGCTACATGGATTTACCTTATTGGAAATTGTAGGAAATTTTCGGACTTAAGATAAATAGGAGAACAGCTCGCTGCTCACTTTAATCTCATTTCACATTGCCATATCTCCGTAATTTCTTTTCAGTGGTTACGACATGGCTACGGGAATTTTAACATTCGGATACAGGTGAATATATGCCTCTTTTGAGGTCACTACAAGCCAACTAAGTGTACTAGAACCATTTCAGTGGTTTTGCAATGCTATGAATATTGAGAGTTCCAAGATAATGCTAAGCATTTGTAAGTTTCCACAAAATTCTATTCGTTAAAGATAAATATCAATATTTCATTGAATATTTAATAGCCATCTTTATTTTTGTCCGATTACATTTTTCAGTGAAGCTAAGGCAAAAAATTCCTGCAGCAACATGTGGGGTGTCATCTAGTTCTTATTGGTAGAAAGTCCCTCGCTGGTTTTAATGGAAGAAAAAGTTGAACCCAAAGTATTAATGGCTTCTTCCAATTTATCAATTCTCGTAGGACTTTGCTCTACTCTATCGGTAATTGGTTCCCCATACTTTAGCAATTTTAAAATGGTTCCTACCGACGAGCCAAATTAAGTTACATGGTTATGCACCTTTTTATGCAAATTTTCAATATGTTCGATAGTCGGCATTATTCGCATAACATGTTTCGAAGTTAATGCCATTTCATTGATAGTAATTGATGATGATCCCACTGAAAGCACATTTGCTCCCTTGGGTGTTTTGGTAATCAATGTCAACATACATAGTGTTGGACTAATAGTTCTACCTAGAATATTTTAGATAAGTCCAACGGTTGGCATGGCAAGGAAAAGAGGATGTGGACCCCATCAAAATTCAAAGGACATGGATTGGCAAAAGCTCAAGACTCTACTTTTTTGGTTAAGTGATCGAAGATCACATTGAGTCCATAGGAAAGCCAATACTATTAAAAGAGGATGAGGTTTTGATGATGATTTGGTTGCTCAAGTGCTTAGTGATATTGCTCTAGAACCCTCAACCACTCTATCTATCTAAATATGTCCAAAACCCTTCAAGTCAACTCGGTCCCACCAAATCATACCTATTCGGACCAACCGAGTTCATCTGGACACTGCCACAACCAAACCCTAATAAATCAGATCCACCGATATGGATCTCGGTCTCACCGAGATGGCCATGCCAACTCTCTGTCATCTATTGCAATTATTCCGGTCTTATCAAGTTTTGCAATCGGTGCCACCAAGATGGCTTGCTGATACGTCTCCAATGTATCTATGATTTTTTATTGTTCCACGTTGTTATATTATCGTTCTTGGATGTTTTATAATCATTTTATAGCAACTCTATATCATTTTTTGGGACTAACCTATTGACATAGTGCCCAGTGTCGGTTGCTGTTTTTTGCTTGTTTTTTACATCGCGAAAAATCAATACCAAATGGAGTCCAAACGCAGCAAAACTTTTTGGAGAATTTTTCTGGACCAGAAGACACCTGTTGGGCCCAAGAAGTGCCAGAGGGGAGCTCCAAGGGGAGCACAACCCACCAGGGCGTGCCTGGTGGCCCAGGCACACCTAGGTGGGTTGTGCCTACCTCGATGGCCTCCCGCACTGCCTCTTCACCCTATAAATACCCAAATATTCCAGAAACCCTAGGGAGTCGATGAAACACAATTCCAGCCGTCGCAAGTTCCAGAACCACGTGATCCAATCTAGACACCATCACAGAGGGGTACATCATCCTCATTGGTGCATCTTTGATGATGCGTGAGTAGTTCATCATAGACCTACGGGTCCGTAGGCAATAGCTAGATGGCTTCCTCTCTCTCTCTCTCTCTCTCTCTCTCTCTCTCTCTCTCTCTCTCTCTCTCTCTCTCTCTCTCTCTCTTTTGATTCTCAATACAATGGTCTCTTGGAGATCTATTTGATGTAACTCTTTGTAACGCCCTGATGCGGCTATATCTCCCACGTGTCAAAGCACGACTTCGAGGCATAACCGCATTGAAAGCAATGTCGCAAGTGAGGTAATCTTCACACAACCCATGTAATACATAAGGGAAAAGATACATAGTTGGCTTACAAACGCCACTTCACACAAATACATGAATAAAGCATTACATCAACCAGATACAATTAAGGTCCGACTACGGAACCAAAATAAAAGAAGACTACCCCAAAAGCTACACAGATCCCCGATCGTCCCGACTGGGCTCCACTACTGATCAACTGGAGAACGAAACAACACGAAGGACAAGATCTTCATCGAGCTCCTCCTTGAGCTTGGTTGTGTCACCTGCTCGGTAACATCGGCACCTACAAACTGGTTTTGGAAGTATCTGTGAGTCACGAGGACTCGGCAATCTCACACCCTCGCGATCAAGACTATTTAAGCTTATAGGAAGGGTAAAAGGTATGAGGTGGAGCTGCAGCAAGCGACTAGCATATATGGTGGCTAACCTATTCGCAAAAGAGAGCGAGAAGAGAGGGCAAAGCACGATCGAGAAACTATGATCAAGAAGTGATCCTAGGACAACCTACGTCAAACATTACTCCAACACCGTGTTCACTTCCCGGACTCCGCCGGAAAGAGACCATCACGGTTACACATGCGGTTGATGTATTTTAATTAAGGTCAACTTCAGGTTTTCTACAACCGGACATTAACAAATTCCCATCTGCCCATAACCGCGGGCACGGCTTTCGAAAGTTCAAATCCCTGCAGGGGTGTCCCAACTTAGCCCATCACAAGCTCTCACGGTCAACGAAGGATATTCCTTCTAGCGGGAAGACCCGATCAGACTCGGAATCCCGGTTACAAGACATTTCGATAATGGTGAAACAAGACCAGCAAAGCCACCCAGATGTGCCGACAAATCCCGATAGGAGATGCACATATCTCGTTCTCAGGACACACCGGATGAGCCAGACGTCGGGTGGGCCAGCCCAGACTTGCCCCTGGTAGCTCCGGACATCGCTCGGTTTGGACCAACACTCAGAGGAGCACTGGCCCGGGGGTTTAATAAAGATGACCCTTGGGCAAGCCTACCCAAGGGAAAGAAAAAGGCTAGGTGGCGAATGGTAAAACCAATGTTGGGCCTTGCTGGAAGAGTTTTATTCAAAGCGAACTGTCAAGGGGTTCCCATTATACCCAACCGCGTAAGGAACGCAAAATCCGGGAACATAACACCGATATGACGGAAACTAGGGTGGCAAGAGTGGAACAAAACACCAGGCATAAGGCCGAGCCTTCCACCCTTTACCAAGTATATAGATGCATTAATTAGATAAGAGATATTGTGATAGCCCAACATGTAAACATGTTCCAACAAGGAACAACATATCCATGTACCAACAAGGTACAAACTTCATCTTCACCTGCAACTAACAACGCTATAAGAGGGGCTGAGCAAAGCGGTAAAATAGCCAAACAACGGTTTGCTAGGACAAGGTGGGTTAGAGGCTTGGTTCAACAATATGGGAGGCATGATAAGCAAGTGGTAGGTATCGCAGCATAGGCATAGCAAAAGAGCGAGCAACTAGCAAGCAAAGATAGAAGTGATTTCGAGGTTATTATCATCTTGCCTGAGATCCCGCAAGGAAGAAGAACGAGTCCATGAAGAAGACAACGGACGTAGTCGAACGGATCCTCAAAAATGCGACGTTATCAGAACCAAACCGAAGAAGCAAACACCGGAAAGAAGCACACAACATAGTAAACAAACCACACATGAACATGGTATGATATGCGGGATGCGGTATGCGATGCATATGCATGATTTGCAAAGGAATGATTGAACCCGGCCTCAACTTGTAAATCCAAGAGTGGCACTGGAAAGGTGAGGTGATTTTGGTTGAAATCGATATAAAGATCACCGGAATCGGATGCACGGTTTGGAAATGGCAAGCAAAACAAATATGGCACCGGTCTGCGATAAACAGCAAGTGACCAACTAGATGCAACAAGATAATTATGCTACAGCACTCAAACATGGCAACAAAATAAATGGCAGGAATCCATTGATGATGCTTAACAAAAGATGAACACTGAGCTACGGCCAATTTATCCATTAACAGGTTCAAACAAGCATGGCAAAAGTGCAATTGGTAAACAGATTTTAGACTTAGTGAAATTAACACTTGTCTGGAATTTCAGATCAGATAGCACACTTTGGAGCAAGAAAAATATATGCTACAGGAACTTAACATGGCAAAGCAAGACATGGCATGGATCTACTCAAAGAGCTTAACAAAAGTCCCTTAGTGACCTTGAGCCAAAAGGGATCAGAAAATACAATTGCAAGCATGTGAACATGGCAAAAACATAATCAGATCTCAGACTTAGTGAAAAACTGGAGCATGCAAATCAGATATCAAGTAGGCATTTTCACGAGCTCGATGCACTCACTACAGAGCAAGGCATGACAAACTAAGCATACACCCATCAAATATACATATAATATAAGCTAGACATGCCAAGAACAACAACATACCATGCACGGATCAACTACAACATCCTCGGCAAAATCGCTAACAAGTAGACAATCTGCCCAGATTCACGAAATAGCAAAAGTAGAGCTCGATTGAGTCAAGCTAGGGTGCTCCACAATTGCAAACAAAGACATGGATGGATAGAGTACCACAAACTTAACAAATCATCCTTACTGATCATCCTCAGAAGAGGCACGGATCACTAGGAAACAACATGAACATATGGCATATTGATAAAAACAGATCAAGGACTTAGTGAAATTCTAAGTCCCTGAAATCAGCATTAACGAATGCACCACTTTGCAAGCTTGTGCTAGTCACCACACACATCATAAAAATACATGGATGGCACCGCTGGAAAGATGGCAAAGCATGTAACAAAACTCATGTAGAGCTCAGGAGCATATCATGCACACATTAATCATGGCAAAAATGACAAATAGCTACTTGGAGCAGTAGATCTGACAATTATCTCAAATAGCTCTCTTCCAACAGCATTTCGGGCATCAAGATGAGCTCAAATGAAAATGATGCAATGAGATGAAATGATGTACTCTCTGAGGCGAACATTTTGATATGCTACACGCTCAAAACGGAGCTACGGATGCAATGCTACGACACGATGAAGATGGGCATATGAATCTGGAAATCTCGGGACGGAGAGAAGCGGGACGACACGGATCCGGATCGGGGCGACGCGTTTGGATCGGGGGAGTGGTGGATCTGGTCCCGATCCACGGGACCTCGCCGGAGACGACGGAGATGGCCGGACTCAGAGGAGACCTCGCTGGAGCGCGGTGGAGGAGGACGCCGGCTCGCCGGAGTTGCACCAGGGGCGGACCCGGCGAGCCAAGGCGGCGGCGGGGCAGCTCACAGCGGCGGGAGGCGAAAAGCGGCGGAGCGCCGGCGATGCGTGGCGGAGCCGGCGATGCGTGGCGGAGCCGGCGCGGGCGGCGATGGTCGCTGGTGGAGAGGGCGGGC
>NC_041388.1:249389968-249397863 GCF_002162155.2 Triticum dicoccoides
CGGCGGACGGCTCGGGCCCGGGCGGGTCCGCGATGGGCCGCGCGGTGGGAGGACGCCGGCTGGACAGGTGGCGCTGTCCGGTTGGTGGAGGAGGCGGCGGCGGGTGACGTGTCGCGACGCGATTGGGCGGAGTGATGTGGCGGCGGCGGCGGACATTGTCCGGCTCGGCGCGGATGTGTCCGGCGGCGCGAGGATGAAGAAGACTAGGGTTTGGACTGCGCGAAAAATCGGGGAGAGCCACATATTTATAGGTAGAGGGAGATAGGAGAGTCCAAATGAGGTGCGGTTTTCGGCCACGCGATCGTGATCGAACGACCGAGATGATGGAGGAGGTTTAGGTGGGTTTTGGGCCACTTTGGAGGGGTGTTGGGCTGCAACACACACGAGGCCTTCTCGGTCCCTCGGTTAACCGTTGGAGTATCAAACGAAGTCCAAATGGCATGAAACTTGACAGGCGGTCTACCGTTAGTAAACCAAGGCCGCTTGGAAAGTCTCGGTCCAATCCGGAAATGTTTAACCCCCCACACACGAAAAGAAGGTAGAAAGGACCACCGGAGGAGATAGAAGCGCCGGAATGCAAAACGGACAACGGGAAAAATGCTCGGATGCATGAGACGAACATGTATGCAAATGAAATGCACATGATGACATGATATGCAATGCATGACACGCAAGAAATGACAAGGCAACAACAACGAATAACTAGAGGACACCTGGCACATCGGTCTCGGGGCGTTACAACACTCCACCACTACGAGAGGATCTCGTCCCGAGATCTAGAATGGCACCGGAGGAAAAAATGGAAGAGAAAAGAGAAGAGGTAAAATTAAGTTGCTCCTTTGACAAACAAGTGAAACCAAGAACCTTGAGAGGTTAAGCCATTTCGAGAAAACAATACAACGGAGATAAACAAAGTTGAAAGCACTCCGTTAAGAAAGGGGAAAAGGAAAGAACCGATTCGGGTAGCACTCCGGTTTAGAAGGGATGCAAGACTTGATAAGGCGAAAGGAACTTGAGCAAAAAGGACAGAACGCTCCGGTTAAATGGATAAGCAAAAGAAAGAAGCCTGATCTTGACAAAAACAAAATGATAGGTTGAAAAGAGCAGCATCGCAATGCCTCCGGAAAATAGAAGATAGATCATTGAAATAAAAGAATGGAGAAGAGAAAAGGCAACTCCTGCCACAATTGAGCTTGAAAAGGCATCCTTAGGAGAAGGGTCGAACGGAATTGTTGCAAAACCAACAACGAAAAGAATAAGCTTGATATGGTCTTGTGGAATACATCTCAAATTATGAGGTGACAACTTGCCACTAACAAAATCAAAGATTGGATTGATATCAATAAGGAGACGAGAAACTTATTCACCGGGAGGATAATTGAAGAACTTGGGTCATTATAAGCACCATGGATAGCAACAATTCTCAGGGAATGCTTTAGGTGAAATATACCCCAAGATAACTCCAAAGAAGAGGTTGATTGGTTGGAAAGATGACTTGAGCGAAGAGAAAATGATGGATTTAAATACCTCACTCTTGAAAACATGTGAAACATGAAACACGAAGGGAAATTGTCAAGAGTGACATAACACCACCTCAAAATATAAGAAAGAAAGAAAGAAAGAATCACACTTTGGAAAGCAAGATGAAGAATGCTTGAGCTCCTCTAAAAAGAATCTCAATGAACATCTCGAGAAGGAATTACGTCCTTGATGAACCAACATGTAGAACCTTCATGAAGAACTCCGGTAACAAAAGGATAACGAAAAAGAAAGAGAAGTTGAAAACACAAGGTGAAACCTTGCGATGATTTAAATGGAGCTTCGTAACAAGACAAAGTGGAAACTTGGTACCCCGGAAAAGAAAGATGAGCAAAAGAAACCAAGAATTTTTCAAAGAACCTCTGGAATAAGGAATTGAATCACTTGGAAGAAACAAGAATAATAATTACATTATGCTTATCCTTCACCAATTCAAATTGATGACAAGCAACGGATAGCATACAACTTATTCCGGTAGAAAGGATTAAGATAGATATGGCGCAAACTTGAGAAGGTCTTCAATGAATCACCGGTCGGGTTGAAACAACGAATAAATTGATATGATAACCAAGGAGGAGAACTCTTGAACGAACCATCGTAAGAATTGAAAACGATTGAAGAAAAGTGGTGAACCATCGGTAAGAAGTTGGCAAATGAACGAAGATACACGAGAGAGTTTAGGTACAAGTGAAACGAAGAGATCATGATCTGATAAAAGAATACTTGAATGAAGCACCGGTAAGATTTAGAGAAAGAAAGCTGAAAGCTGAGAATGTATTAATCTTCTAAAATGATGGGTTTCGAAGAAAACAAACTGAAATACTCTTGAAGTGCTCCGGATGGGTGAAAAGAATTCTCACAATCGAAAATAATTATGAGAGGATGGCAAAAGGCTAGAACTGAGAATCTTCACGAGAACGGATATGATTGAAGAGAAACTCTTCCTCGGTCTTCAACTGTTGAGAACGATGGCGAGAACCACCACTGAGAATTTTTTGAGGCACTCCGGAATAAATAAGAATATAAAGGCTGAATCAACAATTAAAAGAATTTGAAAGCGATATTGGAGAAGGCAATTGACTGATGAAAATCATACTTACGTCAAACTTCGAAAAGAATTTTTGAGGATAGCTCTGAGAGAATTAGAGAAGTCAGGTAAGATCCTGGGAAAAGACCTGTGGGATAGGGCCCACTCAAAAGAAAACACCGTTGAACGATTTACAAGAGAGAAAGCACCGGTTGAATTAAATGGCTTGAATAAGATAGCATTCCCGAAAGATGTTGAACGAATGCAGAGAGGAAAACACGAATCTTCAAGATATCTTGAGCACTCCAAAATAATTAAATAGCGAGAAGTGAATGAATATTAGGTGCACTGACATGAGAAGGTATTTGAAACAAGGAAAAATGGATATGATCAACACCAAAAGCTTGAATCGGATCCATCGGAGAAGAAAAGAGAATGAAGAATGACGAACTTGAAGCTCCGTTAGAATCTTCATGTGAATCACCGGGTAAGAACATGAAGGAAAGAATGGAGAGACTTCCATCAATAAAATGGCTACTTGATTAAGAATTCTGAGTCCTTGAAGAAAAAGGGTGGGAGGGTGGGAAAAAAACAAAGGCAACTTGGGACGGATGAAACGAACGCCGTTGAGAAGACTTGAGTTGATCTTGCGGATGTTGAAATGATCGAATCCACTTGAAGGGAAGCTCACCGGTGGAGAAGAAATTGAAATGACAACTCGATTATCAAGAAGGATAAGTATTCGCATAGGAGTATGAGAATACCGCTTAGGAAAAGTATGGAATCAACTCTTGACATTGAAGCAACTCGAATACCACAACTCAAAACAAAAACAAAGGATTTGCTTGCAAAATAAGCCAGAACAAACATATGATAGAGATTTCGTCCGAAGTTTTTGTGGTGGGGCCTACACGGGCTCGATCGTACAACACCATCATGTACAAGGCAGTGCACATGACATACGAAGCGTCCCTGAGTCGGCATAGCCAAGGACTCTTTAAGACACAACAAGACCACTGTAAAACCAACCGTGAATAGGCGGACCATTAGACGTCGAACCCCAATTTCATATCATACATCTGTCGAAAGATATCCTAAGAGCTACTTGAATTCCCACTTATAAACTCCCGAAATTTTCCGGTTATGCAATCAGGTGTTGGGGATACAGGGGAAGCATAATATGTCACCCAAATCTAGCAAATCCTACATCCAGCTGTATCCATCCTTCAACACATAACCGAGAAAAACTTCGGAAACCATCTACCTCAACCTTCGAAAAGCATCTGTTATACAAGTTATGGCAATACTCCCGAACTCCCGCCCCAGTACTGGGTGGCGTCGAGGTTATCTCACCAACAACTGCATAAAAGAGATTTTTGATGTCGGCAAAACTAAACTCAGGTATTCCAGAACTGCAACGATAAAATTGTGACGACAACACCTCGGAGCTCAACTCCCCGGGACACTACCACAACCCCTAAATGACAGGAGGCACCAAGAACAATGTTCTCATCACAAATCGATTGGAACGATTCCAAGATACCCGTGTGATCCTAAATTTTTTTAGTGAAATTTGAGAAGAGAAGAGACAAAACTCTACGTCAGGATGCCTTACCAGAGCGATGAAGGGACTGGGGAGTAAAAAGAATTCCTAAACTCTCTGATATATAATTCCTAATTGACTCAAAACATTTTTCTAGACTCAACAACGTCAGCTAATTCGATCAAGCAGTGGGGGCTCCTAAGGTCGGGGAAGGCTCTGATACCAACTTGTAACACCCTCGATGCGGCTATATCTCCCACGTGTCAAAGCACGACTTAGAGGCATAACCGCATTGAAAGCAATGTCGCAAGTGAGGTAATCTTCACACAACCCATGTAATACATAAGGGAAAAGATACATAGTTGGCTTACAAATGCCACTTCACACAAATACATGAATAAAGCATTACATCAACCAGAGACAATCAAGGTCCGACTACGGAACCAAAATAAAAGAAGACTACCCCAAAAGCTACACAGATCCCCGATCGTCCTGACTGGGCTCCACTACTGATCAACTGGAGAACAAAACAACACGAAGGACAAGATCTTCATCGAGCTCCTCCTTGAGCTTGGTTGCGTCACCTGATCGGTAACATCGGCACCTGCAAACTGGTTTTGGAAGTATCTGTGAGTCACGAGGACTCAGCAATCTCACACCCTCGCGATCAAGACTATTTAAGCTTATAGGAAGGGTAAAAGGTATGAGGTGGAGCTGCAGCAAGCGACTAGCATATATGGTGGCTAACCTATTCGCAAAAGAGAGCGAGAAGAGAGGGCAAAGCACGATCGAGAAACTATGATCAAGAAGTGATCCTAGGACAACCTACGTCAAACATTACTCCAACACCGTGTTCACTTCCCGGACTCCGCCGGAAAGAGACCATCACGGTTACACATGCGGTTGATGTATTTTAATTAAGGTCAACTTCAGGTGTTCTACAACCGGACATTAACAAATTCCCATCTGCCCATAACCGCGGGCACGGCTTTCGAAAGTTCAAATCCCTGCAGGGGTGTCCCAACTTAGCCCATCACAAGCTCTCACGGTCAACGAAGGATATTCCTTCTAGCGGGAAGACCCGATCAGACTCGGAATCCCGGTTACAAGACATTTCGACAATGGTGAAACAAGACCAGCAAAGCCACCCAGATGTGCCGACAAATCCCGATAGGAGATGCACATATCTCGTTCTCAGGACACACCGGATGAGCCAGACATCGGGTGGGCCAGCCCAGACTTGCCCCTGGTAGCTCCGGACATCGCTCGGTTTGGACCAACACTCAGAGGAGCACTGGCCCGGGAGTTTAATAAAGATGACCTTTGGGCATGCCTACCCAAGGGAAAGAAAAAGGCTAGGTGGCGAATGGTAAAACCAATGTTGGGCCTTGTTGGAAGAGTTTTATTCAAAGCGAACTGTCAAGGGGTTCCCATTATACCCAACCGCGTAAGGAACGCAAAATCCGGGAACATAACACCGATATGACGGAAACTAGGGTGGCAAGAGTGGAACAAAACACCAGGCATAAGGCCGAGCCTTCCACCCTTTACCAAGTATATAGATGCATTAATTAGATAAGAGATATTGTGATAGCCCAACATGTAAACATGTTCCAACAAGGAACAACATATCCTTGTACCAACAAGGTACAAACTTCATCTTCACCTGCAACTAACAATGCTATAAGAGGGGCTGAGCAAAGCGGTAAAATAGCCAAACAACGGTTTGCTAGGACAAGGTGGGTTAGAGGCTTGGTTCAACAATATGGGAGGCATGATAAGCAAGTGGTAGGTATCGTAGCATAGGCATAGCAAAAGAGCGAGCAACTAGCAAGCAAAGATAGAAGTGATTTCGAGGTTATGGTCATCTTGCCTGAGATCCCGCAAGGAAGAAGAACGAGTCCATGAAGAAGAAAACGGACGTAGTCGAACGGATCCTCAAAAATGCGACGTTATCGGAACCAAACCGAAGAAGCAAACACCGGAAAGAAGCACACAACATAGTAAACAAACCACACATGAACATGGTATGATATGCGGGATGCGGTATGCGATGCATATGCATGATTTGCAAAGGAATTATTGAACCTGGGCTCAACTTGGAAATCCAAGAGTGGCACTGGAAAGGTGAGGTGATTTCGGTTGAAATCGATATAAAGATCACCGGAATCGGATGCACGGTTTGGAAATGGCAAGCAAAACAAATATGGCACCGGTCTGCGATAAACAGCAAGTGACCAACTAAATGCAACAAGATAATTATGCTACAACACTCAAACATGGCAACAAAATAAATGGCAGGAATCCATTCATGATGCTTAACAAAAGATGAACACTGAGCTACGGCCAATTTATCCATTAACAGGCTCAAACAAGCATGGCAAAAGTGCAATTGGTAAACATATTTTAGACTTAGTGAAATTAACACTTGTCTGGAATTTCAGATCAGATAGCACACTTTGGAGCAAGAAAAATATATGCTACAAGAACTTAACATGGCAAAGCAAGACATGGCATGGAGCTACTCAAAGAGCTTAACAAAAGTCCCTTAGTGACCTTGAGCCAAAAGGGATCAGAAAATACAATTGCAAGCATGTGAACATGGCAAAAACATAATCAGATCTCAGACTTAGTGAAAAACTGGAGCATGCAAATCAGATATCAAGTAGGCATGTTCACGAGCTCGATGCACTCACTACAGAGCAAGGCATGACAAACTAAGCATACACCCATCAAGAATACATATAATATAAGCTAGACATGCCAAGAACAACAACATACCATGCACGGATCAACTACAACATCCTCGGCAAAATCGCTAACAAGTAGACAATCTGCCCAGATTCACGAAATAGCAAAAGTAGAGCTCGATTGAGTCAAGCTAGGGTGCTCCACAATTGAAAACAAAGACATGGATGGATAGAGTACCACAAAGTTAACAAATCATCCTTACTGATCATCCTCAGAAGAGGCACGGATCACTAGGAAACAACATGAACATATGGCATATTGATAAAAACAGATCAAGGACTTAGTGAAATTCTAAGTCCCTGAAATCAGCATTAACGAATGCACCACTTTGCAAGCTTGTGCTAGTCACCACACACATCACAAAAATACATGGATGACACCGCTGGAAAGATGGAAAAGCATATAACAAAACTCTTGTAGAGCTCAGGAGCATATCATGCACACATTAATCATGGCAAAAATGACAAATAGCTATTTGGAGCAGCAGATCTGACAATTATCTCAAATAGCTCTCTTCCAACAGAATTTCGGGCATCAAGATGAGCTCAAATGAAAATGATGCAATGAGATGAAATGATGTACTCTTTGAGGCGAACATTTTGATATGCTACACGCTCAAAACGGAGCTACGGATGCAATGTTACGACACGATGAAGATGGGCATATGAATCTGGAAATCTCGGGACGGAGAGAAGCGGGACGACACGGATCCGGATCGGGGCGACGCGTTTGGATCGGGGGAGTGGTGGATCTGGTCCCAATCCACGGGACCTCGCCGGAGACGACGGAGATGGCCGGACTCAGAGGAGACCTCGCCGGAGCGCGGTGGAGGAGGACGCCGGCTCGCCGGAGTTGCACCGGGGGCGGACCCGGCGACCCAAGGCGGCGGCGGGGCAGCTCACAGCGGCGGGAGGCGAAAAGCGGCGGAGCGCCGGCGATGCGTGGCGGAGCCGGCGCGGGCGGCGATGGTCGCCGGTGGAGAGGGCGGGCGGCGAGCGACCGCGCGGCAGGATCGGCGGGTGGCGCGCGGGGCTC
>NC_041388.1:249398400-249446331 GCF_002162155.2 Triticum dicoccoides
GCTCGGGCCCGGGCGGGTCCGCGATGGGCCGCGGCGGGCCGCGCGGTGGGAGGACGCCAGCTGGATAGGTGGCGCTGTCCGGTTGGTGGAGGAGGCGGCGGCGGGTGACGTGTCGCGACGCGATTGGGCGGAGTGATGTGGCGGCGGCGGCGGACATTGTCCGGCTCGGCGCGGACGTGTCGGGCGGCGCGAGGATGAAGAAGACTAGGGTTTGGACTGCGCGAAAAATCGGGGAGAGCCACATATTTATAGGTAGAGGGAGCTAGGAGAGTCCAAATGAGGTGCGGTTTTCGGCCACGCGATCATGATCGAACGACCGAGATGATGGAGGAGGTTTACGTGGGTTTTGGGCCACTTTGGAGGGGTGTTGGGCTGCAACACACACGAGGCCTTCTCGGTCCCTCGGTTAACCGTTGGAGTATCAAACGAAGTCCAAATGGCACGAAACTTGACAGGCGGTCTACCGGTAGTAAACCAAGGCCGCTTGGCAAGTCTCTGTCCAATCCGGAAATGTTTAACCCCCCACACACGAAAAGAAGGTAGAAAGGACCACCGGAGGAGATAGAAGCGCCGGAATGCAAAACGGACAACGGGAAAAATGCTCGGATGCATGAGACGAACATGTATGCAAATGAAATGCACATGATGACATGATATGCAATGCATGACACGCAAGCAATGACAAGGCAATAACAACGAATAACTAGAGGACACCTGGCACATCGGTCTCGGGGTGTTACACTCTTTTTGCGGTGTGTTTATTGGGATCCGATGAACTTTGAGTTTATGATCAGATCCATATATCCATGAAAGTCATTTGAGTTTTGATCTCTTATATGCACTATTATTTATAACCTCGTATTTCTTCTTGCCATGGGAATAAGTGCTTTGTGATGGATTCGATCGTGCGGTGTTCTTTCCCGGTAACAGAAGGGGCAGCAAGACACGTATTGATCATTGATATTAAGGATAACAAGATGGGGTCTATTCATACATGAATAGATCTTGTATACATCATGTCATCGTTCTTATTGCATTACCCAGTTTCTCCATGAACTTAATACACTAGATGCATGCTGGATAGCGGTCGATGTGCGGAGTAATAGTACATGCAGGCAGGAGTCGGTCTACTAATCTTGGACGTGATGCCTACATATTGATCATTGCCTGGATATCATCATAATTATTTGAGGTCTATCGATTGCCCAACAATAATTTGTTTACCTAGCGTGTGCTATTTCTTGGGAGAAGCCACTAGTGAAATCTATGGCCCCCGGGTCTATTCTTTATCATATTTGCGTTCCGATCTATTATTTGCCTTTGAGATATATTTTTATTTGCTTTTATTTTTAGATCTATTATTCAAAAAAACCCAAAAAAAATACTTTGTTGCACTTTTTATTTGCATCTTTTATTTCGCATTCATTCGAGATCTATTTATCTAATCTATCACAAATTTTACCCTGTCAACTTGACAATTTTCTACGCCGTTACCCGTAAGAGGGATTGACAACCCCACATAAGCGTCGGGTTGCAAGTATTTTTTCTTTGTGTGCAAGTACTGTTTACATAGTGTTGCTTGGTTCTCCTACTGGATTGGTATGTTGGTTTCATAACTGAGGGAAATACCTACTGTAGCTGTGCTGCATCATCTCTTCCTCTTTGGGAAAATATCGATGTAGTTCAAGTGACATCAAAAGGAATTTTTGGCGCTGTTGCCGGGGAGACATCATCAACATCTATCGGGTTCCTATTCACAAATCTCATCTCCTTGCAATTTACATTATTTGCCATTTTCCTCTTGTTTTCATCTCCCCCACTTCACAAAAATTTGCCTTTTTATTCGCCTTCTTTTTCGTTTGCCTTTTTTTCCGTTCGATATTTTATTTGCTTCTGTTGCCATGTATCTCCTATTTGCTTGCATCTTTGCTTGCTAAAAATCTATTGATATGGATCCTCATCCGCTTGCTAATCTTTTCAAAAGATCCAATTATGATGAACCGATTGATATTGAATTGAGTTCACTAGATTATCTTTATGAAGTTTTTCTTGAGATTCATGAATCTGAAAATTGTGATGAAGTGTTAAACGAAGAAATTTATGAAGTGATTCATGATAGCTCCTTGAATGAAAAGCATGATTGTGATGATGTTATTTTAAATTCTATTAATGTCAGTTGTGTTAGTGATATGCAAAACCCCAAGCTTAGGGGTGCTTTTTTTTTATGTCCACTACTTATAGCAATGATCATGATTGGGGTGATAATGATTCTTATGATCTTGAAAATTTATTTAAACCTCATGATGAATATGCTTGTGATAATATTAAAAGTGGGTTTGTAAGAGTGTCAACTTTAGCTTAAAAAAATCCCACATATTTGGAGAGTGCTCAATCTTGTGAATTTTTTGATAAAAGTGGGCTTGGAGAGGTTGTGACTTTATTTGATGATAATCCCACTATTTTGGAAGAGTGTCAACTTTGCATGCATATGGATCATGAAGAGATTATTTAATGTGATAGTTATATTGTTGAATTTGATTATGATCCTACATGTAATTATTATGAGAGAGGCAAATATGTTTGTAGAAAATTTTATGTTACTAAATTACCTCACATTATGTTGAGATCGTCAATGTTTTATTCCTCTTCTTTGCATATGTTAGATGTTTCTTGTCTTGATAATTTGTTTGCTTATAAAATTCCTATGCATAGGAAGTATGTTAGACTTAAATGTGTTTGCCATGTGTTTCATGATGCTCTCTTTGTGTCTCAATTATTATCTTTCATGTGAGCATCAATAAAATATTATGCTTAGCTAGGGGCATAAAACGATAGCGCTTGTTGGGAGGCAACCCAATGAATAAATTTTATTTTTGCCTTTTTATTTCTATTCTTGAGTGTTTGAACAATTATGCTACTGTTATGATTGTGTTTTTTTATGTTTTAATTAGTGTTTGTTCCAAGTAAAGCCTTTGGGATCATGTTGGGTGATAGTTGATTTGATCTTGTTGAGAAATAGAAACTTTTGCGCCTACTAAATAATTTTAATAAATCACAGAAGCATGATAAAATTCTGAAATTGTTGCACAAGATTGATATAAAAATTTCCTACGTTTCCCTAATTGTTCAGAATTTTTGGAGTTAAAGAAGTATACAAAGTTTTCATATTACTAC
The DNA here is from genome assembly GCF_002162155.2 of Triticum dicoccoides. Taxonomy (NCBI): domain Eukaryota; kingdom Viridiplantae; phylum Streptophyta; class Magnoliopsida; order Poales; family Poaceae; genus Triticum; species Triticum dicoccoides. The sequence continues at coordinate 249,401,575 of NC_041388.1, forward strand.
AAATTGTTTTGTTTTTGACAGATTCTATTTTCTTTGCATTGTGTGCTTATTTTGATGAATCTATGGTTTGTATTGGGGGGGGGGGTATGAGCCATGATAAAGTTGGAATACGGTAGCTATAATTCAAAAATAAAATATGAATGGGTTTGCAACGGTACTTAGAGTGGTGATTTGCTTTGTTATACTAACGGATCTCATGAAGGTTTTGTTGAGTTTTGTGTGATTGAAGTTTTCAAGTTTTGGGTGAGATCACGATGGATGAAGGAATAAGGAGTAAGAAGAGCCTAAGCTTTGGGATGCCCCATGGCACCCCAAGTTATTATCCAAAGAGAAACAAGCAACTAAGCTTGGGCATGCCCCAGAAGGCATCCCCTCTTTCTTCTAACGACCATCGGTATTTTACTTGGAGCTATACTTTTATTCGTCACATATCATGAGTTTTGCTTGGAGCGTCTTGTATTATATGAGTCTTTTCTTCGTTTGATTTTTATTTTGTGTCATCTATCCATGCTGGACACACCTATTTGAGAGAGCCAAAATTATGCTATGATTTGTTAGAATTTCTCTATGTGCTTCACTTAATTTTTTTGAGCTATGGAATTGCTTTAGTGCTTCACTTATATCTTTTTGAGCACGGTGTGCTTTAATATTTTTGAAGAAATGCTCTCATGATTCACTTAGATTTGTTTTAGAGTTAGTAAATTCTTGAAGAAATTCTCTCATGCTTCACTTATATTATTTTGAGAGAAGAAAATTTTTATGCTCATGTTCTTCACTTAAATTTGTTTGAGCTTATCAAAAGCAACTTATGAAAATAGTCCCAAAGTGATAGATATTCAAGAGGCGTATAATAAAAACTTTCATGAAGATCATTGGACAAAATAAACTTTATTCTTTGTAATAGTTTTGAGATATGATGATAGTGATATATAAGTCATGTTGGTGAGCAATTATGCTTTAGTAAAAATATTGGTGTTAAGGTTTGTGATTCCCTATGCAAGCACGAAATTCAATAGTTATGCAATGAAATTGCATCCTACTTATGGTACATTATTCGGTGTTAGTTATGCTTAATGCTCGCTTATGTGATTTTTTGTTTCTTGGTTGGTTGCTTCTCAATCTATTTGATAGCCTCCACTTGTACTAAGTATAAATACTACTTGTGCATCCAAAATCTTTAAACCCAGGTTTGCCATATGAGTCCACCATACCTACCTATATGCGTTATTTTCGTGTCGTTCTAAGAAAAATTATATGTGCCATCTCTAATTTTCAAAATAAAATTCCTTTTTGTGTGCTTGTACATCTCATGAAGCGGTAGGGGGTGGCCAATATTTTCCCTGCTAGATGTGTTATTCTCAAGATGAGTGTTTATTCACTTGTAATTGTATGAGAGTGTGGCATTAATAGGGATGCCCAGTCCAGAAATGAAAAAGAAATTTACTTTATGTTGTTAAATAATAAATTCCTTGGAAAGTGTTGGTATGGACGATACCCGTGGATACGGCTAGCCGTGGAATGTGAAAGAATGGTGGAAAAAGGAATAAACTTTATTTCTGTTTGGGAACCGCCTATGATATATTTAGCATGGAAAGTGTTGGGAATTATTCGGTCGTTTTCATTGACGGGAAAAATCTGCCTCTCAAAAAAATATCTCTCAATTTAAGCTTTGAGCTCTGGCACCTCTACAAATTCCTACTTCCCTCTGTGAAGGGCCTTTCTATTTACTTTATGCAATTTTTGTTTTACTTTTTGAGTATCCATCTTCTCTTATAAATCACCAACTAGGGAGCACTATGATCATACTTGAGCATTGGATGTAGCTAATGTGTGAGTGTATTTCGTGAATGGATCAATGATTTGAGCATGATGGGCTAGGGATAACTTTCTTTAGTGTTGATATTTTGAAAGACATGGTTGCTTGTTGATATGCTTGAGTATTGAAATCTTCATGTCAAAACTAGACTATTACTTTGAACCATATAAAAGTCCAAATGTCCATGCTACAAAAGAAAAAAATATGTGATGAACATGTTAGGCAGCATTCCACATCAAAAATTTCATTTTTATCATTTACCTACTCGAGGGCGAGCAGGAATTAAGCTTGGGGATGTTGATACGTCTCCAACGTATCTATAATTTTTGATTGTTCCATGCTGTTATATTATCATTCTTGGATGTTTTACAATCATTTTATAGCGACTTTATATCATTTTTTGGGACTAACCTATTGACATAGTGCCCAGTGCTAGTTGTTGTTTTTTGCTTGTTTTTTACATCGCAGAAAATCAATACCAAACGGAGTCCAAATGCAATAAAACTTTTTGGAGAATTTTTCTGGAACAGAAGACACCTGTTGGGCCTAAGAAGTACCCAAGGGGAGCACAACCCACCAGGGTACGCCTAGGGGCCCAGGCACGCCCAAGTGGGTTGTGCCCACCTCGGTGGCCTCCCGCACCGCCTCTTCGCCATATAAATACTCAAATATTCCAAAAACCCTAGGGGAGTCGACGAAACACAATTCCAGCCGCCGCAAGTTCCAGAACCACGAGATCCAATCTAGACATTATCACAGAGGGGTTCATCATCCTCATTGGTGCCTCTCCGATGATGCGTGAGTAGTTCATCATAGACCTACGGGTCCGTAGGCAGTAGCTAGATGGCTTCCTCTCTCTCTCTCTCTCTCTCTCTCTCTCTCTCTCTTTTGATTCTCAATACAATGGTCTCTTGGAGATCTATTTGATGTAACTCTTTTTGCGGTGTGTTTGTTGGGATCCATGAACTTTGAGTTTATGATCAGATCAATATATCCATGAAAGTTATTTGAGTTTTGATCTATTATATGCATGATTATTTATTGCCTCATATTTCTTCTTCGAATCTTTGGTTTAGTTAGGCCAACAAGATCGATTTTTCTTGCCATGGGAAGAGGTGCTTTGTGATGGGTTCATTCATGCGGTGTACTTTCCTAGTGACAGAAGAGGCAGCAAGACACGTATTGATCGTTGCTATTAAGGATAACAAGATGGGGTCTATTCCTACATGAATAGATCTTATCTACATCATGTCATCGTTCTTATTGCATTACTCCGTTTCTCCCTGAACTTAATAAACTAGATGCATGCTGGATAGCGGTCAATGTGTGGAGTAATAGTAGTATATGCAAGCACGAGTCGGTCTACTAATCTTGGACGTGATTCCTATATATTGATCATTGCCTAGATATCGTCATAATTATTTGAGGTTCTATCAATTGCCCAACAGTAATTTGTTTACACACCCTATGCTATTTCTTGAGAGAAGCCACTAGTGAAATCTACGGCCCCGGGTCTATTCTTTATCATATTTGCATTCCGATCTATTATTTGCCTTTGAGATCTATTTTATTTACTTTTATTTTCAGATCTATTATTCGAAAAACCCAAAAATACTTTGCTGCACTTTTTATTTGCATCTTTTATTTCGCATTCTTTCGAGATCAATTTATCCAATCTATCACATATTTTACCCCGTCAACTTGACAATTTCCTACGCTGTTACCCGTAAGAGGGATTGACAACCCCTCATAAGCGTCGGGTTGCAAGTATTTGTTCTTTGTGTGCAGGTACCATATACATAGTGTTGCTTGGTTCTCCTACTGGATTGATACCTTGGTTTCATAACTGAGGGAAATACCTACCGTAGATGTGCTGCATCACCCCTTCCGCTTTGGGGAAATACCAACATAGTTCAAGCGACATCACTTGCCAACCTTCTGTTGCCTTATTGCTTCATATCGGTCTTACCGAGATGATACAATCGGTTCTACCGAAGCGAGGTTTGCCCTACCATTGCACATTAGTCGCTCTAAGATGTTTCCATTCGGTCCCACCAAGACCTCCAACTTTCACATTTTTACACAGGTCACTGCCACCGAGAATTCTGATCGGTGCCACCAAGTTGGGTCAAATGTGTGTAACGGCTGGATTTTAAGTGGAGGCTATATATACCCCCCTCCACCCCCTCTTACTTAGTAAGAGAGCCATCAGAAGGTGACTACACTTCCACCATTCATTTTCTGAGAGAGAACCACCTGCTCATGTGTTGAGATCAAGAGATTCCAATCCTACCATTTGAATCTTGATTTCTAGCCTTCTCCAAGTTGCTTTCCACTCAAATCCTTCTCCCACCATAGCCAAATCTATGAGAGAGAGTTGAGTGTTGGAGAGACTATCATTTGAAGCACAAGAGCAAGGACTTCATCATCTACACACCATCTATTACCTTTTGGAGAGCGGTGTCTCCTAGATTGGTTAGGTGTTGCTTGGGAACCTCCGAAATGATGTAGGGTTGAACCAAGAAGTTTGTAAGGGCAAGGAGATCGCCTACTTCATGAAGATCTATCCGAGTGAGGCTAGTCCTTCGTGTATGATGGCCATGGTGGGATAGACAAGATTTCTTCTTTGTGGACCCTTCATGGGTGGAGCCCTCCGTGGACTCGTGCAGGCGTTGCCCTTTGTGGGTTGAAGTATCCATCAACATGGACGATAGCACCACCTATCGGAACCACGCCAAAAATCTCCGTGTCTCCATTGCGTTTGCAACTTCCAACTCCCATCCCCTTTACATTCTTGCACTTGCATGCTTTACTCTTTTCGCTGCTTATACACTTTTCATGCTTGTGAAGAATGCCCTTTATGCGCCTTAACATGTGCTAAATTCAAATACAACTTAGGGAAAATTAAAAACTGCAACTATGACTTGTGGAGTGTCTAATCACCCCCCTCTAGACCCATCTTCTCGGTCCTACACCCACTAAATTCCCCGTAGTATCGAAAGCATCTAAAGGGTGACTACTCAGAAAATTTCCTTCTGCAATAGTGTCAAGCACAAATCTATACCAAATAGTAATACCCACATAAAAATTTCACAGAAGAATAGTGGTGAATTGCTTACGAGTAGATCTATTTTGAGCATCGCAAATCCTATACCAAGCATCTTTTAAACTTTCTCCTCCCTAATATTTAAAATTAAGCACTTCATTTTTAGGGGTAGAAGCAGCAAGCAAGGAACTAGCCATAGTAACAAGCAAACATAACACGCTTGGTATTTTTCATTTTTTTAGAGAAGTAAAGGGGTTGAAAAAGAGAAGGCAAATAAAAAGCAAATTGCAAAGGAAAGTAGAACAAGTAAAAGATAAATGTGTGTGAAGGAACATGTAATTGTTTGGTGAAGCCTCCCGGGAAACGGCGCCAGTAATTCGTCTGCTACTTATGATAGGCGTTGGGATTTCCCCGAGGAAGAAGGTTGATGTAGTATAATAGCAGATAGTATTTCCCTCAGTTAGGAACTGAGGTTTATCGAACCAATAGGATACACCACACAAACAAATGTAAGCGGTACCAGCACACACACAATGCAAATATTTGCACCCAAACCGGGCAAGAGGATTGTCAATCCCCTTGTACTCATTAATTGCAAGGATTAAATCTGATAGTGATAGATAGGTTAAATAAGAAGGAAAATAAAAGTAAATAAATTGTAGCAAGTGTTTTTTAGGGTTTTAGTAAATATAAAGTGAATGGACCTCGGGGCCATAGCTTTCACTAGAGGCATCTCTCTCATGAGCATAGTACGATGGGTAGACAAATTACTATTGGGAATTGATAGAATATCGCATAGTTATGATGATTCTTGACGGCATGATCAATATATAGGCACTACGTCTGAGACAAGTAGACCGGCGTCTATCTACATCTACTATTATTACTCCACCCCTCTACCGCTATCCAACATGCATCTTAAGGTATTAAGTTCATAACAAATAGAGAAATGCTTGAAGCATGATGACATAATGTAGACAAATCAAGACCAAAGAATATGTTCGAGCCCCATCGTCTCACGTACCCTTAGTAACAACAATACAAATACATGCCTTGCAACTCCTCCTGTCACAAAGCAAGGACACCGTAAGATTGAACCCACTACTACCAAGCACCTCTCCCACTGAAGATAAATCAATCTAATTGGCGAAAAGAGATAGATAGATCAGAGAGAAATACAAGGCTATAAAATCACACATAATAAATCTCAGAAAAGACTCAATTATTTTCAATGAATAACCTGATCATAAACCCACAATTCATCGGATCCCAACAAACATGCCACAAAAATTACCTCGAATAGATCTCCTAAGATATCATTGTATTGAAGATTAGAGAGAGAGAGAGCTATTATTATGGACCCATAGGTCCTGTGGGAACTACTCGCACATCATCATGGAGGCAGCAAGGTTGATGAAGATGGTCTCTGTATACCCCCTCCGACAGAGTACCCATGGAGGCCCCTTGATGGGATCGCGAAAGAATAGTGGCTTGCGGCGGCGATAAAGTTCTTTCGGGTCTCACTCTGGGGTTTTCTGGAATTTAGAGAGTTTATAGTGCTGGAATTTGGTCAAATGGAGGCCTATGCAGCCTAGAAGCTGAGGTGGCGCGCCCCTGGGGACGCACCCCTTGAGCTTGTGGCCCACGTGCAGGTCTTCTAGCCTTTCCACGAAGCTTCTAGGGTCTGTTCTAGTCCATAAAAAATCACCATAAACTTTCATCGTGTTTCAATTTTGTTTGGTATGGTTTTTCCGTGAAACAAAGAAATGGGCAAAAACAGGAAATGGTACTGGGCATTGAGTTAATAGTTTAGTTCCCATGATATAAAATGGCATATAAAGCATAACAGATTGATAATATAATAGCATGAAATAATAAAAAAATTATAGATACATTAAAGACGTATCAGCAGCCCAAAAGGAGGATATAAAGATATCGCACTAAAGTTCTTCCTTTGCCAATATTGGTCTTCATACTTGCACCTTGGGGGTGATATTTATGCTTTTGCACTACTTGGTCTACAAACACTTATGGTTTGATTTTTTGATAAGTACCTAATAATTTTGTAAAAGTGACTTTTGCTTTCTTGTGCTTGTGCTTATTTGAACTTAATCTTTTTTGGTTGTGCATGCATCAATCTCTGGATTTCCTTGCACCCCCAGTGTTTGGCGTCTTCATTGTAATTTTAATTTAATTAATTCCTCCAAGAAATAAGAATATTCTCATTGTGCCCTTGAAAATTTTAATTACCTGGAAGCTTGATCAATTCATATATGGTTTTTACCTTGTCATATTAAATGGATTGGCTTGAAGTAGCCAATCCAAGAAAATTTTGCCATTAGGACCAATAGGAACAGACTGGTCATCCCTTGGTCTCTCAACAAGTTTCAGTGGTCCTTTATCACTGGCCGATTTTAATATTTGATGAAATATATTGTAATTCTTTGTATCGTGCTCGAACGAGTTATGCATCTTGCAATATTTGTGTTCTTTTACGGATGGCTTGACGGGATGACCAGGAATCCTAATATAACTATTCTTCAAAAATAAATCAACTATATGGTCATACATGCTTGAATTGAAAAAGTATACTTCTTATTCTCTAGCCCATCTTGTTGTGAGAATGGCTTTGGAAGAAAGCAAACAAATGGTTAAAATTTGACAACCTCCTTGGGGTGCCCGGGTTGCTAGTGGCGGAGCAGCGACCCCGCCTACCTAACCTCCAGTGGCGAGCATATTTCATGGTGGCGGGGTTGCTTCCTGTTACCATGAAAATGCGAGGTAAGTGCATGGTGACGAGGAAAATGAGTTTGCCTGGGCTGCAGCATCTAGGATAGTCTATAGCATTTGCACAATTGAAGCCCAAATAGATCGAACGCACGCTGCCGCGCTAAAGGGCGCCCTTATGCGTGAGAACTATATATTGCGTTATGCAAGAGGGAAGATACTCTCAAGCTTTTTACCCCGTAATGTAGCTACTGGGTCGGCCCATTTTGTCCTTTTTTCCTTTGCTGAGTTCGTTTGATCGAGTGAGTTCGCTCGCCTCGCTCGGGTTTTTTTCTCGGTTTTTTCTTTTTTCTTTTTTTCTTTATGTGTTTTTTGTTTTTTCTGTTGATTTTCTTCGCTGGTTGTTTTTCGTTTTTTACTTTGGTTATCTTCAGTGGTTCTTCGCTTCGCTTTTTTTCCTTTTGTTTTTCCTTTTCTTCGTTTCTTCATCGGCTTTCTTTCTTTTTATTTTTTCTTTGATATACTACATTTTTCTTTGTTTTTTTCAACCGTTTTCTTCCTTATACTTTGGTTTCTTTTTTTGAATGGTTTTCTTTGTTTGTTTGTTTTACTTGGGTTTCTTTGTTTCCTTTATTTTTTTGTTTCGCGTGGGTTTTCTCAATATACATTTTTAGTGCACATATAAAACATTTTTTGATATACATTGAACATTTTTGAAATACATGATCTACATTTTTCTTAAATACATATTTATGAAAAAATTGTGAATGCATGATCAACAGTTTTTTAATACATGGTCAACATATTTTCTACACATCATTAACATTTCTCAAAATCTTGATTACCATTTTTGAAATACAAGATTAACATTTTTGAAATACATGGTCAACATTTTTCTGTACACACTTTAGATTTTCAAATGCTTGATTAACATTTTTTCAACACAAGATTAACATTTTTCTAATATATGGTCAACATGTTTCTATGCACATTTTTAAACATTTTTCAAATGTTTTATCAACATTTTTCAGATACAAGACATTTTAATGCATGATCAACATTTCTCTATACACGTTTTACATTTTGTGAATGCTTGATTAGCATTGTTGAAATAATTGTTCAACAGTTTTTTAAATCCTTGATTAATATTTTCACATACATGATCAAAATATTTCATCATTTTTTAATGCATGGTCAACATTTATTCTATACAGATTTAACAGTTTTCAAACGCTTAATTTACATTTTTTTTAAATGCTTGTTTAACATTTTCTGAGCTTTTGATTAACATATTTTTAAATTCATAATCAAATTTTTTCACACACATTGTATATTTTCTGTATACATTTTCTGTATAAATGGTCAACTTTTTGCTATACATATTTCACATTTTTCAAATGCATGATTAACATGGAAAGTATATTTTGTATTATATACGTTTATAATTTTTGGAAGTCTAAAAAATAAAAGGAAAATAAATAGAAAAGGAAAATAAAAGATCAAACAAAGAAAAAAAGAGGCAATGGCCTCGCGCGAGCTGGGCCGGCCCATTTAGGCTGGCGCCTTCACCGAGAGCTGACTCTCCCTGGCAGCGAGACATAAGTGGGAGCAACTAGTTAACGAGCGCTCCTTCGGGAGCCTCGCAAAAATCAGCGCCACTTGGCGCGCTCTCAGTCATTCGCCACGTGTCGCGTTCTGGACGCTTCCTCCAGATTTTGTTTTTTTATTTTCCCCGCACGCGTTTTCGGCTTTTTAAATGGTTTTTTTGGTTTTTTTTCGACGTTTCGATTTTCCCCCGGTCTTCCTTAGCTTTTCGATCAATTTTTTTTTGAAAAAAAATGCGCGAAAAAAATGTGTTTTTTTTCTTTCGCTAAAGTCACAGTTTTTCTTCCGCGAGAGGCACGGTTGTGCTTTTATGAGAGTCACGGCCGTGCCTTTCGGAAACGGGAAAAAACGCGTTTTCTGTTTATTTTTCTTTCGCGAGAGTCATGGTTTTGCTTCCGCGAGAGGCACGGTTGTGCTTTCGCGAGAGTCACGGCCGTGCCTCTCGAAAAGGGAAAAACAAAACACGTTTTCTGTTTTTTTTGCAAGAGTCACGATTTTGCTTCCGCGAAAGGCACGGTTGTGCTTTCGCGAGAGTCACGGCCGTGCCTCTCGGAAAAGGAAAAATACGTGTTTTCTGTTTTTTTCTTTCACGAGAGTCACGGGTTTGCTTTCACGAGAGGCATGGTGGTGCTTTCGCGAGAGTCACGGCCGTGCCTCTTGGAAATGGAAAATAAAAACGCGTTTTTTGTTTTTTTCCTTCCACGAGAGGCACGGTTGTGATTTCGCGAGAGGCACGGGCGTGCCTTTTTTGGAAAGGAAAAAAATCGTGCTCCCAATTCGGTTTCTTTGCCCGGTTTTTTTCGTCCGGTTTTTTTGTGAAAAAAAAGTTCGTCAAAACCTATCAACATGGGATCTGTCAGCCTCCCAGGTTCAGAGAGGAACAGCAACAGCCTGAACATCGCCAAGACAGCCAGCGTGGCTTCGGGAGAGAGTGCGACGACCAATCAGGGCCAAGACCGCGTCATCAGTCGTCCACCTAGGATCAAGCACCCGAACCGCATGTTCGTGGGCCCAGAGTGGGTGAATCCTTCTTAAGCCAAGTGGAGCAGGAGAGGAGGGCATCCAGTGGAATCAGGCAACCGACACGGCACGACACGGCTCCCTTTTTCGCTTTCTCTTTTCTTCTTCCCAAACTTGTACTCTGTAAGGCTACCTGAGAGGAATTGAATCTAATTCGAGATCAGCTACCTAACATTGTGGTATCAGATAGCCACCCACCACCCCTCCGCCGTCGTCGACGACCGCTACCGCCGCGCTAGAAACCCGTCGCCAGAAGCAGACGCGCGACTCTCTCATCGCCAACATGGACCCCGCGCTGAAGGCGTACCTGGACAAGATCAATGACGAAGCCATCACTCGCACCCGCCGCCAAGAGGAGGACAACAATGCCATCCTCCAGGCCGTGGCGATGCAGACCAACCGGATCGACGCTCTCGTCTCCTAGAAGCCGGAGCTCGAGGCGAGATTTGAGCAGCTCGAATCCGCCGTCGCAGCGCTTCTGGCAGCGTCGGCCGCATCCGCCCCGACCACACCATCCAACGGATCACCGCCGCCTGCGACCACTCCGGTCGCGCGCGAGATCCAAGGGCAATCAAGCCACGGCGCGTCACTGCAACCGGGGGGATCTCCGGCGGCGATTCTCGAATCGCCGGGGGCTTCCCCGGTCACGGGTATGGCCATGATCCCGTCTCCGAATCCTTCGCCCTTACCTTCTCAAGTACTGGCAGCGATGGGGCAAGCACCCCCGCCGATTTTGTTTCCCAGTTTCGGGGGCGAGAATCCGCAGCTCTGGAAGACGCTCACGGAATAGTATTTTCGTATGTTTGCTGTTCAGGAGTCGTACTCGGTTCCCATGGCAATTCTGAATTTCTCCGGTCCGGCTGCCATTTGGCTGCAGTCGGTGCAACGCAAGGTTGCTGGTTTGGCGTGGGAGTCGTTCACGGCCTTGTTGTGCACGCGATTTGGCCGTGATAAGCACCAGTTCCTGATTCGTCAGTTCTATGCTATTAGACAGACGGATTCAGTGGCAGATTTCATTGAACGTTTTGAAACTTTGATGAATCACATGATATCTTATTCAGAACTGATGCATCCTTATTTCTTCTTGACCTGGTTCATCGAGGGACTGCGGGCGGACATAAGGGCAGTGGTGCTCATTCAGCGTCCGCCTGACCTCGACACGGCGTGCTCCCTGGTGCTATTGCAAGAAGAAGTAGCAGACGGAGAGCTGGTCAAGCACGCGGCGCCCGCTCGTTTCCCAGCACCATGGTTCGTGATAGCCAGCGCTCCAGTGATTCCACCGAGCACTTCACGCCCATCAGCGCCTGCAGCCAGCGCTGAAGATCACCGTGGAACAGAAGTAGAGAGGGCAGGAACAGAGAGCAGCAAGATCGCAGCATTGCGTTATTTCAGAAGAGCTCGCGGTCTCTGTTTCAAGTGTGGGGAGCGGTGGGGCAAAGATCATACATGCCCTTTGTAACGCCCTCGATGCGACTATATCTCCTACGTGTCGAAGTACGACTTAGAGGCATAACCGCATTGAAAGCAATGTCGCAAGTTAGGCAATCATCACAACGTCCCATGTAATATAGATAATAAAAGGGGATACATAGTTGGCTTACACTCGTCACGTCAATCAAAGTACATAAATAGCATTACAACATCCAATCACTCATGGCCCGACTACGGCGCCAAAATAAAAGATCAACCCAACATGCGACATGGTCCCGATCGTCCCCAACTGGGCACCACTACTGATCATCAGGGAAAGACACATAGTAACGGCGTGAGTCCTCATCGAACTCCCACTTGAGCTCAAGCGCGTCATCTGGAACGGAGTCATCAGGCCCTACATCTGGTTTGGAAGTAATCTGTGAGCCACAGGGACTCAGCAATCTCGCACCCTCGCGATCAAGACTATTTAAGCTTATAGGTAAGGCAAGGTAAAAATGTGGAGCTGCAGCAAGCGACTAGCATATATGGTGGCTATCCTGTTCGCAAAAGAGAGCGAGAAGAGGAGGCAAAGCTTGAACGAATAACTAGAGAACAACCTGCGGCAAGCATTACTCCTACACCGTGTTCACTTCCCGGACTCCGCCGAGAAGAGACCATCACGGTAACTCACATAGTTGATTCATTTTAATTAAGTTAAGGTTCAAGTTATCTACAACCGGACATTAACAAATTCCCATCTGCCCATAACCGCGGGCACGGCTTTCGAAAGTTCAAATACCTGCAGGGGAGTCCCAACTTAGCCCATGACAAGCTCTCACGGTCAACGAAGGAATAGACCTCCTCCCGAGACGTTCCGATCAGACTCGGTATCCCGGTTCTACAAGACACTTCGACAAGTTAAAACAAATCCAGCAACACCGCCCGAATGTGCCGACAAATCCCGATAGGAGCTGCACATATCTCGTTCTCAGGGTACAACTAAAACCAGCCCTCGAGTTTCCCCGAGGTGGCGCTGCAAGGGGCTCTAGGTTGGACCAACACTCAGAGAAGCACTGGCCCAGGGGGTTTAAATAAGATGACCCTCGGGCTCCGGAAACCCAAGGGAAAAAGAGGCTAGGATGCAAATGGTAAAACCAAGGTTGGGCATTGCTGGAAAAGCTTTAATCAAGGCGAACTATCAAGGGGTTCCCATTATCACCCAACCGCGCAAGGAACGTAAAATCCGGGAACATAACACCGATATCACGGAAACTAGGGTGGCAAGAATGGAACAAAACACTAGGCGAGAGGCCGAGCCTTCCACCCTTTACCAAGTATATAGATGCATTAAGATAACAAGGCAATATAATGATATCCCAACAAGTAAATAATGTTCCAACAAGGAACGGTCTCCAATCTTCACTTGCAACTAGCAACGCTATAAGAGGGGCTGAGCAAAGCGGTAACATAGCCAATCAACGGTTTGCTAGGACATGGTGGGTTAGAGGTTTGACATGGCAATTTGGGAGGCATGATAAGCAAGTGGTAGGCATCGTAGCATAGGCATAGCAAAAGAGCGAGCATCTAGCAAAGCAAAGATAGTAGTGATTTCGAGGGTATGATCATCTTGCCTGCAAAGTTGTCAGAGTTGACTGAATCCTCGAAAGCAAACTCAACGGGCTCCTCGCTAGCGAACTCGTCTCCCGGCTCTACCCAAACAAGACAAACAAGCAAACGGAACAAAATCAACCACGTGCAAACTCAAACAACATGATGCAAACATGGTATGCTATGCGGGATGCGACATGTGATGCATATGCAAGATTTGACAAGGAATGAATGAACCTGGCCTCAACTTGGAAATCCAAGTGTGCCACTGGAAAGGTGGGATTATTTCGCTTGCAAACGATATAAAGAACGCCGGAATGGGAGTCACGGTTTGGAAATGGCAAGCAATTCAAATATGGCACCGGTCTGCGATATACAGCAAGTAGCCATCTAAATGCAACAAGATGAACATGCTACAGCACTCAAACATGACAACCAAATACATGGCAGGGATCCATTCATGATGCTTAACAAAAGATGAACACTGAGCTACGGCCAATTCATCCATTAACAGGTTAAAACAGGCATTGCAAAAATGCATTTGGTAAACAGATCTCAGACTTAGTGAAATTAACACTTGTCTGGAATTTCAGATCAGGTAGCACACTTTGGAGCATGAAAACTATATGCTACAGGACCTAAACATGGCAAAGTAAAGCATGGCATGGAGCTACTCAAAGAGCTTAACAAAAGTCCCTTAGTGACCTTGAGCCAAAAGGGATCTTAAAATACATTTGCAAGCATGTGAACATGGCAAAAACATAATCAGATCACAGACTTGGTGAAAAAATGGAGCATGCAAATCAGATATCAAGTAGGCATGTTTACGAGCTCGATGCACTCACTACAAAGCAAGTCATGACAATATAATCATACATCCATCAAGAATACACATTATGCAAGGTAGACATGGCAAGAACAACAACATAGCATGCACGGATCAACTACAACATCCTCGGAAAAATCGTTAACAAGTAGACAATCTGCCCAGATTCACGAAATAGCAAAAGTAGAGCTCGATTGACTCAAGCTAGGGTGCTCCATAAATGCAAACAAAGACATGGATGGATAGAGCACTACAAGATTAACAAAACATCCTTATTGATTATCCTCAAAAGAGGCACGGATCACTAGGAAACAACATGAACATATGGCATAATAAGATAAACAGATCAAGGACTTAGTGGAATTGCTAGGTCCCTGAAATCAGCATTAACGAGTGCACCACTTTGCAAGCTTGTGCTAGTCACCACATACATCACAAAAATACATGGGTTGCACCTCTGGAAAGATGGCAAAACATATAACAAAACACATGTAGAGCTCAGGGGCATATCATGCACACAATAATCATGGCAAAAATGACAAATATCTAATTGACGCAGCAGATCTGACAATTATCTCAAATAGCACTCTTCCAACAGCATTTCGGGCATCAAGATTAACTCAAATGAAAATGATGCAATGAGATGAAATGATGTACTCTCTGAGATGAACATTTTGATATGCTATATGCCCAAAACGGAGCTACGGATGCGGAGTTACGATGCGACGAACATAGCAAAATAATTAGGGTTTCGGGGCAAAAAGTCAACCGAGGCAATTCCAGATCTAGATCCAGCCGGGTACTGTAGCAGCGGCGCGGACTTCGAGGTTTGTCGGGATCCTCGCCGGCGTTGAGGAAGAGCTCACCGGAGATGTCGAGGCGGCCGGATCCGGACGGGGAGGCGAGGCCGGTCGGCAGGGAGGAGGAGGCCGGAGTTGGGGCGGCGGCCGGACGTGGCAACGGCGCGGCGGGGACCTGCCGGAGCTCGGCGCCGAGCCTCGCCGGAGTTCGGGCGGTGCGGCGGAGGAGCGACCAGCGATGTGGCCGGCCTCGGGGAAGAGGGCCCCGGGCGGCGGCGGGAGAAGATGGATCTAGGTTTTTCGGGGGGAGGAGAACGAGAATTTTCGGAGGGGGTCTTTAAATAGGCATAGAGGGAGCTAGGAGTGTCCAAATGAGGTGTGGTTTTTGGCCACACGATCGTGATCGAACGCTCTAGATGATGGAGAGGGTTTTGGTGGGTTTTGGGCCAACTTGGAGGGTTGTTGGGCTGCAACACACACACGGGGCCTTCTCGGTCCCTCGGTTAACCGTTGGAGCATCAAACGAAGTCCAAATGGTACGAAACTTGATAGGCGGTCTACTGGTAGTAAATCAAGGCCGCTTGGCAAGTCTCAGTCCAATCCGGAAATGTTTAACCCCACACACGAAAGAAAGGTAGAAATGACCACCGGAGGAGAACAAAGCGCTGGAATGCAAAACGGACAACGGGGAAAATGCTCGAATGCATGAGACGAACACGTATGCAAATGCAATGCACATGATGACATGATATGAGATGCATGACAACGACAACAACACACGGAGACAAAAACCCGAACCCGAGAAAATAGAATAACTTTAGGCCGGAAACGGCAAGAGTTGGATTACATATTAGGAAAATCATATCCGGGGTGTTACAACACTCCACCACTACGAAAGGATCTCGTCCCGAGATCTAGGATTGAAAGAACACCGGGTACTCAAAACAGAGGTGATCCTCGCGTTCCCAGGTAGTTTCACGGTCGGAATGGTGTGACCACTTGACTTTGAGGAATTTGATTGACTTGTTGCGAGTCTTGCGTTCAGTCTCTTCAAGAATAGCAACGGGGTGCTCACGATAAGAGAGATCTTCTTGGAGCTCAATGTCCTCGAAGTTGACGGTGCGGTCAGGAGTCTTGAAGCACTTTCGGAGCTGAGAGACATGGAACACATCATGCACATTTGCAAAGTTTGAAGGAAGCTCGAGTTGATAGGCGAGATCGCCTCTCTTGCTGACGATCTTGAAAGGTCTCACGTATCTGGGGGCAAGCTTCCCTTTGATACCGAAGCAACGAGTACCTTTCATAGGAGAGACGCGGAGGTGAACATGATCTCCGATCTCGAAAGCCAAATCACGGTGCTTACTATCATAGTAGCTCTTCTGGCGGGATTGGGCTACTTTGAGGTTATCTCGAATGACTTTGCACATTTCCTCTGCCTCTGGGATTAAGTCATTTCCGAGAAGCTGACGTTCACCGGTTTCAGACCAGTTGAGAGGGGTACGGCACTTCCTGCCATACAGAATTTCAAATGGGGCCTTGCCCGAACTTGCTTGAAAACTGTTGTTGTAGGAGAATTCAGCATAAGGAAGACAATCCTCCCACTTCATGCCGAAGGAGATCACACAAACCCTTAGCATATCTTCAAGAATCTGGTTGACACACTCGACTTGACCGCTAGTTTGAGGATGGAAAGCTGTACTGAAGCGGATGTTGGTGCCCATGGCCTTCTGAAAAGAATCCCAAAACTTGGAGGTAAAGATGCTGCCATGGTCTGAAGAGATCACTTGCGGAATCCCGTGCAGAGAGACAATTAGAGAGGTATAGAGCTCCTCCAATTGAGCTGCAGTGATTGACTCTTTGATAGGCAGAAAGTGAGCCACTTTAGTGAGTTTGTCGATGACAACGAATATAGCATCATTGCCACGTTTGGACTTTGGAAACCCAGTCACGAAGTCCATCTCAATGTGGTCAAACTTCCATTCTGGAATGGCAAGAGGTTGGAGGAGACCAGCTGGCCTTTGGTGTTCTGCCTTCACTCTTCTTCAGACATCACATTCATTCATGAACTGAGCAATCTCGCGCTTCATTCGAGTCCACCAATAAGCCTGCTTGAGGTCCTGATACATCTTCGTGCTCCCAGGGTGGATGGAGAGGAGAGAATTGTGAGCCTCATTCATGATCACTTTACGAAGGTCATCTTTGGGCACAACAATACGATCCTCGAAGAAGAGAGTGTCCTTGTCATCAAGGCGGTAGCACTTATACTTGGGTTGACTCTTGGCAATCCCAATCTTCACCTTTTTCACCATAGCATCAAGAAGTTGAGCTTGGCGGATCTGGTCTTCCAAGGTAGGATAGACTTGAAGGTTGGCGAGGAAACCTTGAGGAACAACTTGCAGATTAAGTTTGCGGAAAGCTTCACAAAGATCGGGTTGATAAGGCTTGAGAATCAGACTGTTGCAATGAGCCTTCCTGCTCAATGCGTCAGCAATCACATTGGCCTTGCCTGGAGTATACTCGATACTCGGATTATACTCTTGAATCATTTCGACCCATCGAGTCTGCCTGAGGTTGAGATTAGGCTGAGTGAAGATGTACTTGAGACTCTTGTGGTCAGTGAAGATGTCCACTTTTCTTCCCAATAAGAGATGTCTCCAAGTCAAAAGAGCATGTACAACTGCCGCCAACTCGAGGTCATGAGTGGGGTAGTTCTTCTCGTTGGGCTTCAACTGGCGAGAGGTATAAGCCACAACTTTCTTCTCTTGCATCAACACTGCGCCAAGACCTTGGAGAGAGGCATCACAAAAGACCTCGTACGGTTTGGATTCATCAGGAGGAGTCAGAACTGGAGCAGTGACCAATTTCTCCTTCAAAGTGTTGAAAGCGATGTCACATTCCGGAGACCAAACGTACATGACGTGCTTCTGGAGAAGATTTGAGAGAGGCTTCGCGATCTTAGAAAAGTTTTCAACGAATCTTCGACAATAGCTTGCGAGACCGAGGAAGCTACGGAGTTGCTTCACGTTCTGAGGTGGTTCCCAATTCACAATTGCAGACACCTTCTCAAGATTCACCGCAATGCCCATGGCAGAGATGATATGACCAAGATAAAGAACCTCATCGAGCCAAAATTCGCACTTGGAGAACTTGGCGTAGAACTGGTGTTCCCTGAGCTTATCGAGCACCAAACGCAAGTGCTTGGCATGATCTTCCTTGTTCTTCGAAAAGACCAGAATGTCGTCGAGATAGACCAAAACAAAGTCATTGGTGTAGGCGTTGAAGATGAAGTTCATCATGCGAGAGAAAGTCGGAGGAGCGTTGACGAGGCCAAAAGACATGACAGTGTATTCATATGAACCATAGCTTGTCCTGAAAGCCGTCTTGGGAATATCTTGCTCACGGATTCGAATCTGATGATACCCATACGGAGATCAAGCTTGGAGAATACTTGGGCACCTTTGAGTTGTTCGAACAGCTCGTTGATGTTGGGAAGTGGGTATTTGTTCTTGATGGTCTTCTTGTTCAATGGACGGTAGTCAACACAAAGTCGATCCGTTCCATCCTTCTTCTTCACAAAAAGAACACCACAACCCCACGGAGAAGAACTAGGTCGGATGAGACCCATTCTCTCTTGAATATCGAGTTGCTTCTTCAGCTCCTTCAACTCTTCAGGTCCGAGCTTGTAAGGACGCTTGCACACAGGTTCCGTGCCAGGCTCAAGATCGATGACGAATTCAACTATCCGGTGCGGAGGCATTCCTGGAAGCTCTTCTGGAAAGACGTCTTGATATTCGCAAACAACTGGAATCTGCGAGATAGCATCCAGTTCACCCTTCTCATTGAGAGAAAACAGATGGATGGTATCATCGCGAGCGGCAAAGACAATTACATCCTTAGACGAATGAGTCAATTGAATCTGCCTGGCTGCACAATCAAGCTGAGCCTTGTGCTTAGAAAGCCAATCCATTCCGAGAATAAGATCAATGTCCGAGTCACCAAGAACATTTGGAGAAGACAAGAACTTATAGTCACCCGAAGTGGTTGTAACATCCGGAACGCATACTCGAGATGTCATTTGACGGGCCGGAGAGACAATAGCCAACGGTTTCGACAACACTTGAGTAACAAAATCATGCTTAGATGCAAAAGGTCTCGAGATGAAACAATGCGATGCACCAGTGTCAAAAAGAACTCTTGCAGGAATATCGTTAACAGGAAGGTTACCCATGATGACATCTGACGAGTCCTCTGCCTGAGCTGCATTCAGCATGTTGACCTTGGCGTGCTTGGGGTTATGCTTGACCATAGTTGTACTTGCCGATCTCATAGGAGGAGGAGGGGGGAGACGCCTCTGATTGAAGCACTTGTTGGCATAGTGACCCTTCTATTGGCACTTGTTGCACATGACCTCTGAAAGCGGACGGTGATACGGAGCACTCGATCTTGGAGCTTGAGACGAAGTCTTGTTCTGAAAGCCATGGTTGGGTGGGTGGGAAAATCCACTGCCACCTTTGCTCTTCTGCTGATATGGCTGACGGAACGGAGGAGGAGGAAGCCAATACTTCTGCTGCTTGGCCACTTGAGTAGAGGAAGAAGGAGTAACATCTCTGACTCGCTTTTTGGAAGCATCACACCTCAGTTGAGCAGCCTCTTGCTTCAATGCCATGTTGTAGAACTCATCGTACCTCAAGGGCTCAAAGAGAACAAGAGCTAGCTGGATTTCTTCTCTAAGACCACCCCTGAACTGGTAT
Source organism: Triticum dicoccoides (assembly GCF_002162155.2). Lineage (NCBI taxonomy): Eukaryota > Viridiplantae > Streptophyta > Magnoliopsida > Poales > Poaceae > Triticum > Triticum dicoccoides. The sequence continues at coordinate 249,421,187 of NC_041388.1, forward strand.
ATCATGCTCTTCTCATCAGGGACGTCCTACTTAGCAAAGCGGGCGAGCTTCTGAAACAACTTGTTGTAGTCATAGACAGACAAAGAGCCTTGCTTCAGGTTGCGGAATTCCTCACGCTTGCTTTCAACCATACTCTGAGGAATATGATGAGCTTTGAAGTCTTGATGGATTTCATCCCAGGTAATCACACGGCCTCCTCTGGAATCCTTGTACTGCTGGAACCATTCTGTAGCTTGGTCTTTGAGTTGGAAGGAAGCGAACTTGACGAAGTCCTCAGGCCTGATGTTACTGCACTCGAAATGCTTGCACAGATCCACGAGCCAATCGCCAGCATCAGTTGCCTCAACACAATTGCTGAAAGTCTTTGGCCCGTTAGCAAGGAACTGGTTGAGTGTAGCAAAGTGATTCTGATTGTTGCCTTGGTTGCCTTGATTCACTTGATTGCGCTCTTGAAGAATTTGCATGATCAACTGTGTGTTTGCATTGGTTGCGGCCATCATAGCTTGCCATGCCTCCGGAGGAGGAGGAGGTGGTGGCGGATCCTGATTCTGATTCTGATTTTGATTGCTGCTCTTAGCGGGAGCCATCCTGAAGAGGGTGACAACCGTTAGCACATTGCCAGATAAAATGAAGCTGAATCAAACGGGTTGAAATTGCAACATATAGTCTTCACATCCGAACAAAATGAACGAATGCATTCCACTTGAAATGGTCACATATCCATAAATTGAGAAGCCACTTAGAATTTAGGTAGAGGAATAAATCAACAAGGTACAGATCAAGAACGAATACTCGGTAAGAAATCCCAATCTCAAACCAAATATCCGTGGAAGGAGAACTAGAGCTACAAGAATTCCCACCTATGAAACTCTCGAACCTTTCCGGTTATGCAATCAGGTGTTGGGGATACAGGGGAAGCATAATATCTCACCCAAAACTAGCAAATCCTACATCCAGCTGTATCCATCCTTCAACACATAACCGAGAAAAACTTCGGAAACCATCTACCTCAACCTTCGAAAAGCATCCGTTATACAAGTTATGGCGATACTCCCGAACTCCCGCCCCAGTACTGGGTGGCGTCGAGGTTATCTCACCAACGAACTGCATAAAAGAGATTTTCGATGTCGGCATACTAAACTCAGGTATTCCAGAACTACAACGATAAAATTGTGACGACAACACCTCGGAGCTCAACTCCCCGGGACACTGCCACAACCCCTAAAGACAGGAGGCACCAAGAACAATGTTCTCGTCACAAAACCATCGGAACGATTCCAAAATACCCGTGTGATCCTAAATTTTTTTTAGTGAAATTTGAGAAAAGAAGAGTCAAAACTCTACGTCAGGATGCCTTACCAGAGCGATGAGGAGACTGGGGAGTAAAAAGAATTCCTAGCTCTCCGATATATAATTCCTAAATGACTCAAAACATTTTTCTAGACACAACTCGGCCGCTAAAAAGAATCAAACAGTGGGGGCTCCTAAGGTCGGGGAAGGCTCTGATTACCAACTTGTAACGCCCTCGATGCGATTATATCTCCTACGTGTCGAAGCACGACTTAGAGGCATAACCGCATTGAAAGCAATGTCGCAAGTTAGGAAATCATCACAAAGTCCCATGTAATATAGATAATAAAAGGGGAGATACATAGTTGGCTTACACTCGCCACATCAATCAAAGTACATAAATAGCATTACAACATCCAATCACTCATGGCCTGACTACGGCGCCAAAATAAAAGATCAACCCAACATGCGACACGGTCCCGATCGTCCCCAACTGGGCACCACTACAGATCATTAGGGAAAGACACATAGTAACGGCGTGAGTCCTCGTCGAACTCCCACTTGAGCTCAAGCGCGTCATCCGGAACGGAGTCATCAGGCCCTGCATCTGGTTTGGAAGTAATCTGTGAGCCACAGGGACTCAGCAATCTCGCACCCTCGCGATCAATACTATTTAAGCTTATAGGTAAGGCAAGGTAAAAATGTGGAGCTGCAGCAAGCGACTAGCATATATGGTGGCTATCCTGTTCACAAAAGAGAGCGAGAAGAGGAGGCAAAGCACGAACGAATAACTAGAGAACAACCTGCGGCAAGCATTACTCCAACACCGTGTTCACTTCCCGGACTCCACCGAGAAGAGACCATCACGGTAACTCACACAGTTGATTCATTTTAATTAAGTTAAGGTTCAAGTTATCTACAACCGGACATTAACAAATTCCCATCTGCCCATAACCGCGGGCATGGCTTTTGAAAGTTCAAATCCCTGCAGGGGAGTCCCAACTTAGCCCATGACAAGCTCTCACGGTCAGCGAAGGAATAGACCTCCTCCTGAGACGTTCCGATCAGACTCGGTATCCTGGTTCTACAAGACACTTCGACAAGTTAAAACAAATCCAGCAACACCGCCCGAATGTGCCGACAAATCCCGATAGGAGCTGCACATATCTCGTTCTCAGGGCACAATCGGATAAGCAATCCGTACAACTAAAACCAGCCCTCGAGTTTCCCCGAGGTGGCGCTGCAAGGGGCTCTAGGTTGGACCAACACTCAGAGGAGCACTGGCCCGGGGGGGGGGTAAATAAGATGACCCTCGGGCTCCGGAAACCCAAGGGAAAAAGAGGCTAGGATGCAAATGGTAAAACCAAGGTTGGGCATTGCTGGAAAAGCTTTAATCAAGGCAAACTATCAAGGGGTTCCCATTATCACCCAACCGCGTAAGGAACGCAAAATCCGGGAACATAACACCGATATGACGGAAACTAGGGCGGCAAGAGTGGAACAAAACACTAGGCGAGAGGCCGAGCCTTCCACCCTTTACCAAGTATATAGATGCATTAAGATAACAAGGCAATATAATGATATCCCAACAAGTAAATAATGTTCCAACAAGGAACAGTCTCCAATCTTCACCTGCAACTAGCAACGCTATAAGAGGGGCTGAGCAAAGCAGTAACATAGCCAATCAACGGTTTGCTAGGACATGGTGGGTTAGAGGTTTGACATGGCAATTTGGGAGGCATGATAAGCAAGTGGTAGGCATCGTAGCATAGGCATAGCAAAAGAGCGAGCATCTAGCAAAGCAAAGATAGTAGTGATTTCGAGGGTATGATCATCTTGCCTGCAAAGTTGTCAGAGTTGACTGGATCCTCGAAAGCAAACTCAATGGGCTCCTCGCTAGCGAACTCGTCTCCCGGCTCTACCCAAACAAGACAAACAAGCAAACGGAACAAAATCAACCACGTGCAAACTCAAACAACATGATGCAAACATGGTATGCTATGCGGGACGCGACATGTGATGCATATGCAAGATTTGACAAGGAATGAATGAACCTGGCCTCAACTTGGAAATCCAAGTGTGTCACTGGAAAGGTGGGATTATTTCGCTTGCAAACGATATAAAGAACGCCGGAATCGGAGTCACGGTTTAGAAATGGCAAGCAATTCAAATATGGCACCGGTCTGCGATATACAGCAAGTAGCCATCTAAATGCAACAAGATGAACATGCTACAGCACCCAAACATGACAACCAAATACATGGCAGGGATCCATTCATGATGCTTAACAAAAGATGAACACTGAGCTACGGCCAATTCATCCATTAACAGGTTAAAACAGGCATTGCAAAAATGCATTTGGTAAACAGATCTCAGACTTAGTGAAATTAACACTTGTCTGGAATTTCAGATCAGGTAGCACACTTTGGAGCATGAAAACTATATGCTACAGGACCTGAACATGGCAAAGTAAAGCATGGCATGGAGCTACTCAAAGAGCTTAACAAAAGTCCCTTAGTGACCTTGAGCCAAAAGGGATCCTAAAATACATTTGCAAGCATGTGAACATGGCAAAAACATAATCAGATCACAGACTTAGTGAAAAACTGGAGCATGCAAATCAGATATCAAGTAGGCATGTTTACGAGCTCGATGCACTCACTACAGAGCAAGTCATGAAAATCTAAGCATACATCCATCAAGAATACACATTATGCAAGGTAGACATGGCAAGAACAACAACATAGACAATCCTCGGCAAAATCGCTAACAAGTAGACAATCTGCCCAGATTCACAAAATAGCAAAAGTAGAGCTCGATTGACTCAAGCTAGGGTGCTCCATAAATGCAAACAAAGACATGGATGGATAGATCACTACAAGATTAACAAAACATCCTTACTGATCATCCTCAAAAGAGGCACGGATCACTAGGAAACAACATGAACATATGGCATAATAAGATAAACAGATTAAGGACTTAGTGGAATTGCTAAGTCCCTGAAATCAGCATTAACGAGTGCACCACTTTGCAAGCTTGTACTAGTCACCACATACATCACAAAAATACATGGGTTGCACCTCTGGAAAGATGGAAAAACATATAACAAAACACATGTAGAGCTCAGGGGCATATCATGCACACAATAATCATGGCAAAAATGACAAATATCTAATTGACGCAGCAGATCTGACAATTATCTCAAATAGCACTCTTCCAACAGCATTTCGGGCATCAAGATTAACTCAAATGAAAATGATGCAATGAGATGAAATGGTGTACTCTCTGAGGTGAACATTTTGATATGCTATATTCCCAAAACGGAGCTACGGATGCGGAGTTACGATGCGACGAACATAGCAAAATAATTAGGGTTTCGGGGCAAAAAGTCAACCGAGGCAATTCCAGATCTAGATCCGGCCGGGTACTGTAGCAGCGGCGCGGACTTCGAGGTTCGTCGGGATCCTCGCCGGTGTTGAGGAAGAGCTCACCGGAGATGTCGAGGCGGCCAGATCCGGACGGGGAGGCGAGGCCGGTCGGCAGGGAGGAGGAGGCCGGAGTTGGGGCGGCGGCCGGACGCGGCAACGGCGCGGCGGGGACCTGCCGGAGCTCGGCGCCGAGCCTCGCCGGAGTTCGGGCGGTGCAGCGGAGGAGCGACCGGCGATGTGGCCGGCCTCGGGGAAGGGGGCCCCGGGCGGCGGCGGGAGAAGATGGATCTAGGGTTTTCGGGGGGAGGAGAACGAGAATTTTCGGAGGGGGTCTTTAAATAGGCATAGAGGGAGCTAGGAGTGTCCAAATGAGGTGCGGTTTTCAGCCACGCGATCGTGATCGAACGCTCTAGATGATGGAGAGGGTTTTGGTGGGTTTTGGGCCAACTTGGAGGGGTGTTGGGCTGCAACACACACACGGGGCCTTCTCGGTCCCTCGGTTAACCGTTGGAGCATCAAACGAAGTCCAAATGGTACGAAACTTGACAGGCGGTCTACCGGTAGTAAACCAAGGCCGCTTGGCAAGTCTCGGTCCAATCCGGAAATGTTTAACCCCCACACATGAAAGAAAGGTAGAAATGACCACCGGAGGAGAACGAAGCGCCGGAATGCAAAACGGACAACGGGGAAAATGCTCGAATGCATGAGACGAACACGTATGCAAATGCAATGCACATGATGACATGATATGAGATGCATGACAATGACAACAACACACGGAGACAAAAACCCGAACCCGAGAAAATAGAATAACTTTAGGCCGGAAACAGCAAGAGTTGGATTACATATTAGGAAAATCATATCCGGGGTGTTACACCCTTCCACTGTGCATATGCATGTGGTTGAAGAATTGCTGGAATTATTTGCAACAGAAGAGATACGTGGAGAGGTCGACCAGGATCAGTCAGCTTTGGACGAAGATAATTTATGCACTATCTCCAAACAAGCGATGGATGGATCATCTGGACCGGGAGTGAAGTAGTTGCACGCATGGATACAGGGCACGGAGATGTCACTATTAGTGGATTCAGGCAGTTCATCATCTTTTGTGGACCTGCATATGGCTGCTCATTTGTCTGGAGTGTGCAAACTGCCAAAGACTTGTCGAATTAAAGTTGCAGATGGTTCTGTGTTACACTGCGATAGTTTCATTCCCCAGTGTCAGTGGTCTTCTCCGGGGCATGAATTTGTCACAGATTTTAAACTTCTATCTCTGGGGGTTTATGAGCAATCCTGGGAATGGATTGGCTCAAGAAGCATAGCCCGATGCAGGTCGATTGGGAAGCTCAGCACATGACAGTAACCATAGATCAAGGAGCAGTGGATTTGCAGGCAGTCACTAAACATCAGCACCAGTGTTCTGCGATTTCGTCTCAGGAGCTTCTGTCTGCTTGTAAACAAGGCTCTATTGCTTATGTGGCGCATCTGAATGTTGTCAGTGAAACAGGAGCGCAAGAGGAGAACATACCAGTGGAAATTCTCAGGGTATTGGAGCAGTACACAGATGTGTTTGAAAAGCCAAAAGGGCTCCCACCAAGGCGCGCTTGTGACCATCGGATCCCGCTAATAGAGGGGGCTCAGAAAGTTAATCATCGTCCCTACAGGCACAAGTCAGAGCTCAAGAACGAGATAGAGCGTCAGGTTAAGGAGCTCCTTGATGAAGGTATCATCAGAGAGAGTACAAACCCCTTTTCTTCCCCAACATTGCTTGTGAAGGAAAAGGATGGGACGTGGCGATTATGTGTGGATTACAGGTGTTTGAATGCAATGACACTGGTCAGCAAGGACCCGGTTCCAATCATTGATGAATTAGTTGGAGCTCGTTGGTTTTCCAAATTAGATTTGCGTGTAGGATATCATCAGATTCAGATGGCAGAGGGAGAGGAATATAAGACAAAGTTTACTACACACTCAGTGCACTAGGAGTTCTTAGTCATGTCATTTGGTTTGGCATGTGCACCACCAACATTCATAGGCGCAGTGACTTGTACCCTGCGGCCTCTACTGCGTGTCTGTGTCATTCTCTTCTTCGATGACATTTTGGTATTCAGTAAAACTCTAGAGCAACATGTGGAACATCTTCGTCAGGTGTTGCAATTACTGCGTAGAGATCATTGGCAAGTGAAGCAATTCAAGTGTTCGTTCGGACAGCGGCAGATTGCTTACCTGGGGCATGTGATTGATGAGCGTGGAGTTTCAACGGATCCATAGAAGATCGCAACTATCAGAAACTGGCCTGTTCCACGTAACAGCAAAGAGGTGCGTAGCTTTCTTGGATTGGCAGGCTACTATCGGAAATTTGTCAAACATTTTGGCATCATTGCCAGACCCCTCTTCAACTTGTTAAAGAAGAATCATCCGTTCGTGTGGACTGCTGAAACTGCTAAAGCATTTGAGCTACTACAGCAAGGTCTGATCTCTGCACCAGTCCTGCACTTGCCAGATTTCAGTATACAGTTTGTTATCGACATGGACGCCTGTGATTACGGAGTTGGAGCAGTATTACAGCAGGGGGCCACCCGATTGCTTACATGAGCAAACCGTTGGCTCCCAAGCACAAAGGGTTGTCCACTTACAAAAAGGAGTGCTTGGCAATACTTATGGCCGTAGAGCAATGGCGTCCATACTTACACCATGATGAATGTCTGATATGGACAAATCAGCGTAGCCTCGTCCATTTGGATGATCAGAGGCTATCGACATTATGGCAGCAGAAGGCATTTACCAAGCTTCTGGGGTTGCGTTACAAAATCTGTTACCGGCAAGGTGCAACTAACAATGTTGCAGATGCTCTGTCTCGCCGTCGCCATGAACAAGGTCAGGCCATGGCCATTTCAGTGTGTCAGCCTACTTGGATCGACGATATCCGGGCCAGCTACTCCACTAATAATCATGCGCGCAAGATACTCGAGCAGTTCTCGCACCAAGCTGACCCGAAGGGACGCTTTTCTGTTGCTAATGGCCTGCTGTACTTTCATCAGCGCTTGTGGCTGGGAGGCTCGCCTGCAATTCAGTAGTCAGTGTTGCGAGCTTTCCATGATAGCACGGTTGGGGGGCATTCTGGCTTTCCTGTGACGTATTGGCATCTTTGCAAGCTGTTTGCCTGGCCCAAAATGAAGCAACAGATCCGGCAGTATGTGCAGGGATGTACGGTCTGCCAACAAGCTAAACCGGAAAGGGTCAAGTATCCAGGGTTACTCAAACCAATTCCTATGCCGGAGGGGGCTTGGCAAGTTGTTACAATGGATTTCATCGACGGGCTCCCACAATCGGGCAAAGCAAACTGCATCTTAGTCGTGGTGGATAAGTTCACACGCTATGCTCACTTCCTACCACTTCGGTACCCATTCACCGCGGCCAGAGTGGCTCGAGCATATCTGGACAATGTCTACAGGCTTCATGGCCTACCGAAAGCCATAATATCAGACCGAGATCCAATCTTCACAAGCAAATTCTGGCGGGAGCTATTTGCCTGCATTGGAACTGAGCTCAACATGAGCACTCCATACCACCCTCAAACGGATGGCCAATCTGAGCGGGTGAATCAATGCCTGGAAATCTACCTACGGTGTTTCATTCATGCGTTTCCCAGTCACTGGAACCAGTTTCTTGCTCTTGTAGAGTTCTGGTACAATTCCAGTCACCACTCGGCCTTAAACATGTCACCATTTCAAGCGTTATATGGGCATGAGCCGTGACACTTGGGGATTGAAGCAGCGCCGGTGTGCAAGATCCCTGAGCTAAAGGAGTGGTTGGAGGAAAGGAAGACCATGCAACAAGTTCTCAAGCAACAGTTGCACCGCGAGGCATATCATGAAAGTGCAGGCTAACAAGAAACAATCTGAGCGAGAATTTTCTGTGGGGGACGATGTATTCGTCAAGTTGCAGCCGTACGTGCAGTCATTGGTGCATCACCGGGCCAACCACAAGCTGGCGTTCCGGTACTTTGGTCCGTTCAAGGTCATCAGTCGCATCAATCCTGTGGCTTACAAACTGGAACTACCAGAGGGATCGCGAGTGCACTCGGTATTCCATGTGTATCAGTTGCGTCGAGCATTGTCACCAGAAACATCAGCATCGACTACGTTGCCAAATCCGAAATCACTTGAATTGATTCCGGTGAAACTCCTGGACAAGCGTTGGCGGCAAACACCGTCGGGACGACGAGAGCAGTACTTGGTACGTTGTTCCGATTTTGAGCTCTTGGATGCATCGTGGGAGGACGCGTTGGCTCTCAAGAACCGCTTTCCAGTGGTAGCAGCTTGGGGACAAGCATGCTCTCAAGGAGCAGGGGATGTCAGCGTCCCAGGTTCAGAGAGGAACATCAACAGCCTGAACATCGCCAAGACAGCCAGCGTGGCTTCGGGAGAGAGTGCGACGACCAATTAGGGCCAAGACCGCGTCATCAGTCGTCCACCTAGGATCAAGCACCCGAACCGCAGGTTCATGGGCCCGGAGTGGGTGAATCCTTCTTAAGCCAAGTGGAGCAGGAGAGGAGGGCATCCAGTGGGATTAGGCAACCGGCACGACACGGCTCCCTTTTTCGCTTTATCTTTTCTTCTTCCCAAACTTGAACTCTGTAAGGCTACCTGAGAGGAATTGAATATAGATCGAGATCAGCTACCTAACAGGATCTAGTTTTGAAGATCTCGACGCGAGGAATCCGATGGTGAAAACGGTTCGAGATTTCGACGCACGGTTTAAGAGATAAAACGCTTTGAATAAACGGATCTATGAAAAAAGGGAAAACTCACGGGTTGCGACAAGTGGTGTGCTGCATGTGCGCCACTTGTCACGACCTGGGAAAGTGGAGTGTTCTTTGCAATGAGTACTCCTTAATTAGTGATTTCGGACATAAGTTGTGCCTGCTCTGAGACCTCCTCGTTGGCGCTCTATGTGCCCGATCCCTGTTGCTGGCGCCTACGTGCACGAGCAATGGGGCCGGCCCATTAAAAAAGCACATCACCGATCCCTTGATTCGCAACACTCGCTACGAAAAGAAAAGGACCGCTCTTGATCGCGCACAGGTACGTGATCGCGCACAGGTACGTTCGCTCTCTTTCTCAACAAAAAAAGGTACGTTCGCTCTCGACCAAACTCCCTCAAAAAAGATATATATTTTTTTAAATCCCTAAAAAGTATATCACTTCTGAAGAAAAATCACAAAAAAAAATCTCTGATTTTGAAAGAAAAGATCATCGATCTGAAAAGAGTTAATCAATTTTGAAAAAAAAGCTCATCGATTTTGAAAAAGTTCACCGAATTTGACAAAAAGTTCATCGAGTTTGACAAAAAGTTCATCAACTTTAAAAGAAGTTCATCGAGTTTAAAAAAGTTCATCAACTTCGGAAAAAGAGTTCATCAAATTGAAAAAAAGTTCATCAATTTTTTTAAATAGTTCACCAAACTTGGAAAAATTCATCAAATTTGAAAAAAAAATCACCAATTTTGCGAAAAATTGGTTGCCTTTGAAAAAGTTCACCATTTCAAGAAAAAGAAAAAGATAGAAAAAGGGAAAGAAAAAGGAAAGGAAACAGGGAAAACAACTGCCTTTTTCGAGTTTATAAAGAACAGAAAAAGAACAATAACAACAAATGTAGTCATCTGGTCTAACTGGTTCGTGTGATCGCTACGTAACGAACGAGCGGGGTTCGAGTCGCGGTGGAAGCTCCATTTTGGGGGGGTTTAAGAAACAGAAAAGTACGATGGGCCGGCCCACTATAAAACCAAGTGTACAGAGGGGTGGTGCACCCTGTACCAAATGGCCCTATATCTCGACATTTCCTATTTGGCGCTGCAGGCGTCCGTTACAGTGCAATTTTGTAAACGGGCGTGTGCAGCAGTCCAAACTGGGCCGGCCCATCCTAACATTTTCCTTCTTGTTCTCGAAAGCTCAAAAATATTTCTGGGAGGGGGGGTTCAAACTCGCAACCTTTCGTTGTAGCCTTTCAGCTCTAGCCACCAGGCTATCCACACGCGAGTGTAAAGATAGATCATTTTCCCTTGTTTATTTCGGCTCGGTTTATTCTTTTTTTCTTTCTCATCTTTTTTATTTTCCTTATTACATGTTCTTTAAAATTCCTTAACTTTTTTGTTAAGTTTGTGAACTTTTTCTGAAAATCGATGAAATTTATTATAAATCGTTGAACTTCTTTTCAAATTCGATGAACATTTTTGAAATTTGATATATTTTTCCAATTCAGTGAACTCTTTTTGAAATTCGATGAACATTTTTTCCTAACTCTATGAACTTTTATCAAATTTGATATTTTTTAAAAAAAATCGATGAACTTTTTTAAAATTTGATGAACTTTTTATGAAATTGGATGGACAATTTTTTCAAATTCTACGATTTTTCTAAAGTTTGATGAACTTTTTTCAGTTCGATGAACTTTTTTTCAAATTCGAAGAACTTTTTTGGTATTCACGAACTTTTCCTATTTTTGTGAACTTTTCCTTTCAATTCATGGATTATATGAATGCCTTTCCAAATTTATGTTTTCTTTATTCAAAGAATTTATAGGGGGTATAAAGTACTAGTATATGTTTAATGTTTTGTACTGTATGAATGATTAAAGAGATCGGTTTTCCCCAAATAATCAGTTCACCGAGGTTGGTCCAGTGGTTAACCCTTCTGGGCATTTACATCGGCGTGACGAGTTCGGCTCCCTCTTCTCCTGAATAAACGTGTTAGTTTTCCTTAGCTTTTTGTTCTCAGCAGCTTGCTGGACCGGCCCAGTTAGCGTCCGTGCGGGCGCCAGGGGCATGAACCGGCGCTTACAGCGCTGTATAGGAGCTCCCCTATATCTCGCACTAAGCGAGACATGAGCGAACCCCTCGCTGAAGGGAACCGCCCGTAGGGCCGGCCCACGCGCACGGGAAACACCAACTTGAATTTTGTTTTTCTTCCACGTTTTCTGTTTTCTGTTTTCCTTTTTGCATTGTCTTTTCACTTTTGTTTAAACTTAAAAATTTCTATATATATTACAAAAAACACTTCATAAAAATTTCAAGAATGTTGACAACTATTTCAAACATGCTGAACAAGTATTTGAGAAATATTGAAGAAGTATTTGAAAAAATGTTGATCATGTATATAAAAATATTGACCACGTATTTGAAAAAAATATTGAATAAGTATTTGAAAAAAATGAACTAGCATTCGAAAAAAATGTTGAACACGTATTTGAAAAATGTTGATCGTTTATATAAAAATATTCAACAAGTATTTTTAAAAATATTGATCATGTATATAAGAATGTAGAATGAAAAGAAAAGGAAACAAAGAAAAGCAAAAAATGAAACCCAGAAAAGAATAAATAAACAGAAAGAAAAATATTGACCATGCATTCAAAAAATGTTAATCTTGTATTCGAAAAATGTCAATCGAGCATTTGCAAAATGTTGAAAAATATGTATAGAACAAATGTTGACCAAATATTGGATAAATGTTAAATTTTATTGAAAATGTGCTATATTTGTATTAGAAAAATATTGTTGACATATACAAACACTGTAGAATCAAAACCAAAAGGAAACAAAATAAACCAAAGAAAAAATGAGGAAAAGGAGAAAAAAGAAAAGAAACAAAAGAAAATGTGAAGAAAACTGAATAAAACATAAAAACAGTGGAGAAAATCGGCTCTTCTACATTAAGTAGGTCGCGCCTTACAGTACATCACGAACTCAACACTGAGAGGAGTGGCTAGCTTCGCTATCTCCTCTCGAGGAGACTTGGATTCGATCCGGGGTTGCGCTTCATTTTCCCACATTTGTTGTGCTATTTTTACTAGCTACGCGGGTGTGAATGGGCCTGCCCAGTATGACGCGATGGAGGAAAAACCTTCAGCGAGAGCAAACTACCGTCTTGCTTAAAGGAAGAAATAGTTGTCGCACAGGGATAGACGCCATTTCTTGTGCTATTTTTACCAACTACACGCGGGCGAATGGGCCGGCCCAATACGACGCGATGGACGAAAAACCTTAAGCAAGAGCAAGCTACAGTCTTGCTCAAAGCAAGAAATAGTCGCCGCGCCGAGACAAAGGGAACCCTCACTAAATGGTAGCGCGAGTTGGGCTGGCCTAGGCACGCGGGAACAACATGCTCGTTTATTTGTTTTTATTTTCACTTTTTTTTTGCTTTTTTGTACATTCGTTTATACTTCCAAATATTCTAAATAAATATATTACAAAAAATGACTCTACATAAAACATTTGAAGATTGTTGACCAAGCATTTGAAAAATATTAAATATGTACAGAGAAAATGTTTGCCATGTATACGAAAAATGTATTAAGAAATGTGTATGAAACAATTTGATCGTTTATTAAAAAAATGTTAATCAAGCATTTGAAAAAAAATTAACAAGTATTTGAAAAATGTTAATCACGCATTCAGAGAATGTTAAGTATGTATAGAATGCATGTTGACCATGTATTAAAAAATGATGAAACTTTTTTGATCATGCACATAAAGATATTAATCAAGCATTTGAGAAAATATTGAACAAGTGCTTGAAAAATGTTAATCAAGCATTTGAAAATAGTGAAATGTGTATAGAAACAATGTTGACCATGTATTAAAAAATGATGAAAATGTGATTATGTATATAAAATTATTAATCAAGCATTTGAAAAGAATATTGAACAAGTATTTGAAAAATGCTAAATGTGTATAGAGAAAACGTTGATCATGTTTCAAAAAAAATAAAATTGTTTTTGAAAAACTGTTAAATGCGTATAGAAAAAACGTTGACCATGCATTAAAAAATGTTATACTTGTATTTCGCAAATGTTAACTATGTATAGAAAGAACGTTGACCATGCATTCAAAAATTCTTAAACTTGTATTTAATAGATATTAATCAAGCATTTGAAAATATGTTAAATGTGTATGTAAAAAATGTTGACCATGTATTCAAAAAATGTCTGTCAGTTATACGAAAAATGTGAATTACAATATTTTTTATTAAAATAATATATTTGATATATCCCAGAAAAGTGTATAAAAAACTAGTGAAGCCCGAGAGAAAAGAAGAAAAATCCATGAAAAATCAGAAAGAGACAACCAAAACCGAAGTAAAACAAAGAAGAAGAAAGAAAGAAGACTAATTAGAACCAGGAAAGTAATAAAGGAAATTGAAGAAAAAATAAACAGCGAAACTGGGTGAAGAAATGAACAAAAAAACCAATAAAAACCAGAGGAAATCAAAAACAAAAAGGCCGGAGAAAAAAATGGAAAACCGGCTCTTTTCCCTATAGGTAGGCCGCGCCCTAGTATTCAACACAAACCCAGCAATTACTAAATGAGTAGGTTCGCAGACTCGAGATTGAATGCTGGGATCTCACTTTTTTTCTTAAAGGTGCGCTAAAGCCGGCCAATTACTGTGGGCACATAGGCGAGAGATCCTTCTGTCTCGCTTATACAAGATATAGATCCAGCGTGAGCTAATCCCTACTTGGCGCCGATGCGCTAGTTATAGAGTTATTCACAACTTTTTAAATAGGAGGGTCCATATAACGTTTTCTCTTTTGTCCATTTCTTTTTCTTTCCTTTTTATTTTACTTATTATTTTTTCTTTCCGTTTAATTTTTTTAGATACGGAAACTTTTTTTCAAATTCGAACACTTGCTTCAATTTTCTCAACATTCTTTTTTCAAATTCTTGACCTTTTTTCAAAACAGAAGAACTTTTTTCAAATTCATGAAAAAATATGCAAAAAAATCGTTGAACTTTCTCAAGGTCGTGTTTTTTTTCAAATACATGTTTTTTGTTCAAAATCCATGGACGTTTTTCAAAATTGATGATTTTTTTCCAATCCACTAACTTTTTTTGAATACATGATTTTTTTAAATCGTTGAAATTTTTAAGAACCACGAACAATTTTCAAATTCATGAACTTTTTGAATTTAAAAAAAATCTAAATCCTTGAAATTTTATTTTACTCTTGAACTTTTTTTGAATTCATAAACTTTTTCTATTTTTTTGATTTTTTCTTCAAAATCAACGGTTAACCAATCAACTGATCAACCGTTGACTAGTCAAAAGCGAACTAAGTTGAGAGCTTGCGCCCTGGCGAGTGACCACGTCACGTGTGGATGGACCGGCGTTGTGGTATTCTCACGGCAGATGCCATGAGATGGCTAAAAGTGTGGGGCTACGTGAGGATGCCGATGGGTTCCGGGGGCAAGGTTGGCACGCGCAAGTGCGGGACATGAGACGTACCCAGGTTCGGGGCCCTTCGTGGGAGGTAACACCCTTAGTCGTGCCGAAATGGGATGATATGCAAAAGGGTTACAATGGTGCTCCTGGAGCTGTATGGTGGATGAGGAACAAGGAGCTAGCTCTTTATCTTGCCTCTCATGCGTGTGAGTGGGTGTGCATGTGCTAAGGATCAGTTCTTGTGCATGGAGGGCTCCTGGGGGGTCTTATAGGCCGACCCCCTAGGAATACAATGGTAAAGATACATGGGCGTGGGGCCATGGTGTCATCATCCTGGAGCTAGTGGTGGGGTCCGCTAGGTCGTCGAGTCCGCCGGGTGCGGGTCCCGCCAGCTGCATGGCATTGTGGCCCATCTTGTTTGGCGTCACGGAGTGGTTGGCACTTTTCGGCTACAGTGTCGCATCGCCCGGTCGCCGTCCGCCCTGGTCAGTGGTATGAGGGACGTTGTAGCCACGCTCGCTTCGGTCAGCGTGGGAGGGGAGAGCACTGTTGCCACGCCTGCCCCGTCATGGGTAGTTGTCTTTTCATACGTCCAGATGGGAGGACCGCTGACCCGCGGCCAGCCGGCCGGACCGGGAAGCCACGCCCATCCGGCCCGCGCTAGGAAGCCCACCTGCAGGCCGGCTTGATTGAGGGGCGCCAAGCACCCCGATGTTTTGAAAGAGGATCCGGGTTCCATTGCCAACCCGGGGGTCGTCCCCCCGATAGTAGTCCCCGAAGCTATGAAGGCCTGCTAGCCCTGGGCTGGAGGGTCTTTGTAGCTTATCCCCCTGAGAGGGTAGTTGGTGACGAAGTATGCAAGCATGGCCGGGTGGCATCATTCATCCGGGCACCGGCTTGAAACCATAGATGCCTGCAACACACACTACATGCCGGCTTCCAGAAGCCGGATCGCAGCGCTTAGCCGGAAAGAGGGAGCAGAGGCGTCGGTCGGCCACGCCCCGACCCGCACGGCGATTCGCGCCTGTCGTAGCCTCTTCTTTCGTCGCAGGAGGGCAAGTTCGTGGTCTTCTTCACGCACTTTGCGCACTGGTTCGGCCTCCCCGCGAGCCTCTTCTTTCGTCGCTTCCAAGATTTCTTCGGGCTGCAGCAGCAACATCTTGGGGCCAACGCCGTGCTGTAGATCGCGGCATTTGCCACACTTTGCGAGGGCTTCCTCGACCTGCTACCGTACACCGAACTGTGGTGCAAGCTCTTCTACCTCAAGCAGCAGGGGTCAATGATCGATGTCATGTCCGACTGAGGGGCTATAGTGGTTGCGGGCCGGCCGAACGGGCCGTTTCCCAAACTGCCACTCGAGGATTTGGTCAAGAAGTGACAGAAATCCTTCTTCTACATGAGGAATGTCAACTCGGCAGTGGACTACATCAATCTTCCTTCGTCTGTCAAAGCGCCGCCGATCGACAAGCGGAATTGGAGCTACAACCCCAAGAACCCGACGCCGGAGATCATGGACATCTGTAGTCGGATTCAGGAGATGATGGCTTGTGAGGGGCTCATGTCGGCAGATCTCATCGCGGACTTCATTGCCTGTCGGGTGCTGTCGTTGCACTGTCGGGCGCACAGAATTTGTGAACCAAGGAGTTGTAGTCGGCAGTGATCATCCAGTGGGTCAACAACAACACCAACGCCAAGCTGAGCGAGACGGCGTGGCGCTTCGGGAAGGTGCCTTACGACCGGCAGAACCTTGCGTGATACGTCTCTAAGATATCTATAATTTTTTTGTTCCATGCTATTATATTATCTGTTTGGGATGTTTTATATGCATTAATATGCTATTTAATATTATTTTTGGGACTAACCTATTAACCTAGAGCCCAGCGCCAGTGGTCTAGGAGGCCACAAGCCACCTAGGCGCGCCCTAGGAGGAGCCCTGAGGGCTTGTGGGCCCCTCGGGTGTCCTCCAACCCTAACCTTTGCTCCATAAATACCCAAATATTCCCAAACCATCAGAAGCATCCACCAAAATAGTTTTCTGCCGCCGCAAGCCCCTGTTCCTGTGAGATCCCATCTGGGGGCCTCTTCCGGCACCTCTTCTTGCACCCTGCCAGAGGGGGATTCGATCACGGAGGGCGTCTACATCAACCTTGCCGCCCTTCTGATGAAGCATGAGTAGTTTACCACAGACCTACGGGTCCATAGCTAGTAGCTAGATGGTTTTTTATCTCTCTCTCTATGATCTTCAATACCATGTTCTCCTCGATGTTCTTGGAGTTCTATTCTATGTAATATTCTTTTATGGTGTGTTTGTCGAGATTCGATGAATTGTGGATTTATGATCAGATTATCTATGAATATTATTTGAGTCTTTTTTGAACTCTTTTATGCATGATCAAATATCTTTGTATTTCTCTTCGAATTATGGTTTGGTTTGGCCAACTAGATTGGTTTTTCTTGCAATGGGAGAGGTGCTTAGTTTTGGGTTCAATCTTGCGGTGTGCTCACCCGGTGACATAGTAGGGGTAGCGGGGAACGTATTGTATTGTGACCATCAACGGTAAAAGGATGGGGTTTTCATTGCTTGATTTTATCCCTCTGCATCATGTCATCTTACTTAATGCGTTACTCCGTTCTTATGAACTTAATACTCTAGATGCATGCTGGATAGCGGTCGACGTGTGGAGTAATGGTAGTAGATGACGAATCGTTTCGGTCTACTTGACACAGACGTGATGCCTATATTCATGATCATTGCCTTGGATATCATCATAACTTTGCAATTTTCTATCAATTGCTCGACAGTAATTTGTTTACCCACCGTATGTTTTCTTTCAAGGGAGAAGCCTCTAGTGAAACCTATGGCTCCCGGGTCTATTTTCCATCATATATTTTCGGATCTATAAACCAACAAACCCAAAAAATACTTTGCTACAATTTATTTAGATTTATTTTAGTTTGCCTTTTTATTTATCTTTTATACCTATATCCATTAGATCTCACTCTTGTTCGAGACCGTGAAGGAATTGACAACCCCTTTTCACGTTGAGTGCAAGTGTTTGTTAGTTTGTGCAGGTGCATAGATTGGAGACTTGCTTGTGCCTCCTACTGGATTGGTACCTTGGTTCTTAACTAAGGGAAATACTTATCTCTACTTTGCTACATCATCCTTTCCTCTTCAAGGAAAAAATCAACGCAAGCTCAAGAAGTAGCAGGAAGAATTTCGGGTGCCATTGTCGGGGAGGTTCTGCATCAAACCTACCAAATACCCATCTAAACTCTCACCTCTTACATTACATTATTTTCCATTTGTCTCTTGTTTTCCTCTCCCTCAGTTCTAAAATGCTTTCAGAAAAATACATTTTTTGCCTTTTATTTTCCCTTCTTTCGTTCACTTTTTCGTTTGTCGTTCGTTGAGTTGTGCGATATGCAAAAGAAGAAAGATGTGGATAATGATATTTTTAAATTGAAGCTATTTCCGTTCTCACTATGAAATCATGCTAAAACTTGGTTTTCATCTTTGCCTAAAAATAGTATTGATTCATCGAGCAAGTGTAAAGATGCTTTTATTTCCAAGTACTTTCCTCCCGCTAAGATCATCTCCCTTAGGAACGATATAATGAATTTTAAGCAACTTGATCATGAACATGTTGCACAATCTTGGGAGAGGATGAAATTGATGATAAGAAATTGCCCTACTCATGGTTTAAGTTTATGGATGATCATACAAATTTTTATGCCGGATTGAATTTTGCATCTAGCAGTCTTTTAGATTCCGCCGCGGGAGGTACTTTTATGGAAATCACATTAGGAGAAGCTACTAAACTCCTAGATAATATTATGGCTAATTACTCTTAATGGCATACCGAAAGATCTTCTACTAGTAAAAAAGTGCATGCGATTGAAGAAATTGACACTTTGAGTGGAAAGATGGACGAACTTATGAAATTGATTGCTAGTAAGAGTGCTTCTATCGATCCTAATGATATTCCTTTTTCCACTTTGATTGAGAATAATAATGAATCTATGGATGTGAATTTTGTTGGTAGGAACAATTTTGGTAACAACGCATATAGAGGAAATTTCAACCCTAGCTCGTTTCCTAGTAATTCCTCTAATAATTATGGTAATTCCTACAACAATTCTTATGGAAATTATAATAAAATACCCTCTGATCTTGAGAACAATATTAAAGGTTTCATTAGTTCTCAAAAGAATTTCAATGCTATGGTTGAAGAAAAATTGCTTAAGATTGATGATTTGGCTAGGAAAGTTGATAGAATTTCTCTTGAGATTGATTCTTTAAAGATTAGATCTATTCCACCCAAGAATGATATTAATGAATCTCTAAAGGCTATTAAAATTTCTATTAAATAAAGAACCGTTAGGATGCGTGGTAAGCGCGATTGGTTTGTGAAAATGCGTTCTTCTATTTCTTGTGAAAATAATGATGAAGATATTAAAGTGATTCACATGACCCCTATTGAATATTTGTTTTCTAATATAAATATTCATAAAGATGGGACTGGAGATGAGTCAACTTTAGCTAGAAGGCGTCCTGATAATTTGGAGTTTAAAGATCTTGATGGAAAAATTGATAAAAATGGGATTGAAGAGGTCAAAACCTTCAGTAGGGATGAACCCACTCTTTTGGATTTTAAGGACTTTAATTATGATAATTGTTCTTTGATAGATTGTATTTCCTTGTTGCAATCCATGTTGAATTCATCGCATGCTTATAATCAAAATAGAGCTTTTACTAAACATATCGTTGATTCTATGATGAAATCTTTTGAAGAAAAACTTGAGTTGGAAGTTTCTATCCCTAGAAATCTTTATGATGAGTGGGAACCTACAATTAAGATTAAAATAAAAGATCATGAGCGCAATGCTTTGTGTGATTTGAGTTCTAGTGTTTCCACAATTCTGAATACTTTATGTGATGTGCTAGGTTTCCATAAACTTGATGACTGTCCTTTGAATTTGCACCTAGCGGATTCCACTATTAAGAAACCTATGGGAAGGATTAATGATGTTCTTGATTTTGCAAATAGTAATTATGTTCCCATAGATTTTACTGTGCTTGATATAGATTGCAATCCTACAAGTCCTATTATTCTTGGTAGACCTTTGATTAGAACTATTGGTGCGATTATTGATATGAAAGAAAGAAACATTAGATTTCAATTTCCGTTAAGGAAGGGCATGGAACACTTTCCAAGAAAGAAAATTAAGTTGCCATATGAATCTATTATGAGGGCCACTTATGGATTTAATACAAAGATGACAATACCTAGATCTATGTTTATGTCTAGCTAGGGGCGTTAAACAATAGCGCTTGTTGGGAGGCAACTCAATTTTATGTTGTTTTTGTTTCTGTTTTTAAATAAATACACATTATTACTTCTTTTGTAATTGTGTTTTGGTGTTTTAATTCGTGTTTGATCCAAGCAAGACGTTTGGGATGGTCTATGGTGATAGCTGATTTGATCTTGCTGAAAAATAGAAACTTTCACGCTCATTGCCAGAATTTTCAAAAATCATAGAAACGTTCTTTTGATCTAATTTTTTTACACAATATTGATATAAAAATTTCCTAGTTTTTCCTAATTTTTCATATTTTTTGGAAGTATACAAAGTTTTCATATTGCTATAGGGTGTTCTGTTTTTGACATATTCTATTTTCTATGTGTTGTTTGCTTATTTTGATGAACCTATGGGTAGTATCAGGGGGTATGAACCATGGATAAGCTGGAATATAGATATAACACCAATATAAATTTAGAATGAGTTCACAACAGTACCTAAAGTGGTGATTTATTTTATTATACTAACGGATCTCATGAGTTTTCTGTTGAGTTTTGTGTTGTGAAGTTTTCAAGTTTTGGGTAAAGATTTGATGGACTATGGAATAACGAGTGGCAAGAGCCTAAGCTTGGGGATTCCCAAGGCACCCCAAGGTAATATTTAAGGACAACCAAGCATCTAAGCTTGGGGATGCCCCAGATGGCATCCCCTCTTTCGTCTTCGTTCCATCGGTAAATTTACTTGAGGCTATATTTTTATTCACCACATGATATGTGTTTTGCTTGGAACGTCTTGTATGATTTGAGTCTTTGCTTTTTATTTTGCCACAATCATCCTTTCTGTACACACCTTTTGAGAGGGACACACATTAATTGTGAATTTATTAGAATACTCTATGTGCTTCACTTATATCTTTTGAGCTAGCCAGTTTGCTCTAGTGCTTCACCTATATCTTTTTAGAGCAAGGTGGTGGTTTTATTTTATAGAAATTGTTGAACTCTCATGCTTCACTTATATTATTTTGAGAGTCTTTAAACAGCATGGTAATTTGCTTAGGTTATGAATTTAGTCCTAATATGATGGGCATCCAAGAGGAATATAATAAAAACTTTCATATAAAGAGCATTGAATACCATGAGAAGTTTGATTCCTTATGATTGTTTTCAGATATAAAGATGGTGATATTAGAGTCATGATAGTGAGTAATTGTGGATTGGTAGAAACACTTGTGTTAAAGTTTGTGATTCCCATAGCATGCACGTATGGTGAACCGTTATGTGATGAAGTCGGAGCATGATTTATTTATTGATTGTCTTCCTTATGAGTGGCGGTCGGGGATGAGCGATGGTATTTTCCTACCAATCTAT
Organism: Triticum dicoccoides; assembly: GCF_002162155.2. Classification (NCBI taxonomy): domain Eukaryota; kingdom Viridiplantae; phylum Streptophyta; class Magnoliopsida; order Poales; family Poaceae; genus Triticum; species Triticum dicoccoides. The sequence goes on from NC_041388.1 coordinate 249,442,797, forward strand.
CCCCCTAGGAGCACGCGTGTAGTACTTTGTTTCGATAACTAATAGATTTTTTGTCAGGAACCCGACTCAATGCCACATCGATCTAGCATGTAACACCTCATATCACTTTGCGGCCTCACGCACGGTATTCCCACGGGTGTCGCCTTACCTTTGCCCGGGACCGTTTGCGCCTTTTGGCACACGTATATGACAGTGTCGCTAGCATCCATATGATAAGGAGCCCGGGGCTGACATGGCTAGTCGTAAACCCAAAGTGGCACAGACTTACAGGGACAGGCATCCATGACCCAACATCGAACGTGTCGGTCATCAGCGAGTGAATCCAGGCTGTAGCACTGGGCTAGCAGGACTCCGGTGAACCGGGCTGTAGCGGGCTAACAGGACTCCGGTATTCATCGCGTGACATTTCCCCGAAGGGACAGACACAGGAACGAAGAAGGACACATGCCGGCCAGCCTAAGTGTTCCGGAGCAGTAGCAAGCTACCATGGCTCGGTGGAAACACTAGGAGACATTTCCCGATAAGAGAGGCTACTAAAGATAAACAACTAGATAGTCAGATCCCACACATACCAAGCATTTCAATAACATACACACAATATGCTCGATATGTGCAAACACAACATGGCATCACAACATGACTCTACGACTCAAGTAATTTATCAATAGGCTCCGAGGAGCGAGATATTACAAACATGGGTCTCATGACCCAACAATCAGAGCATACAAATCAAAGCACAAGCGGAAGCTATCATGTCTGGGTACAGACATCTATAACTGAAAAGGGCTGAGAAGCCTGACTATCTACCAGATCCTGCCGGGGCACAAGATCGTAGCTGAGGTAACAAGCTAAACGTCGAAGTCCACGCGAAACTATTAGTGAGGCCGAAGTCTCTCTGAAAAAACATAAAATAGGCAAACGTGAGTACAAATGTACCCAGCAAGACTTACATCAGAACTAACTACATATGCATCATTATCAACAAAGGGGATGGTGGGGTTTAACTGCAGCAAGCCAGCTTTGACTCGGTGGCTATCCTGAACTACGACTGCAAGTAACTCTTTTGAGGTGGCGCACACGAGTCCACATATCCACCATATCAATACACCACTATGGATCCGCTCCCGTCTCCCTACGAGAGCGCCATCCATAGCACTCACGCTTATCTTGCGTATTTTAGAGTATCCACTTTCACTTGTCTATGAACTGATATAAGCAACCCAGAAGTCCTTTTCCGCGGACACGGCTATTCGAATAGATGATGTTAACCCTGCAGGGGTGTACTTCTTCACACACGCTCTCACCACTTACCGCCGTTTACACGACATGTACTCGGCAACCTTCAAGCGGAAGCCCAACGTGGGTGTCGGCCACGGCCTGCCTAAACACTCAAGTCTCTAGTCCAGGTTTATCGCCTATTCGGGTTCCATCCATGAGGAGATCCGGCCGGAGTTTCGCTCACAGCCCCAAACGATGTGAACAGGGTTCCCAAGACACCAAACGGGCGCCCGGTACACCGTGCCACGTGCCTACCGCATCACAGCCCACCCCTATGGTCAGCGCTGCGCACGGCCTCTAGCATACTACAAACACCAGAAACTACTTGCAACTCCTGGACAGAGGACAAGGGTGATCAAGAAGCCGAGAGGGTCCATTGGTTTCGGGCCCAATGCGTGGTAGTAGCTGAATCATGGATCACAAACACAGAACTCAGTTTCTGAGGACGGCTGCAATGAGACAACCCACCATGTACTCCTACATGGCCTCTCACCGCTACCTTTACCAAATCGTATTCACACACTTAGCTCACACACAGTAGGACATGTTCACACACCTCTGATTCATCCCCGATGAATCAGACCTGACTCAACTCTAAGCAGTAGCAGGCATGACAAACAAGCATGAATGAGTAGGCACAACAGGGCTCAAACAACTCCTACTCATGCTAGTGGGTTTCATCTATTTACTGTGGCAATGACAGGTCATGCAGAGGATAAAGGGGTTCAGCTACCGCAGCAAGTAACAGATGAATCGGTGTTGTCCTAATGCATTAAAAGAGAGCAGGAGCGAGAGAGTAGGATTGTATCGGAATGAACAAGGGGGTTTTGCTTGCCTGGCACTTCTGAAGATAACATTGAGTCTTCATCAGTGTCAACGATCACAACGTCGGAACATCGTCTACCGGGAGGGAACAGATACCGGCAACAAAGAAGAACACAATCAATGCAATGCACAAAATGATGCATGCTATGACATGGCAATATGAATGTGTTTTGAGCTAATGCAACTAGCAACAGATTAAATGAAGTTGGTTTGAATACAAGATTCAAATTCAAACTCCATATGTGATTATTCAAATGCCATTTAATTGATTTGTGCTAAACAGCAGCTATAAGTTGTTCTAACATGCATGAAAATGGTACAGATGGATTCCTTGAATTTTTCTGATAATTTTTCATATATAAATTATTTAATTTGGAGTTACGGTTGAACTTCTATGAATTTTAGAAGTTTATACCATTTTCTAGATTTTCTGATTTATTTTAAATCCAGAAAATCATTTAATGCGTCAGCATGACATCACCTTGACGTCATCAGGTCAACAGGGCGCTCCAGGTCAAACCTGACGTGTGGGGGCCACACGTCAGTGACACAGGAACTAAACAGGGTTTAGTTAATTCTTAACTAACGTAATTAGAAGGGCCGGGGCCCACAGTCAGCGGGTCAGTGGGTTAGCTAAAATTTAATTAGTACCTAAACCAAATTAGCAGGGCCTCGGGCCCACATGGCAGTGAAACAGTGGCTAAAAAAATTAAAATAAACTAAACTAATTAACAGGGGGCTGGCCCCATCTGTCATCGACCCAGGGGGAGATCAAACCCCTGGTCAACAGGGCCTAACCCGCCGGCGGCTTGACGCCGGCGAGGCCGAGACGGCGGAGACCTTCGGGTTTCTTGCTCCGGCGTCCAAACGCCGCGCGGAGAGGCTCTGTGGGTTCCTAGCGCTGGTGCGCATCCGGAGAAGGCGACGGAAGGACGCGGGGTGGTCAACGCTCGCCGGAGCGGAGCTTGCGGCGGCGGCCGGAGTTCGGGTTTGCACGGGCGCGGCGAGGCAGAGCACAAGGAGCTCAACCAAGGGCATGGACGGCGTCGTGGGGTCACCAGGAGCACATCTGTGCCATTGGGCAAGTAAGCGAAGCTCGGGAGCGCGTGGCTCAACGTCCATGGCGGCGGCGGCTTCGGTCGTCGGTGAACTAGGAGCCACGGTGTGAAAACAGGACAACAGAGAGGGGGGTTCGAGGGAGAGGCTTACGACGGTTGCAACGGTGCGGACGACGAGCTCGGGGAAGGCCGGAGCTGAGCGGGGCGGCGAGGTCGATCTCCGGCGGCCGAGGAGGGGAAAAGCCTCGGTGGCGGCGTTGCAGCGTGTCCGGGGCCTCGTGGGTCGTCGAGGAGGTCGGGGACGTCGAGACGGAGCTCGCTGGCACGGCGAGGGGTCGAGGGGGAGGCAGTGGCTACGCAGGCGATGAGCGGCG
>NC_041388.1:249446760-249474850 GCF_002162155.2 Triticum dicoccoides
GGGGGGGGCGGCGGTGGGCTGGGCCGTTGGGGGAGCTGGGCCAGGCTCTGGTGGGCTGCACGGGTGAGGCCAGGTAACTCTCTGTTTTATATTTTTCTTCTGTTTTGTTTTATTTAATCTGTTTTGCCACTGTTTTGAATTTAAAATAATTCAAACAATGCCAAAAACTCCTCTGAATATTTTATATTGCTAGATGGACTTTTCCAAAAGCTTATAAAATATTTCAGGGGTATTTGAAATTATATTCTAATTATATGAATATAATTCAAATTCAAATAGCTAATGAATTAAATCCAAAGTCCCAAAAATAAATCCTTAAAAATGTTCAATATTTTGGTTGGGACCAGAACCCTTACCAAAAATTATCAAACATTTAAGAAGAGCACTTTGGAGCAATGAATAAGATTTCTAGGGTTTTTGCCCCTCTTTTATTTAAGTTTTTGAGGCTTCCAAAATTCCTCAGTTCAAGTTTCGAAAATATAGACATGATGCACACATGAAGCTAGCCTAGAGCACTACGAGCAGCTAGGGATGTGACAACTCACCCCCACTAAACAAGAATCTCGTCTCGAGATTCAAGCGTAGGGTAAGGTGAAGGGGAAACGCAACTAGTATAATCTTCACGATCCAGGGTGCACTTCATAAGAGCGTTGATTCGATCACCATCATTGTCTTGAAGTCTTGCTCTGAGAAATCCTGTCAACATGACATGGAGGGAAGAAGGAGACTCTAGAAGGGTCGATCTTCTCGAAGATCGAACAACTCACGGAATGAGACATAGGACCATCTCTCGGGTTGAGACACGAGATACACATCAAGAGGGGTGGAAAGAAACGGATGACGAAGGTTCACTAGGTAGACAACAATTCCAGACTCAAGAATGTGGTAAACGATTGTCACGTAGCGAGGAGTTGAGTTGCCATGGAGCCACAACGAGGCACCTTAGGGAAGGTGACTCGTAGAAATATCCCCTTAAGTGGCAAAAAGAATTACCTTTGATTCAGGGATCATTGTAACTCTTAAAACCAGCCTAAGGCAATTCTCGAGCGATCGTTTGAAGGGGGTCGGTAGAATGGCATACTCGGACTTGGATGATGTGGATTACCTTGTTGAAGACAACGTAATGGATGAACTTACTTACCACCGGAAATGGAAGAGACCCATGGTAGAATGGCACATTGACGGTGCAAGCTGGGAACAAAATGCAAATGCTGGGAATGATTCTAGTAACTGGGGAAGAACCCAACAATAGAGAGTGAATTCACTGTTTGAGTAGGTCATAGCATGGCCGAGGGAACTGAGAGCAAACCCAGCTAGTGCCGAGGATAACACGTAGCGCTTGTGCGTGCTCTCAAGAACTTGAGCATTTCCACAATCATCAAGATTCTACCAATATCCGTGTCAAGGATCCTGGCAACACAACTTGCTACCATGATGAATGATGCAGATGCAAAGGAAGATAACACCTTCTCAGATTTCACCCTTGGCGGGGCCAAGGAAATAAAATCTGGATGATCGACCGAGAGACATTTAGCACTCCGCTTCTAATGTTCTCCTTGATGTGCTAGTGTAACCCACTCATAGATATGGTTTGATATCTAGAACATCAAGTAAAAAGGTCGGACTTCGGGAGCACTAGAATCCATAAGGAACAGTTACGGAGGTAAATCCTACGAAATCCTTATGGGGAGGTGGCCAACTTCTTCAATCAAGATACTACAATAATAGGTCTTTCGGCTGGGTGGGGCTGGCCACGACATCCACTTTACCAGTTATCGAGGAACCAATATTATAGTTCTTGGGGAAATGTTCCAACCATCATATCTGCCTGAGATTCAGATCTGGTTGGTGTCAGAATATTCCAGACCCATCGAGTCTAGGAAGAAAAATGAAAGTTTGCAACACAAATCGATGAGATGACGTTGCGGGATTCTCGGGAGATGAACTACGATAGCAAGCTCCAAAACATAAGCTGGTTCTGCTACAAACATGTGAACATGTTGTCCAAGACAAGCATGACCACAAAGTAGTCTTATAATAAAACACTACCGAGTTCATGAGGGGGAACCATCATTAATGACATCGAAGTCTCCACGCGTGGAAGTCCAAAGAGTTCACCTTGGACAGACTCCTTTATCTTTGAACAACTCAATCAGTGGCTTGGTGTGCTAGGATATACATATAGAATGGAGGTTGCAAATCTCCAGACCACAGAATACTTCGCACGTATGCATGACTGACTTGGGATGATTCCAGAGGAAGCAAAACTAACTTTCTCAAATTCACGGCGGCAACTTTCACCAAATGCACGTGTATAAAAGGAAGTCACTCCTTTCATCAACAAATACTTCATGAGCTAGCATGAAGAAAATGCTTTCAAAAGTTTCCAACACTAGCTTAATGTCCAACAAAATCATGGAGGAGATAAGGATGTTGTCAATGGGCTCAATAACAATTCATCTGGGTTTCCTTTTAAAAGGAATTCCATAGTTAAGTGAACAGGTGATAGCATTGGTCAGGCCAAAGATGTAATGGTGTATGCTCGAGGGATCAACCACGAATAAGACAACATTACGAGCATCATTGGTACTGATTTGATTTGACGATAGCCCACACTCAAATCAAAGGATTGATAAGACAATAGGTCCAGCAACTGATCACAGGGACCAATCGATGAAGATATCATCTTTCTTCAACACACACTACACAAGATTATCCCTTTGGAACGAACTAAGTCAGGCAAGCTTTTATCCTCCAACTCTCCAAGTTGTTGTCTAGCTTAACCAACTAGCTCAGGGTATCCAACACGGATTCTTGGAGAAGGGGTGGTTTACAGGAATAAACCAACTTGATCACGAACTCAACATAGCGGTCAGGTGACAACCTGGTAATACTTCCGAGAAGATCTTCGGAAAATCACGAAGCACCGATATGTTGCTAGGCTCGAGAACAATCTTGCTTTTCAGGGCAAGACGATATGATCAAATAAGCAAGGATTGGCACTATCCTAACTCACTGATCGGAGAGTGCACCAGAAATAAGGACTAGGTAGCACAATCAACCTTAGGGTGACGATTCAATAATCAACATGCTAAGAATGAGGTTATCGTCCATTTAACTACCAAGCAATGGAGTTGCTAGCAGTATTGATTTCACACATCATGATTCATTTGTCGGCACTCCGGCTGCAACAACACGGAACCGAGGAATGAAAAAGGATGGCAGGAAGTATCACTATGTCAAGAATTCACAAAAGGTGGTGCAATTCTCATGAAATTCCTGTCATAAAGAAGGTAATACTTCAGGGTAGAGCAGACCAGAAGCTGGATTGTAACTTGATCTGCGGAACACAACTACTTTGACCCAATCCTAAATATGGATGAGGTACTGGAGTTTGTTTCTCCTATTCATTCTGAAATAGAATGGCTTGGCGGACCACAAGGGTAATAGGCATCGACGAACGAATGCACGCATACTCTTGACTATCAATTGATAGACGAGGGTCAGAAGACAACTAAAGAGGGACAACTCAAAGGAACATACGATTTTCTGAGTTGTGGATGCATAGATTAGTATGTCGAGCGAGATCAACATTTCTTCCGGATAACCCATGCAGAAAAGTAGAACTGGCAGAGCCATAACATATAATAGAGAACTCATCAAGAGCACTCTGGTTGTGATCGTTCAGTTCAACGAGGAACTTCTGCCATAAGTAGTTCATGGTATTTGGAAGAAGGATGTACCACGAACCTCGAGGACTATCGCAAAGGTTACTAATATCCTAAAGGAACTAGCAAACCCTATCAACATGAAGTAAGTAGAGTGAATCTCGGGTTCAAAACCCAAGGAGTAGAATACCTACTACTAAGTAGCATCACGGGATGCTTTCGAGAATGATGGCCAGAATCATCACACTGGGAACACAAATCATGGCTAAATTACTAGATGATCCCCTGAAACACCTAGGGTCATAATAATTATTCCAACATATATGTCGAGGTAATAATTACCTCAACACACCGATTAGTGTGGTTAATCTGGCCCAAAGGAACATCGAAGCGGGAGGAAGGAATTTGCAAATGCATCAGACTACTTAGAAACCTGGGATGACTCGGACAGCATAACAGCTGTAAATGCTCAGAAAAGATTTGAGACATTCACAAAAATGGTGGCATAACCACTCAGAAGCACAATATCAAGGTTTCGAGATCAACAATTAACATACGGAAGATAGTAGGAACTGAACTGGGGCTTGAATCAACAATCTTATAAATCTACGGATTAGTAACACGTGATCCTGATAGAAAGAAGAGATAGCCTAGTTCTTAATCCCCGTAGAAGAGAAGATGATGACTCAGATCAGAAGGCCATGAGGTATAAGGAGTAAAAAGAGCCTTACGTTCCATCCCACAATCAATTCCCTTATACAACTAAAGAATTTCTAGACTCAACTTCGACCAGTTTGGCTTGATAATCCTACAGGCAGTCAAGCTCTGATACCAACGCTGTCAGGACCCCGACTCAATGCCACATCGATCTAGCATGTAACACCTCATATCACTTTGCGGCCTCACGCACGGTATTCCCACGGGTGTCGCCTTACCTTTGCCCGGGACCGTTTGCGCCTTTTGGCACACGTATATGACAGTGTCGCTAGCATCCATATGATAAGGAGCCCGGGGCTGACATGGCTAGTCGTAAACCCAAAGTGGCACAGACTTACAGGGACAGGCATCCATGACCCAACATCGAACGTGTCGGTCATCAGCGAGTGAATCCAGGCTGTAGCACTGGGCTAGCAGGACTCCGGTGAACCGGGCTGTAGCGGGCTAACAGGACTCCGGTATTCATCGCGTGACATTTCCCCGAAGGGACAGACACAGGAACGAAGAAGGACACATGCCGGCCAGCCTAAGTGTTCCGGAGCAGTAGCAAGCTACCATGGCTCGGTGGAAACACTAGGAGACATTTCCCGATAAGAGAGGCTACTAAAGATAAACAACTAGATAGTCAGATCCCACACATACCAAGCATTTCAATAACATACACACAATATGCTCGATATGTGCAAACACAACATGGCATCACAACATGACTCTATGACTCAAGTGATTTATCAATAGGCTCCGAGGAGCGAGATATTACAAACATGGGTCTCATGACCCAACAATCAGAGCATACAAATCAAAGCACAAGCGGAAGCTATCATGTCTGGGTACAGACATCTATAACTGAAAAGGGCTGAGAAGCCTGACTATCTACCAGATCCTGCCGGGGCACAAGATCGTAGCTGAGGTAACAAGCTAAACGTCAAAGTCCACGCGAAACTATTAGTGAGACCGAAGTCTCTCTGCAAAAACATAAAATAGGCAAACATGAGTACAAATGTACCCAGCAAGACTTACATCAGAACTAACTACATATGCATCATTATCAACAAAGGGGATGGTGGGGTTTAACTGCAGCAAGCCAGCTTTGACTCGGTGGCTATCCTGAACTACGACTGCAAGTAACTCTTTTGAGGTGGCGCACACGAGTCCACATATCCACCATATCAATACACCACTATGGATCCGCTCCCGTCTCCCTACGAGAGCGCCATCCATAGCACTCACGCTTATCTTGCGTATTTTAGAGTATCCACTTTCACTTGTCTATGAACTGATATAAGCAACCCAGAAGTCCTTTTCCGCGGACATGGCTATTCGAATAGATGATGTTAACCCTGCAGGGGTGTACTTCTTCACACACGCTCTCACCACTTACCGCCGTTTACACGACATGTACTCGGCAACCTTCAAGCGGAAGCCCAACGTGGGTGTCGGCCACGGCCTGCCTAAACACTCAAGTCTCTAGTCCAGGTTTATCGCCTATTCGGGTTCCATCCATGAGGAGATCCGGCCGGAGTTTCGCTCACAGCCCCAAACGATGTGAACAGGGTTCCCAAGACACCAAACGGGCGCCCGGTACACCGTGCCACGTGCCTACCGCATCACAGCCCACCCCTACGGTCAGCGCTGCGCACGGCCTCCAGCATACTACAAACACCAGAAACTACTTGCAACTCCTGGACAGAGGACAAGGGTGATCAAGAAGCCGAGAGGGTCCATTGGTTTCGGGCCCAATGCGTGGTAGTAGCTGAATCATGGATCACAAACACAGAACTCAGTTCCTGAGGATGGCTGCAATGAGACAACCCACCATGTACTCCTACATGGCCTCTCACCGCTACCTTTACCAAATCGTATTCACACACTTAGCTCACACACAGTAGGACATGTTCACACACCTCTGATTCATCCCCGATGAATCAGACCTGACTCAACTCTAAGCAGTAGCAGGCATGACAAACAAGCATGAATGAGTAGGCACAACAGGGCTCAAACAACTCCTACTCATGCTAGTGGGTTTCATCTATTTACTGTGGCAATGACAGGTCATGCAGAGGATAAAGGGGTTCAGCTACCGCAGCAAGTAACAGATGAATCGGTGTTGTCCTAATGCATTAAAAGAGAGCAGGAGCGAGAGAGTAGGATTGTATCAGAATGAACAAGGGGGTTTTGCTTGCCTGGCACTTCTGAAGATAACATTGAGTCTTCATCAGTGTCAACGATCACAACGTCGGAACATCGTCTACCGGGAGGGAACAGATACCGGCAACAAAGAAGAACACAATCAATGCAATGCACAAAATGATGCATGCTATGACATGGCAATATGAATGTGTTTTGAGCTAATGCAACTAGCAACAGATTAAATGAAGTTGGTTTGAATACAAGATTCAAATTCAAACTCCATATGTGATTATTCAAATGCCATTTAATTGATTTGTGCTAAATAGCAGCTATAAGTTGTTCTAACATGCATGAAAATGGTACAGATGGATTCCTTGAATTTTTCTGATAATTTTTCAGATATAAATTATTTAATTTGGAGTTACGGTTGAATTTCTATGAATTTTAGAAGTTTATACCATTTTCTGGATTTTCTGATTTATTTTAAATCCAGAAAATCATTTAATGCGTCAGCATGACATCACCTTGACGTCATCAGGTCAACAGGGCGCTCCAGGTCAAACCTGACGTGTGGGGGCCAAAGTCAGTGACACAGGAACTAAACAGTGTTTAGTTAATTCTTAACTAACGTAATTAGAAGGGCTGGGGCCCACAGTCAGCCGGTCAGTGGGTTAGCTAAAATTTAATTAGTACCTAAACCAAATTAGCAGGGCCTCGGGCCCACATGGCAGTGAAACAGTGGCTAAAAAAATTAAAATAAACTAAACTAATTAACAGGGGGCTGGCCCCATCTGTCATCGACCCAGGGGGAGGTCAAACCCCTGGTCAACAGGGCCTAACCCGCCGGCGGCTTGACGCCGGCGAGGCCGAGACGGCGGAGACCTTCGGGTTTCTTGCTCCGGTGTCCAAACGCCGCGCGGAGAGGCTCTGTGGGTTCCTAGCGCTGGTGCGCATCCGGAGAAGGTGACGGAAGGACGCGGGGTGGTCAACGCTCGCCGGAGCGGAGCTTGCGGCGGCGGCCGGAGTTCGGGTTTGCACGGGCGCGGCGAGGCAGAGCACAAGGAGCTCAACCAAGGGCATGGACGGCGTCGTGGGGTCACCAGGAGCACATCTGTGCCATTGGGCGAGTAAGCGAAGCTCGGGAGCGCGTGGCTCAACGTCCATGGTGGCGGCGGCTTCGGTCGTCGGTGAACTAGGAGCCACGGTGTGAAAACAGGACAACAGAGAGGGGGGTTCGAGGGAGAGGCTTACGACGGTTGCAACGGTGCGGACGACGAGCTCGGGGAAGGCCGGAGCTGAGCGGGGCGGCGAGGTCGATCTCCGGCGGCCGAGGAGGGGAAAAGCCTCGGTGGCGGCGTTGCAGCGTGTCCGGGGCCTCGTGGGTCGTCGAGGAGGTCGGGGACGTCGAGACGGAGCTCGCTGGCACGGCGAGGGGTCGAGGGGGAGGCAGTGGCTACGCAGGCGATGAGCGGCGGCGACGGGCTCCGCTCGGGAAGGGAGCAGAGAGGGGAGGGAGGTCCAGAGAGCGAGGGAGAAGTGAGAGGGGGTCGGGGAGGCGCGTGGCGTCGTCCGGGGCGTCGCTAGGGAGGCCGGGGAGGAAGCAGGAGGTGGCCAAGCAGGGTGGAGGTGGCGCGCGCGGCGGCGTCGCGGTGTCCGTCCTCCTGGCAGGGAGGAAGACGACAGGGAAGGGGGGGGGCGGCGGTGGGCTGGGCCGTTGGGGGAGCTGGGCCAGGCTCTGGTGGGCTGCACGGGTGAGGCCAGGTAACTCTCTGTTTTATATATTTCTTCTGTTTTATTTTATTTAATCTGTTTTGCCACTGTTTTGAATTTAAAATAATTCAAACAATGCCAAAAGCTCCTCTGAATATTTTATATTGCTAGATGGACTTTTCCAAAAGCTTATAAAATATTTCAGGGGTATTTGAAATTATATTCTAATTATATGAATATAATTCAAATTCAAATAGCTAATGAATTAAATCCAAAGTCCCAAAAATAAATCCTTAAAAATGTTCAATATTTTGGTTGGGACCAGAACCCTTACCAAAAATTATCAAACATTTAAGAAGAGCACTTTGGAGCAATGAATGAGATTTCTAGGGTTTTTGCCCCTCTTTTATTTAAGTTTTTGAGGCTTCCAAAATTCCTCAGTTCAAGTTTCGAAAATATAGACATGATGCACACATGAAGCTAGCCTAGAGCACTACCAGCAGCTAGGGATGTGACATTTTTGCAATAAGTATGTGAGTTCTTTATGACTAATGTTGAGTCCATGGATTATACGCACTCTCACCGTTCCACCATTGCTAGCCTCTCTAGTACCGCGCAACTTTCGCCGGTACCATAAACCCACCATATACCTTCCTCAAAACAGCCACCATACCTACCTATTATGGCATTTCCATAGCCATTCCAAGATATATTTTCATGCAACTTTCCACCATTCCATTATTATGACACGCTCCATCATTGTCATATTGCTTTGCATGATCATGTAGTTGACATCGTATTTATGGCAAAGCCACCGTTCATAATTATTTCATACATGTCATTCATGAGTCATTGCACATCCCGGTACACCGCCGGGGGCATTCATATAGAGTCATATTTTGGTCTAGGTATTGAGTTGTAATTCTTGAGTTGTAAGTAAATAAAGTGTGATGATCATCATTATTAGAGCATTGTCCCAAGTGAAGAAAGGATGATGGAGACTATGATTCCCCCACAAGTCGGGATGAGACTCCGGACGAAAAAAAGGAAGGCCATAAAAAAGGGAGAAGGCCCAAAAAAAGAAAAAAAATGAGAGAAAAAGAGAGAAGGGGCAATGCTACTATTTTTTACCACACTTGTGCTTCAAAGTAGCACCATGATCTTCATGATAGAGAGTTTCCTATTTTGTCACTTTCATATACTAGTGGGAATTTTTCATTATAGAAATGTTCTTGTATATTCCAATGATGGGCTTCCTCAAATTTCCCTAGGTCTTCGTGAGCAAGCAAGTTGGATGCACACCCACTAAGTTTCTTTTTGAGCTTTCATACACTTGTAGCTCTAGTGCATCCGTTGCATGGCAATCCCTACTCACTCACATTGATATCTCTTGATGGGCATCTCCATAGCCCGTTAATACGCCTAGTTGATGTGAGAATTTGTCCTTCTTTTTGTCTTCTCCACAACCACCATATTCTATTCCACCTATATGTTATATCCATGGCTCATGCTCATGTATTGTGTGAAAGTTGAAAAAGTTTGAGAACACTAAAAGTATGAAACAATTGCTTGGCTTGTCATCGGGGTTGTGCATGATGAAATACTTTGTGTGATGAAGATGGAGCATAGATAGACTACATGATTTTGTAGGGTTAACTTTCTTTGGCCATGTTATTTTGAGAAGACATGATTGCTTTATTAGTATGCTTGAAGTATTATTAATTTTATGTCAATATTAAACTTTTGTTTTGAATCTTATGGATCTGAATTCATGCCACAATAAATAAAATTACATGGATAAATATGTTAGGTAGCATTCCACATGAAAAAAAATATTTATCATTTACCTACTCGAGGACGAGCATGAATTAAGCTTGGGGATGCTTGATACGTCTCCAACGTATCTATAATTTTTATTGTTCCATGCTATTATATTATCTGCTTTGGATGTTTTATATGCATTAATATTCTATTTTATATTATTTTGGGGACTGGCCTATTAATCTAGAGCCTAGTGCCAGTTTTTATTTTTTCCTTGTTTTTGAGTTTTGCAGAAAAGGTATATCAAACAGAGTCCAAACAGAATAAAACTTTTGCGATGATTTTTCCTGGACCAGAAGACATCCACAGAACTTGGAGAGGGGGTCAGAAGATGGCGGAGGAGGCCACAAGCCACCTAGGCGCCCCCCAGGGGGCACCCTGAGGGCTTGTGGGCCCCTCGAGTGTCCTCCAACCCTAATATTTGCTCCACAAATACCCAAATATTCCAAAACCATCAGAAGCATCCACCAAAATACTTTTTCGCTGCCGCAAGCCTCCGTTCCCATGAGATCCCATCTTGGGGCCTCTATCGGCACCCTGCCGGAGGGGGATTCAATCACGGAGGGCATGTACATCAACCTTGTTGCCCTCCCAGTGAAGCATGATTAGTTTACCACAGACCTACGGGTCCATAGCTAGTAGCTAGATGGCTTCTTCTCTCTCTATGATCTTCAATACCATGTTCTCCTTGATGTTCTTGGAGATCTATCTGATGTAATCTTCTTTTGCGGTGTGTTTGTCGAGATCTGATGAATTGTGGATTGATGATCAGATTATCTATGAATATTATTTGAATCTCCTCTGAATTCTTATATGCATGATGTGATATCTTTGTATTTCTCTTCAAATTATCGGTTTGGTTTGGCCAACTAAATTGGTTTTTCTTGCATTGGGAGAGGTGCTTAGTTTTGGGTTCAATCTTGTGGTGTCCTCACCCAGTGACATAGTAGGGGTACCGAGGCACGTATTGTATTGTTGCCATTAAGGGTAAAAAGATGGGTTTTTCATCATATTGCTTGAGTTTATCCCTCTACATCGTGTCATCTTACTTAAGGTGTTACTCTGTTCTTATGAACTTAATACTCTATATGCATCCAGGATAGCGTTCGATGCATGGAGTAATAGTAGTAGATGCAGAATCGCTTCGGTCTACTTGACATGGACGTGATGCCTATATTCATGATCATTGCCTTGGATATCGTCATAACTTTGCGCTTTTCTATCAATTCCTCGACAATAACTTGTTTACCCACCATATGTTTTCTTTCAAGAGAGAACCTCTAGTGAAACCTATGGCCCCGGGGTCTATTTCCCACCATATATTTTCAGATCTATAAACCAAAAAACCCAAAAAATACTTTGCTGCAATTTATTTAGATTTATTTTAGTTTGCCTTTTTATTTATCTTTTGTACCTATCTCTATTAGATCTCACTCTTGTTCGAGACCATGAAGGGATTGACCACCCCTTTTTCGCGTTGAGTGCAAGTGCTTGTTAGTTTGTGCATGTGCATAGATTGGAGAATTGCTTGTTCTTCCGACTGGATTGATACCTTGGTTCTTAACCGAGGGAAATACTTATCTCTACTTTGCTGCATCACCCTTTCCTCTTCAAGGGAAAAATCAACGCAAGCTCAAGAAGTAGCACTACGCCGGCAGTGGGTCCTTGGTCCCTGTTCTTTACTACTTCGACCCTATTCCTACGCCCTCACGCGTCACACCAGCTGCAGCTATTCCCAAGCAAACAGACCCACGACGGGCTGAATCCCCTGATCTTGCTGGCAAATTTGCCCGACTCGGAAAAGGAGGAGGCCGGTGGTGACGAGGAGGAGGGAGCGGTCGAGGCGCGCTTGGAAGACGCCGAGGCCGCGTCGGTAAGTCTCCACCCTCAGACTCCCTGCACGAGTGGATGGACGACGATGAGGAGGGCCTGACCGAGGCCCGCTGTGCAGTGCCTATGCATGAGGGTGGGGGGACGCCAGCGTGACCCCCGTAGGCGGCTGTAGAGGACGACCAACGCCAGGTCATCCCGCGATCCGGCAGCCGGTGGGAGGCCGCACGGGAAAGCGCTAGTCGAGCCGCGGCCGGCTGGGAAGCACCTGGCCACGATGCAGCCAACGCGTGAGAAGCACGCCATGAGCAAGAGGCGCCTACTTCCCCCATCGGTGGGTCCTAGGCGAGTGATTCCCACGACCATCGTGTTAGTGCTCGCGCCCTTTCGTCGTGATTGTTGTCAACTTCCCTTCTTACGCCTCTCGCTGATTGAGCAGGTCCACCCTCGAGCTGGCGGTGGCGGCCGCCGTGGCCGCGCCCAGGAACAAGCCTGGCTAGCAAGGGACCCGAAGCAGCATGGACGAGCAGTAGCGAGCCAACGCGCCCTTGGCGAAGTTGGTGCCGTTGTCGGTGATGATGCTGTGGGGAACGTCGTAGTGAACCGCGGTGTCTTTGACGAACTTGACGACCGTGGGTCCGTCAAGCTTCTTGGTCGGTCTTGCCTCGATCCACTTGGTAAACTTGTTGACGGGTACCAGCAGGTGCGTCATGCCACCTCAGGCGGTTTTGAAGGGTCCCACCATGTCAAGGCCCCAGACAGCAAAAGGCCAAGTGATGGGCATGGTCTGGAGGGTCGTGGCCGGCTGGTGGCTATGCTTGCTGAACCAGCCGCTCGGCGTCCTCCAGGGTCGTGGGCCAGTTGAAACCATGACGGAAAGCTTTGGCCACAAGGGTCCTCGAGGTGGCGTGGTGCCCGCACTCGCCTTGGTGGATGTCGAGGAGGATATCGATCCCCTTGTCTGGCTCTACGCAGCACTGAAAAACACCTATTGTGCTATGCTTGATGAGCTCGTGGTTGATGATGTTATAGGTGGAAGCCCGACATTGCACTTCTCGGGCCTTGACTTCGTTGTCAGGGAGCTCACCACTTTCTAGGAAAGCGAGGATCGGTTGTGCCCAGGACGGCATCGTCACCATCGCGAAGACAACGACTTGAGCGGGAGCCAAGTTGGCAGCCCTCGAGCTAGATCCGGCAAACCCCGGGGCCGGGTCGGGACCGGCATCTCCTAGGACTAGACTGGCAGTCCCCGAGCTGGAGCCGGCGGCCCCTGAGCTAGAGCCGACAGGCCCCGAGCCGGATGACAGGTCACTGGGACGAAGATGGATTATTACTTGGGAGATGGCTTGATGGACAGCTTCCGCAGGTTCTCGAGGGAGACGCTGGGTGGGATGGATTGCCGGGTGGAGCCAAGCTTGGCCAGTGCATCGTCTGCCTCATTATCTGCCCGGGGGACATGGAGGAACTCACAGCCATTGAACCTGCCAGTCAGCTGCTGGACCAGGAAGCGGTAGCTGTCCATGTTGGAGTCCCGGGCGCCCCACTCGCCGGAGGCCTGCTGCACCACCAGATCCGAGTCGCCGTAGCAAAGGATGCGCCAGATGCTGATCTCTTTGGGAAGCCAAAGGCCATGGAGAGCTTCATACTCAGCGATGTTGTTGGAGGCGGCGAAGTGGATCTGCAGCACGTACCGCGTCCGCTCGCCCTTGGGGCAGGAGAGCACGATGCTGCCCCCCCCCAGGCCCATGCGCATCTTCGAGCTGTTGAAGTGCATACGCCAATGCGTCGAGTCCGGGGTCGACAGCAAGTACTGGGTCTCTGTCAAATCGATGAGAAAATTGGCCAACGCCTGGGACTTGATGGTGGTGCGGGGCTCATAGAGGATCGTGTGGCTGGTCAGCTCGATGGCCCACTTGGCCACCCACCCGGAGGCATCCCGGCAGCCCATTATCTCGCCGATGGGGGTCGTGCTTACCACAGTGATGGTGTGCTCCTGAAAGTACTGCTTCAGCTTCTTGGTGGCGAAGTACATGCCATAGCACATCTTCTGATAGTGGGTGTAGTTCTGCTTGGAGAGGGAGAGCACCTCGCTCAGGTAGTACATAGGGCGCTGGACCGGCTACGCCTTGCCCTCCTCCGGGCGCTCGACCACTAGTACCATGTTGACGACGCGGGAGGTTGATGCGATGTAAAGCATCATCGGCTCCTTCTCAGTCAGCGCGACCATGACATGTGCGGTGGAGAGCATGTGCTTGAGGTCGCGGAACGCTTCGTCCGCCTGGTCATTCCACTCAAATGATGTCGTCTTTACAGGGGCGGGGCCCTTTCCCCCAGCCGGCTGACGAACCGGCTGAGAGAGGCCAAGCAGCCGGTAAACTTCTAGACATCACGCAGCCGAGCCGGCTTGCGCATGCGCTCGATCGCCTTGATCTTATTTGGGTTGGCCTCGATGCCACACTCCAAGACGAGGAAACCAAGGAGCTGACCAGCTGACACGCCGAAGACACACTTCTCCGGGTTGGGCTTGATCTAGAACTGGCGCAAGTGAAGGAAATATGCCTTAGAGGCAATAATAAAGTTGTTATTTATATTTCCTTATAGCATGATAAATGTTTATTATTCATGCTAGAATTGTATTAACCGGAAACTTAGTACATGTGTGAATACATAGACAAACAGAGTGTCACTAGTTTGCCTCTACTTGACTAGCTCGTTGAATCAATGATGGTTATGTTTCCTAACCATAGACATGAGTTGTCATTTGATTAACGGGATCACATCATTAGAGAATGATGTGATTGACTTAACCCATCCGTTAGCTTAGCACGATGATTGATTAGTTTGTTGCTATTGCTTTTTCCATAACAATACATGTTTTTTGACCAGGAACAATAGGAAAGGCTCCTACTGTGTTACTATATTAAAAGATTAGTCAAACTGTACAATGGGTATTTACATAGGGGGGAGGTGGAGGTACAACTTGCCAACTTTGTGACAAGTGAACTAAAAAACAAAACAGATGTAAACCACTAAAGGGAGTGCACAAGGTTCAGCACAAGGAGCCTATGCTCCTCTTTGACTCTATGTTGAAGAAGCCCAAAGTCTTTCTTGAATCTGTCCAGCCAGGAATTGAGGGAAGGTGTTATTGCTCTAAAATGTTTATTATTACTCTCCTTCCAAATACTCCAGGCTGCCACGATGAATTTCTCTAGGAACAGTGGGGTGGGATGAATGTTTCTGTGAGTTTCAACAGCTTGTATTCGACCAAGGAAAGGTTCCCAGTTAAACCCAAGTTTGGCCCAGCAAAGCTTACTGAAAGAGCATGTGAAGATCATGTGCTCCACTGTTTCCTCAATATTCACTCCACATAAGAGGCAATTGTGGTCATCTCCTATGTTATAGTGCCTCCTTTTGAACATGTTCCTCGTATTGAGCCTGTCATGGAAGAGCAGCCAGGCAAAGACCTTCAACTTCATCGTGCATTTTGATTTCCAAATCCAGTAGAATATCTGTTGCACTTGGACGTCCTTGAAGAAGAATTTATAGTAATCCGTTGATTTGTATATGGTCTTGCCCCAAGTATAGTGCCAAATATCCGTGGATGATGTGGATGGCTGTAGCTGAGCCGCAATTGTTTGCATGTCTCTAACCTCCGCAAGGCTTGAGGGGTCAAGGGCAGGTGGAACGTTTCTCCCAGCGATGTGATCCCTAGGAAGTTTTTGACCAAGATATCTTCGTCTAGAGAGTGAGAGAAAGCCCAAGGATGGGAGTCTTTAATTATTTGCCCTGACCACAAATCTTTCCAAAATAGAGACGTGGTGCCACACACAATTTTGATTTGAGAAACCCCACGAAACTTAGGTGTGAGCTTGAGTATGTCCTTCCACCAGAATGAGCCGACTGGTTCAGAGGCATGTGGAATTTTTTGGGTATAGTAGGAGTCCCATGTGAGTTGCACCCAAGGTATATCCAACTTGTTGTAAAATTTATGCAGGAACTTCAGAAGGAATGCTTCATTCTGTACACGAAGATTAAGCACACCAAGTCCTCCCTTATTTTAAGGTTTACATACCATGTCCCAGGCCGCCAGAGAGTTACACTTATCACCTTGTTCGGTCTTTTTGATCCATAGGCATCGACGCCTAATTTTGTCCAGGAGTTCAATGAGCTTGGGTGGGAAATGTAACGTGCACATAGTATAGATGAGTAATGAGGTAACTATGGAGTTGAGTAGAGTCAACTTTCCAGCATGGGACATGAGGGACAGTGTTGACGACAAGCTTCTTTCAACCATGCTGACTAGGGGCATAAAGTCATGAATGGTAGGCCGAGACGTGCCCAGAGGCAGGCCTAGGTAGGTGAACGGCATGGTGCCAATTGTACACTCAAAGATAGCAGCAAGTTGTGCAGCCAGATCCGCTTCCAAGTTTATGGGAATTAATGTGGACTTGTGGAAATTGATTTTAAGGCCGATGGACTGTGCATATTTGGTAAGGATGTCTTTAATGATCAAGGCTTGCTGAGGGCAGCCAGGCATAAGCAAGATTGTGTCATCAGCGTATTGGACAATAGGGTAATCCATTTGTCCCGTGGATGGAAAAGGAAGCTGTATTCTGCCCTCTCTATAAGCTTCATTAATGGCTGCTTGAAGGAGGTCGGCTGCCAGCACGAAAATGAGTGGAGACAATGGATCGCCCTGTCTGACCCCACGCTTGCAGTGGAACTGTCTGCCCGGAACACCGTTTAGGAGAACTGAGGATCGGCCCGAAGAAAAAATAGCCTTTATCCAGGACAACCATCTTTCATTAAAGCCCATATGTCTTATAATGTTGATCATGGGATCGTGCTCGATCGTGCCGAAAGCTTTGGCGAAATCCAACTTAAGCAGAACAATCGGTCTCTTGGAGGCTTGGCATAGGTGAATGTATTGAAATGTCCAAGCAAGACAATCTTGTATAGATCTCCCACGTATGAATCCATATTGGTTACGACGAATAATTTTCAAAATGACCTTCTGGAGTCGGTTAGCCAGGAGTTTAGTAATGAGCTTAAGGCGGCAATTAAGTAAGGTGATTGGCCTGTAGTCATTAACTATCAATGGGGATCCATTCTTCGGGATAAGAGTAATCAATCCATCATTAATGCTCTGGAGGTTAAGTGTTCCTGCATGGAATTGATCACACAGCGAGTAAAAATCATTTTTTGATGATTGGCCAACATGCTTTAAGGAAGAGACCACTAAATCCATCCGGACCAGGTGCCCTATCGCCTGGCATCTCTTTAACTACCAAGTCAATTTCCTCATGCGTGAAGGGAAGGGTGAGGTGATCCAAGTTTGCATTGGGCCGCATTAGAGACGGGAGATAAAAATGCATTTGAGTTGGGCTAGAGGTGCCTAGTCTGTCCGAATATGCGTGGAAAAGTAGGGCCTCCTTTCCATTATGATCTTCCATGACTAACCAATCCAGAGTTTGCAGATTAGCAATGTTGTTTTTGCGATATCTATCAGTAGCCATTACTTGGAAAAATTTAGTATTTTCATCACCAAACTTAACCCATCGAACGGTACATCGTTTCTTCCAATATTGTTTCTGATAGTCCAATAGCCGAAGGAGATGATTTTTGATAATCTTGCGGAAGTTGTTCTCTGGTAGTGTGAGAGACCGCTGATTTTCTAGATCATCCAACTCTGTCAAGGTTTTGTTGGTGTTCTTAATAGCCACCGAGAGCCGTGAGATACCTTTGCTCCAAGCTTTGAGCTCTTGTCAGAGATGTTTGAATTTACAACAGAGCACAGTGGCTACATTGTTCACCACAATGGGTTTGTCCCAAACTCTTTTAACCACGTCCATGAAGCCCGGGTGTAGAATCCAGTAGGGTTCAAATCTGAATAACTTGGCACGAGGGATTTTTGTCTCAATGGTTACAACACATGGTGTGTGATCTGATGTGGGCTTACAGAGAGGTTTGACCATGGTATTGGGGTAAACACTTGTGCAGTGCATGGAAGTAAAGAACCAGTCAAGTTGCTCTAGGAGTGGATCGTGTTGCATGTTACTCCAAGTGTATAGCCTACCCTTAATAGGTAATTCGACTAGGTTATGTTTGCAGATAATATCATTGAAGGTGGACATATCGTTGACATCACGCCCTGGCTTGTTGCGATTTTCTGGCCCTCTGATATACTTAAAATCCCCAAGAAATAAGCAATCTTCATTTGCCTAAATGTCCCTGTCATAGAACCATTGAGTAAAAGTGTCCCGCGCAAGCCCGGTACAAGGACCATAGATGTTAAAAAGTGTCCATGCTTGGGCAGAAATGGTGCTAGTGAATTGAATTCCCAGAGCAAAATCTTCCTGAAGAACTACCGAACCAGAAAACATGGAGCTATTCCAAACTGTGAGTAAACCACTCGAAGCCCCGTGAGAGGGAATATAAGCAAATTTACCGAAACGCTTAGGGCAGCAAGTTTTAATAAATGCTAGATCGATAACAGGTTTTTTAGTCTCCTGCAAACAAACGATGGAACAACCACTAACAGAAATCGCGTTCGACAACGCTAATAACTTTTTCTCCGAATTTAACCCGCGAACATTCCAACATAGCATGTTCCAGCTACGCAAAAGTGGCATAAGAGACCGCAAACTTAAGCTGAAGACGAAGACGAGCCTTCCGTCGGGCTATTGTGGATGGTAGCCGAATCTTCAGTAGCAAGTAGAGCAGCTTCAGTGAGCTCTTGAGGCGGGACAGCGCAGCGAATGATGCCAATGTCCGATGACTATGACTATGAGATCATGCAACTCCCGAATACCGGAGGAACACTTTGTGTGCTACCAAACGTCACAACGTAACTGGGTGATTATAAAGGTGCTCTGCAGGTGTCTCAAGATTAGGATTTGTCACTCCGATTGTCGGAGAGGTATCTCTAGGCCCTCTCGGTAATGTACATCACTATAAGCCTTGCAAGCAATGTAGTTAATGAGTTAGTTACGGGATGTAGCATTACGGAATGCGTAAAGAAACTTGCCGGTAACGAGATTGAACTAGGTATTGAGATACCGACGATCGAATCTCGGGCAAGTAACATACCGATGACAAAGGGAACAACATATGTTGTTATGCGGTTTGACCGATAAAGATCTTCGTAGAATATGTAGGAACCAATATGAGCATCCAGGTTCCGCTATTGGTTATTCACCGGAGATGAGTCTCGGTCATGTCTACATAGTTCTCGAACCCGTAGGGTCCGCACGCTTAACATTCTGTGACGATTTGTATTATGAGTTATGTGATTTGATGACCGAAGTTTGTTCAGAGTCCCGGATGAGATCGGGGACATGACAAGGAGTCTCGAAATGGTCGAGACGTAAAGATCGATATATTGAAAGGCTATATTCGGACATCAAAAAGGTTCCGAGTGATTCGGGTATTTTTCGGAGTACCGGAGAGTTACAGGAATTTGCTGGGAGAAGTATTGGGCCTTATTGGGCCATACAGGAATAGAGGAGGCAGGCCAAAGGGAAGGAGGCGCCCCCCATGGGTCCGAATTGGACTAGGGGAAAGGGGGCGGCGCCCCCCTTGCCCTTTCCTACTCCCTCTCTCTTTTCTTCTTTCTTCTCTCCTACTCCGGAAAGGAAAAGTGGAATCCTACTAGGACTTGGGAGTCCTAGTAGGACTCCTGAAACTTGGCGTGCCCCCTCTTGGGCTGGCCTCCTCCTCCTCCCTCCTTTATATACGTGGCCAGGGGCACCCCATAGACACACAAGTTGATCAGTTGATCTTTTAGCCGTGTGCGGTGCCCCCCTCCACCATAATTCACCTCGGTCATATCGTAGCGGTGCTTAGGCGAAGCCCTGCGTCGGTAGCATCATCATCACCGTCATCACGCCATCGTGCTGATGGAACTCTCCCTCGAAGCTCCGCTGGATCGGAGTTCGTGGGACGTCACCGAGCTGAACGTGTGCTGAACTCGGAGGTGCCGTACGTTCGGTACTTGGATCAGTCGGATCGTGAAGACGTACGACTACATCAACCGCGTTCTCATAACGCTTCCGCTTATGGTCTACGAGGGCACGTGGATGACACTCTCCCCTCTCGTTGCTATGCATCACCATGATCTTGCGTGTGCGTAGGATTTTTTTTTGAAATTACTACGTTCCCCAACAGCAGGTTGGTGAATGTCTCCTTGAGGTCCGCTAGGAGGGTGAGGTGCTGCTTGGTCTTCACCACGATGTTGTGGACGTAGACGTGCACATTCCTGCCGAGTTGTGACATGAGACACTTTTGCATGCAACGTTGGAAGGTCGCACCGACGTTCTTCAAGCCAAATGACATAGTGATGTAGTAGTACGCCCCAAAGGGAGTGATGAAGGATGTCTTGAGGGCATCGGTCGGGTCTAGCTTGATCTGGTGATAGCCAAAGTAGGCGTCCAAAAAGGATAGGAGCTCGCAACCAACCGTGGAGTCGGTCACCTAATCTATCCGCGACATGGCAAAAAGGTCCTTGGGGCATGCCTTGTTCAGGCTCGTGTAGTTGATACACATGCGCCAAGTGTTGTTCTTCTTTAGAACGAGGACTAGATTGGCCAGCCACTTAGGGTGGAAAACCTCCATGATGAAGCCCGCTGCGAGCAGCCGGGTGATCTCTTCACCAATGGTTCTTCGCTTCTCCTTGGAGAAGCAGCGATGCGGTTGCCGGAATGGCTTGGAGTCCTTGTGGATGTGGAGTTTGTGCTCGGCGTACTCCCTTGGAACACGCGGCATGTCTCTGGGAGACCATGCGAAGATGTCCCGATTCTCACGGAGGAAGTCGATGAGCTGGCCTTCCTATTTGCTGTCGAGGCGGGCACCCACGATGACGTACTCGTTCAATCTAGGGTTGGCCGGGTTCAGCGGGACCTTCTTGGTATCCTTGGAAGGCTAAAAGGAGGCCTCGCTGGTCGGCTGCTTGAGCGGAGCCTGGTAGCTTCATGTTCAGGTAGGCATAGTGGGGGACCGCCATGAATTTGGCCAATGCGGGCCACCCCAACAACGCGTGGTAGGGGCTGGACAGGTCCACCACCTCAAACCAAACTGGCTCGTGACAGAAGTGGTCGTTGCAGCCGAACAAGACGTCAAGCCAGATCCGGCCGATCGGAGAGCAAGAGAGACCTGACACGCTACCGTGGAACAACGTCTGGGTCAGTTGCAGCTGACGCGCCTCGATGCCAAGCTTGGTCATGGTGTCACGGTAGAGGATGTTGATGTTGTTGCCGTCGTCGATGAGAACTCGTGAGAAACGACAGGTTTGCTTTTTAGCAACAATGGTGGGGTCGAGGACGAGGGCGTAGTCACCTGGCGTGGTCATGACGGCCGGATGGTCCTCCCGAGTCCAGTTGACCGGGCGGTCGGACCAATGCATGTACAGGGGAACAAGAGGGACCACGACATTCACCTCGTGTCGGTGCTCGTTGTGCTCGCTGTGCTTGTCGTCACCCTCGCCGGTGAAGACAACGTAGCACGCGTTCGGGTTGGGAAGGCATCATCGTGCATGGCGTCGGTAGCCGGAGGTCGCAGAGGAGGAGGAGGCGGCTGCCCCGCGCCCGACGGGGGAGGCAGAGGCGGCGGCAGGTCGCCCCTCATTAAGCACTGGGTGATGCTACACTACCGGAGCATATGCATGGACGGCTTCGCGCCACTATGGTGCTTGCAGGGAGCGTCGAGCGTCTGCTCATAGCTGAGCTTGAGCTGCCAGGCGGTCTTGCCGGTCCGCTGATGCCGGCTACTGGCTTGCTCCGCCGGCTACTCTACCTCGGGGCAGCGACGAGACGGTTGTCATAATGGGGAGCCGGCTGCTCGCCCTTGCGCTTGCCGCTATTATTGTTCTGTTGTGGTTGCTCTCACCAACCGGCCGAGGATTGGAGGGCGGCATCGGCAACACCTTGCCGGCTTTGTCCATCATGACTTGGACTTTCATGATGGCATCAATTGTGGAGTACTTGTCTGCCATGGCCATGAGCGTGGCCATGATGGTCGGCTCGGAGCGCATGAGCTTGTGCTTGAGCAGCCTGGACCTCATGGACTCCCTTGCAGCTGTTTCACAACTCGGTCCACCGCGTGAGGTAGGTGGTCTCATTCGGCCCCTGAACACATAGGGCGAGGTCGGCCGAGCCGCTTGTATGTGCCGACGAAGTTGCACATGAACACCTGATCAAAGTCGAGCCAAGAGTTCATGATGCCGGGCGGGCACGTCCGGGTCGAGCCTTGCAGCATGACGGGAGCGTAGCGCACGGCCAGGCGCCTACTGCCACCTACGATGCCGACGGCCATGGTGTAGCCAATGAGCCAGTCTTCCGGCTTGGCGGTCCCATTGTACTTGGGGTGTCACGAGGGAGTGTAAACCCTTTGGGGAAGGCTTCTCGCGGATGTGCGGGCCGAAGCAAGCCGAGCCGACGCACTTTCTTCCTCCACCACGAGCGAGCGGGACAGCTGCTCGATGCGGTGGCGGGCGTCGTTGTCGTTGATGGGGTCACGCGAGCCCAGCCGGCTAGCGACGGGGCCGCAGGGCGCCGGGCGGGGGGAGATCCTGTTGGCGCTGGTCATCGCGGGCTAGCCCGTCATCTTCGTCGTTGCCAGTCGTCAAGGCACCATTGCGTTGGGACCGACCCTTCCGGTGCCGGCCGGATTGGTTCCCGCTCGGGTGTGGGGAGGACGCCTCCTGCGTGCACCGTGGGTCGGGATCTCTGGTGTTCTTGGAGGCGGATGCAGCGGGCGGGTTCGGGTCATAACGCTTTTGCTGCGAGTTTGCCGCAGGGACACAGTCGCGGATGCGCTGCTGCCGATGCAGCAACTCCTCGCCCTCCAGGAACTCGAGATCCGCAATGGCTGCCTCAGCGGTGTGCATGTTCTTGATGGGGGTGTCATAGACGGCCAGAGCTGCTCCCAGTGCACGACCGATAGCGCCATTGCGAGCCCGCACCTTGGCGATCCGGCTGGGCTCGGCCGCGGCTGGCGTTAAGCCGTAAGCGCGTCGTTGTCCCGCTGGGCGGACTCCATTCGGCACTGTGCAGTGGCAAGCGTCGTGGCCTCGTCCATCAGGTGCTAGGGATCCTCGTCGAGTCAGGCCGCAAAAGCGGTTGCGTCGGCGTTAGTGGTGATGGGGATGCAGGGGTTGTGTAATGTTGCGCGTAGCAGGTCGGCCAGGTTGGTGCGAGCAGCATCCGCAGCAGCCTTCCCGTGCGAGGAAGAGCGGCTAGAGCCGGTGGTTAGCACCTCCATGCGGGTGCAAAGATCCGTGATGTCGCTGGAGACGGTGCAGTCGACGGGAACGGGGGAGTCGGTGAAGCTGTGTACCTCACTTGGGTACTCGTCGGGGACAAGTGCTATGAAGACATTAGCACGCCGGAAGGGATTATGGAGGAACCGGCGGGGCCGACCAGGACGGTGCCAGGCACGGGGACCAGGGCATGCGCGATGCGCTCGCCGGAGTCGGTGAAGGGGCTCATCTGGAACTTGATTCCGGGCGACACCACGAGCAGCCCCACGGTGGGTGCCAACTGTCATGGTATTCTCACGGTAGATGCCATGAGATGGCTAAAAGTGGGGGGGGGGGCTACGTGAGGACGCCGGTGGGTTCCAGAGGCGAGGTTGGCACACGCAAGTGCAGGGCATGAGACGTACCCAGGTTTGGGGCCCTCCATGGGAGGTAACACCCCTAGTTCGGCCAAAATGGGATGATATGCACAAGGGTTACAATGGTGCTCCTGGAGCTGTATGGTGGAGGAGGAAGAAGGAGCTAGCTCTCTATCTTGCCTCTCATGCGTGTGAGTGGGTGTGCATGTGCTAAGGATCAGTCCTTGTGCATGGAGGTCTCCTGGGGGGTCTTATAGGCCGACCCCCAGGGATACAATGGTAAAGATACATGGGCACGGGGCCCTGGTGTCATCGTCCTGGAGCTGGTGGTGGGGTCCGCCGGGTCACCGGATCCGCCGGGCGTGGGCCTCACCGGCTACACAACCCTATGGCCCATCTTCTCTGGAGTCATGGAATGGTTGGCACTATTCGCCTACAGTACCGCATTGCCCGATCGTCGTCTACCCCGGTCAGCGGTACGAGGGACGCTGTAGCCACGTTGGAACAGGAGGGGAGAGCACTATTGCCATGCCTACCCCGTCGTGGGGAGTTGTCTTGTCGTACGTTCGGATGGAAAGGCCGCTGACCCGCGGCCAGCCGTCTCATTGCTAGCCGACCGAGTCGGGAAGCCACACCCATCTAGCCCGCGCTGGGAAGCCGGCCTACAGGCCAGCTGGATTTTGGGGAGTCAGCCGCCTTGATGTTTTGAAAGAGAATCTGGGTTCTGTTGCCTACCCAGGGGTCATCCCCCTGGCAGCCGGCCCATGATCACGGGGCGTGTGCACACCAGTTCGTCTCTCCAACATGCCGTGGTACAAATTTTGTCCCATTTGGGGCAGGTTTGGATATATGCTTCTCACAAACCAAAGCTTCTCGCAACAAGCATGATGATTTTCGGTAGAGAACATCCCACCTTTGTGGACGAAACGATATCCATTGCCTCTTATTGCTTTCAATTACTTTTCTCATGTCAACATAGAACAACATGAGTGTTGTGTGATTTTTTTGTGATTTTTCGGGGTTCGTTTGGACATTTTTATGCATTAACTGAGTTTTCAATGCATTTACGTGCATAATTCAAATTTGAACTACATGCACATGATCCAGTGCATATAAATTGGTTGAAAAATCAAATATGTGTCCTTGGGTGCATGCTTAGGTCCCATGCAAGAAATGAGAATGAATTTCAAACACCGGGGCACCGTTGATTGCCGGCAAAACATAGAGATGCATGGTTTTTAAATTCTAGTGAATCCAAAACTCGTCTGAAATTCATGAAACTTGGCATGCTATCATGGAGCGGCATCAACATGCCATGGTACAAATTTTGTCCCATTTGGGGCAGGTTTGGGTATATGCTTCTCACAAACCGGAGCTTCTCACAATAAGCATGATGGTTTTCGGTAGGGAACATCCCACCTTTGTGGACGAAACGATATCCATTGCCTCTTATTGCTTTCAATTTTTTTTCTCGTGTCAACATAGAACAACATGAGTGTTGTGTGATGTTTTGTGGTTCGTTTGGATATTCTTATGCATTTACTAAGTTTTCAATGCATTTATGTGCATAATTCAAATTTGAACTACATGCACATGCTCCAGTGCACATAAATTGGTTGAAAAATCAAATATTTGTCCTTGGGTGCATGCTTAGGTCCCATGCAAGAAATGGGAATGAATTTCAAACACTGGGGCACCGTTGATTGCCGACAAAACATTGAGATGCATGGTTTTTAAATTCTAGTGAATCCAAAACTCGTCTGAAATTCATGAAACTTGGCATGCTATCATGGAGCGGCATCAACATGCCGTGGTACAAATTTTGTCCCATTTGGGGTAGGTTTGGGTATATGCTTCTCACAAACCGGAGCTTCTCACAACAAGCATGATGGTTTTCGGTAGGGAACGTCCCACCTTTGTGGACGAAACGATATCCATTGCCTCTTATTGCTTTCAATTTTTTTTCTCGTGTCAACATAGAACAACAGGAGTGTTGTGTGATTATTTGTGATTTTTCGGGGTTCGTTTGGACATTTTTATGCATTAACTGAGTTTTCAATGCATTTATGTGCATAATTCAAATTTGAACTACATGCACATGCTCCAGTGCATATAAATTGGTTGAAAAATCAAATATGTGTCCTTGGGTGCATGCTTAGGTCCCATGCAAGAAATGGGAATGAATTTCAACCGGGGCACCGTTGATTGCCGGCAAAACAATGAGATGTATGGTTTTTAAATTCTAGTAAATCCAAAACTCATCTGAAATTCATGAAACTTGGCATGCTATCACGGAGCGGCATCAACATGTCGTGGTACAAATTTTGTCCCATTTGGGATAGGTTTGGGTATATGCTTCTCACAAACCGGAGCTTCTCACAACAAGTACGATGGTTTTCGGTAGGGAATGTCCCACCTTTGTGGACGAAATGATATCCATTGCCTCTTATTGCTTTCAATTTTTTCCTCGTGTCAACATAGAACAACCAGAGTGTTGTGTGACTTTTTGTGATTTTTCAGGGGTCGTTTGGACATTTTTATGCATTAACTGAGTTTTCAATGCATTTATGTGCATAATTCAAATTTGAACTACATGCACATCCTCCAGTGCATATAAATTGGTTGAAAAATCAAATATGTGTCCTTGGGTGCATGCTTAGGTCCCATGTAAGAAATGGGAATGAATTTCGAACACCAGGGCACCGTTGATTGCCGGCAAAATATTGAGATGCATGGTTTTAAATTCTAGTAAATCCAAAATTCTGTTAACCATTCACGTGACGCCACGTGTCTTGGTTTTAATGGCTATAGGAGGTGTCGTGCGGATAGCTGCTTGACCTTGAGTGAAGAGGAGGCGTGCGAGCGCCGTCCGGTGCGTAGGCTGACCGAGATGCGTGCAAGCTGTCATTGAGTGTGCAGGCTCACCGGGAAGCGTGTGAGTTGTACGCTACGCAGGCTCACTGGGAAGCGAGCCCTTTCACTTTGATGGCCGCCCGCCTTGCTCGCATCCTCTCCATTAATGGCGCCGAAGCCGCAGTTTAATTTGATTTTTAAATATAAAACAATCATCGCAAACGTTTTAGTTAGAACACCCATATGCAAACCGACATCTTCCCCAGGAAGCCAAGAGAAAATGTGCCGAGCGGGATTTTTGCAACTCTTGATCACAAACGTTTTAGATAGAACACCCGTATACAAAGTGAGAGCAGCGCATGATTTGTGCATCCCTTCAATGCAAACGGTTGTTTTGGATGACCCGTGTGGAACCACATACAAACAATTCGGTAAGATTTGTCAATCCTTGTAACACTGCAATTTGTCAAAATATGAAGCTGAAAATCACTAGCAGTATCTAATTTTTGCAACTAAAATTCAGTAATTAAGCATAGATTTCATTCATAGATTAAGCAGTCGTTCTTAATTTATACAAACAGTTCAACTTGATAGCTGAACCGACCAAACTTTTCCCCAATTGTTGCCAACCACGTACTGAAATAGCTAGTTCAACTATATATATTAGCTAATTTAAAGTACGTTGTATAGTTCCACCACATCTATAGTCAGATGAACTGAACAAAATAGCCCCTAAATACTACTACTACTACCGCGGAGGGGCTTTGTACTACTTCCAGCTGTCTCTCCTCTACCGAGCGCGCTCAGTAAGAGTCAGAGGATGAGGAGCCTACGATGAGCTGGGCAGCCGCAATGCGGTGCCTGCCGCTAATGCAGCTTCAGCGACGCTCGCCTCGAACACCCTCTGCCGCTCCGGACGACCCCTCTCGAAGCGGTGGTTCTCCTCGTAGATCTCCTGATTCCTCACCTCTGAGGCGGCATGTGCCGCTGCCTTTGTGGCGGTAAGGCTCTTTGCGTGCTCGAAGAGGCGCTCCTCCTCCTCCCGCAAGAACTCGGTGTAGCGCGCAAGGTCGCTGTCGCACGTGCGGGCATCCACCTCCGCCTCCCGCCTTCGGGCGGCGGTGGCGGAGCAGGTGATGACCCCGACGGTCGACGGTGGGCTAGTGGCCACGGCGGCCGACAACGGGGTGGCGGCCATGACCAACACCTGCTGCCTTCGGGCCACGGTGGCGGAGCGGGTGATGGACACAGTGGCCGGCAGTCGGGTGGCGGCCACGACGGCCATCTCCCGCCTTCGGGCCGATGCAGCGGAGCGGGCAATGGCCCTGGCTTTCGATGGTGGTGTGGCGGAAACAGCTGCCAATGGGCACCGGCGGCGGAGCGTGTGGTGGGTGTTCCGCTCACACCCAACAGGGACGCCACACGCACTACACTACGTCGGGGACTGTGCCGCCGCTGTGGTGTAGCCTCCCAGCTGGAGTTGTCCTCTGATGACGGCGGAGTGGCTGAGCGACAACGACGGACCGGTGCCATTCGCGAATGTGGGAGAAGCAGACGAGATAAGCTACAGGGATGGAGGGGAAAATGCGACACATGACTCGCCGGTCGTGAGGGTTTTTATAGGTAGCCGGTAAGCATTGGGATTTTGGGGGATTTCACCAAGTCGGGCGGGAAGCTTGCGCGGGAACCTGCAAGGTTGCGCGGGAACGGGCTCACCAACGATTCATTGGCACCACCGTTTGGCAAAAAGA
>NC_041388.1:249475157-249513454 GCF_002162155.2 Triticum dicoccoides
CAAGTTTGCACTGTAAGCCGTCTGCGGCAGCGGGGTGACAAGACGTGCGAGAGAAGGACGAAAGGCCATGTACACATACGGTTAATAAAAAAAGTTTGCGATTTAATTACCTACTATACCACCGTCCTGGTTTATAAGTATGATTTAACTAATAAAATACGAATGCATGTCGCCAAAGATTATATAGTTGGATTTGTATTTGAACATAGTTTCTAATTATATAATTTTTAAAACATGCATTAACATTTTGTTGGTTAAATTTGAGGGCAAAGTATGGCACGGAATATAAAGGAGACTATAGACTAGATGGAGGTGGTACCACATGGCCACTCTCTATACAGCGAGGCAACTGTCGGCCGGCTTGTAGGCGACCATTTGTTGCGTGTTCAACTGCTCCAAGCGTGTGGTTGCTTGCGGTTCAGGCGGCCGCGGCGCGCTCTACTCGCGTCTCGCCGCGCACGCTCTGCTCTCACGTCCCTCCGGGTGCTCTGCCCTCGTCCCTCCACGTGTGCTACCAGTGTTTTGGGCCGGTGCACGATCACGCACGTTCGTGTGCAAGCGGTTGCGCCGGGCGCGGCGCAACGATGCAGTTACCCACTGCAAAAACTGCCATGCGAACGCACCGAGAATCCATGCCGCCCGGCCCCCTTTTATTCCTGCGGCCATTTACCTTCATCTCTCGTCTCACACGTCACAATAAGCACACCCATGAGGACACATACAGAGAAGACATCCAGCGGTTCCAATGGCGCTCCCAGCGGCTGACAACGACAACGACGGGCAGTTCACCACGCATCACGCAGTGGACACCCAGGTGAGGGGGAAGTCCCTCTCGGTGGTGTACACGAATGATCCGGTCTCAATGGAGAGCTCCATCCAAACTATGGAGCAGTTCCTTGCCGAGGACAAGTACCGAGTGGTCGGCTTCGACCTCGAGTACACCATCGGTCATGCCGAGCACGACCAGAAGGTTGACTTCGCCCAGTTGTGTGTGCGACATGACGTCCTCGTCTACCACTTCCACCTTGCCACAAGGCCTTGCGAGCGTTTCTCCAGGTTTATCAAGAGCTCCGAATATAGTTTCGCTATGGTGGACACCACCAACGATCTAAAAGCGCTCAAGGTTTCAGACTTGAAATGCCGAATCTTGTCAACATCCAGCACCACTACAAGGTCTGGGGCACCGACAAAAGCAAACTTAACTCCCTGGTTGACCTCGCCTTGGCCATCATCCACCCCTACTACGCGAAGATGAAGCAAGAGAGCAATAAGGATAAGAACGCCTGGCACAGTGTGTGGCATAAGAGACTGGATGAACAACATGTCAAGTACGCGGCCATGGACGCGTACACAAGCTACGAGATGTATGGGTGGATCATTGACATGAGGAATTGTCTTCTTCTTGACCTAGACGAGGGATCGAGCCACATAGCAATGGCGGGAGCATCACAAGAAGTAGATGACTAGACGACCGTTTCTCCTACTTTAGAATGCATGCAATTGTTTATTGAGGTGTGTGCGAATGATCTGTATAGTCACTTATGTAATTGGATGTTTATTTCAGTTATATATATACATGTTATTCTGCTGTAGACAGAGCAATTCACATGGCTTATTAACAACAATCGTCTGTGTTATTATTGGTCTTTGCACACATTTCAGATTACGGACCTGTTTACCGCGTATCACACACATCTTGTTTAGTTGAACCGTTTCCATTGTGTTGCCTAATCACACACAGTTCATCCCATTGAACCGTATGCTGTATATCACACACACCTTCATCTGGCTACCCGTTTCTTTTGTGCCTCCTCATCACAAACAGTTCATTGAGCTGAACCGTATGCCCTGCATCGCACACGCAACTAAATTCTGAACTGTGTTTGATGCATCTATCATCGCAAACGTTTTGCACCTTTTTTGATGGTTTTTTACACCATCGTTTGCGATTATGGCATCACACATAGTTTCGTCGAAGGGTCTCTAATTCGACTGTCGCGTTTGGACCATCCTGCAGTAGTGAATCAAATAGCCTCAAACCTGGCCTGCATACGCTCGATGCGCCCGAGTTGGCATGTGGGGTACGCCTATGCTCTCTGGGCACACATTGTGGGTTTATGACTTTATTTTTACTATATGACCCATTACACCATTAGCGCACAGACCAACTGCAGCCTGGAAGCTAAGCAAACTATTTGAAGGATTTTTTGTCAGTTGTCTGCAAATGATTATGTTGGTATCACATTTGTATTTGCCTTGACGATGAACATTGCCGATGGCTTTCTTCGGCAACACATAACTCATTTGCTTGAGCGGGAGAATGGACCCTGAGATTTTTGTTATGCTTCGGCCTTGAATCATCTCGTAAATGCGACGGGAAAACAACCACCTTGAAATTAGGTGAACTATTTGAACAATATTTCTGGTGAATTTCCTGCAAGTGATTATATTCTTATTGTGTTTGTAATTGCCTTTATTTTCTAACAATAGAAAACAATGATCATTGACCATGTGCTTTGTTGTCCAGCTAGGGCAACCCAACGACAAGATTGATACAAAGCCCGACCAGACCCCCATGACAAATGACTTGAACCATTGGAACCACACACCCCCACCCGAAACCACATGAGCAAAAGGAAGCCAAGTGCATCGACGAGATGATTAGGCTAGGTGAGAGCGCGATCAGCGAGAACGTGTAGCTACATATGCCAATCGGCAAGGCCGCAACATTCAAAGGCCGGGAAGACATACCAGAATAGACCATCTCGCCAGACCACAACATCCAAAGGCCGTTATCGATCTTTCCATCTAGTAGGCATATCTCCCTATGCCACTCATGAACGTGCTCTCTCTCTCCCCATGTGTGTGTGTCCTTATCGATCCCACACACAAACACCACCCCCTTTCTCCCTTTCTATCAATAGATTGCTAGTTGCGCCATTGGCTCAAAGACTAACTACAGCTTGGAAGGAAGTGAAATATTTGAGTTTTTTATAAACTATATGAAAATAATTATGTTTGTACTACATTTGTATTTTCTCCGACGGTGATCATTTCCCATTGCTTTCTTTTGCGACACGTAAGCCATTTGCTTAAGTAGGCGAATGGACTCTGAATTTTTCTTATGGTCCATCGACCCTATAAAGAAGGCAAGTAACCTTATGAGGTAGATGCCAACAAATGCAGCCTAAAAGGTAAGCATACCATTAGAAATAAGATCTCAGCGAACCATGCAGCACACACATCTGAAAGCAACATGTTAAGCTATGTGATTGTAGGAAGTTTTTGCATGTCAGGGAGAAAAAGATCGAATGACCACAACCCCACCTAAGCACGGACCAGGCTACCATGTTGTGCATGGGGCGCACGGGGTCAAGGGGCTGCCTTAGGGGCCGAAGACACCAATAGGAGGGTATGGCCCACTCTTCATGTGTGAAGCAGTGCACGAGACACAAGTCACCACATGACGGTGGCCCCACGCACGCCCACAATCCTCCCAATCACCAAGGCGCTCCGCAACACACCTCTGTCTTTGCCGATTGCCGCTCCATAGAAGAGTATGTCCTCACCAAAGAAAAAAAATCTATGGTGCTCACTTGGCATGCTGGGCAAGCACTTAAGGAAGATACGCGTTACTTCGTTGCACGAATGTAGTCAGTGAATTCTGCATTAAAACCAATTTGATCTCATCCATTTGAAGGGATCTCGATACGGTCTTGATCCATCCCTAAACAACCACTGGGTCATGGGACGTGTGGTTCGAGCATGAACAAGAAGCCCTGCTCTCCGAGATCTATCCCAGAGCCTTCTCGTTTGCCACAAATGAGGATGAGTCAGTATACGCTGCTTTGGAAGCAACGGACCCATCCATGATTTTCCATCTACCACTCTCCACCCAAGCAAGAGAGGAAGTCAGAGAGATTCAGCAGGGCTCGATGCATATCATACCGGAGAGGGGCTCTGCTGATACTTGGGTTTGTACCCTTAGTGGAAAATTCTCGGCCAAAAACTACTACAACCACTGTTTCAGGGAGACGATCGCCGATGATGCCTTTCTCTGGCTTTGGAGGCCAAGAGCCCCATCAAATTCAAAATGTTTGGTTGGCTGCTGCTAGTTGACCGCCTAAACACGCGAAACATGTTGAAACGTAGGCATTATGCTGTGGTGGACAACAACTATGCGTGTATGCTGTGCCAAAATCCTCCCGAGGAAACAGTTGAGCATCTCTTTTTCTCGTGCCCATTTAGCAAACGATGCTGGAACAAAGTGTGTCTGAGATGGCCGCATGATGGTAATAGGGTAACTCTACTGCACGAAGGTAAAACCCAATGGAGGCAACCACTATTCATAGATATCTTCTTGCTGGCTGCATGGAGCATCTCGAAGGAGAGGAACAATGAATTCTTGAGAGGAGTGCCACACTCCTTCATTGCATGGCTTGATAGGTTCAAGCACCTGTTGGGCCTCCTTGTTTACAATTGTAAAGAAGAGCTTTGCCCCTTCTTAGACTCTTATATACAAAACTTGTAGACAGTAGAGTTTATTTCAACACTCACTAGAGGGGTTGAGGGTGGCCCTGCAAAAACCCCACATGTAATGATGTAACATCTGTTTGTGAGTAAATACAAAAGTCAGTGGGAGCCTCTCCCACTGTCGTTCTTAGTAAAAAACACTGGGTCATGGGTGATGATGGCGATTATCTTCAAGCCATGATCGAACCAATGAATCTGTGCAACCATGTCCACCTGGAACCCCATTCGGAATGACCAGACCCGAGGGCTATGGTTTCGAGTAGGAATATGTGCCTAGTTTGACAGAAAAGAGGAAAATTATTTAAGAAGGACGTGAAATGCTAGAAGTTGTAGAACAAGTACTTCTTGAACACAAACGAATGACAGGGTGAAGAAGCAGAGGAGAAGTAGTTCCTGATACATAGAATGGTCAATAATGCATCCACTCTTACACATCAGCTTCTTCGCATGCCGAGGGGAATAATGGAAGATACGACATGCAGGCAACTGATGCCGGGGAGCACGCACTGAGGAGCAGATTGTACAACGACATGGCCAATGCACATGTGAACACACCGCAACTTGCACCATCCTATAAGGCGCCCCTCTACTCATGTCCATCAGCATGATCACACGCACCTACACAGTTAGACCGAGGACAAAAGAGATCCCTCCAATTGCAAGATCATGTGACCACAATCAGAGTTTGGATGTGAAAGTTATGGCCAAAACAATGAAAACCCTAAAGCTGGTTTTCTCTGGCCGCACACTTGGCTCGATAGTCTAGGCGACATCCGGGCATGTCACATCCGATTATGTTTTGCAAATGAGTTGGTCAGAAAATTTGGCTCGAAAATGCCTGGTCAGTCTGGGCGGCTAAGGAAATTTCAGATCCTGAAGGGGTCCAAAAACTTGATTTGGGGCAAGAAAATGAGATTTCTTGCTCAAAATGGATGGGGAAAAAATAAAAAATGGGCTAGGGGAACGTAAAGGAAGGTAGATCAAGTCATGATCCCAAATGATGTAGGGCAAGCCTCAAGGTTAGCCAATCTTCATGAATTGGAGGTGAATTTGCGGAAGAACACAAATAATATGATGAACCAGAGGGGGAACACAAGGGGAAACACTCAAATCAACACACATACATGCAAATCAAAATACACATTGTTAGACCCTTGACTAAGAGGGCTTGATGCTTCTATGAGGGAGATGGAACAAGATAGGGTTCTTCCCCAAGTCCTAGAACAAAGAGGGCTTGATGCTTCTATGAAGCTTTTCTTCTACACAAGTGGATGTCTTGATGATTCGCTTGGGGAACCCTTCTCCTCAAGATGAGGACATGGTTCCACTAGGGAAGATAGATCCCACAAAGGGGAGATACATGAGAAAATATCTATGGTTTTAGTTCTAGTCTTTCCTAACCTAGAGAGGTGGTGGGGGAGAGTGGTATATATTGGTCCACCCACGAAGGAGTATGTGAGGAGGGAATACATGGACCGTGGGCCTTTTACTACGTGCGGCAAGACTTGGCCGGACAGTCCGACCAGAAAGTGTGTGGACAGTCCAGGCGTTGGAGCAAGCACGAGGCAGACTCGGAGATGGTCGAATGCGGGTGCAGACTCGGGTGATCGGACACTTTGGGTGGCCGGACAGTCAGGTCAACATCCGACTACAACTTTTTTCTTTGGTTGTTATGTGCCCTTCTAGCTAGATAGTACGCGCAAAGTGACTAGACAGTCCGACCGCCTGATGGCAGCTCCTCCATCTTTGTCTTGTTCTTTTTTCTCTGCTTCCACGCTTCCCTCATGGATGATGTAGGTGTACACTTGTGTTTGCACTCCTCCTTAACATGTGTGATTCTCCTATGTATGCACAAGGGAGGAGGTTCAAGTAGTATGCCATCATGAGATAACCAACTAGACACGCATAAAGGATAGAGTTCACCTTAGTATATGTGATGTCCGTGTCCCTTAGAGATGGACCCCAAGACCATGGTGATGGCACTGGGGCGTCCCGCACCAGGTAGGAATGTCGATGAATGCCTAGGCCCGATCATACAGCTGATAGTGCGCCAGGTACGCACCACCGTGAGGCGGGCGCGGATCGGACGACACAGAAGGCACTGTCGAGCGAGGATCTTTGACTTGGGAGAGATGACATTCGAAATAGCTTGATCCTCATTTTGGCCAGCACAAGCCCGCCTTCAGCAATCTCAGACACATAAGAAATCACCGGCAAAGTAAATTGTACCGCTATGCCCTCCAAAACAGGGATTACAAAGACGATAACAAACCACATCCTTTACACACGAATCTACAATACAACTTAAATATATTCAGCAAGAAACTACACCAAAAAAATAAGACGACTGATAACCAACATGATAAGAATCATCTATATAAGACACACAAAAGGTAGCAAAGCAACCATGGAGAAAGCGATCGAGCAAACCTTGACACGATGGACACTAGTGACAAGCACAAACGCACCGATGAGATAGCCCATGTCAAAGAGAAGAAGTCCAATAATGGTTGCAACCGAACGGTGAGAAGAAGTTGGAAATACCTGCAAACTAGAGGGGAAAGAAAATGGATAGTCAGCGTGCAAAAGATATCAGAGAAAGAAGAAAGGGCATACAAACCCTAGCTCAACTAGTTGGCAGGAGCACAGACGAAAACACTCGTATAACCCCTTCCATTCCAGGAGAGCAAAGCCAAAGGAAGCCGACGAGCCTTGTTATGTGAGACGACTGGCGTGAAGGAGAGCATTGGCAGGAGGAGCGACAAAAAATCTTACAGAACCCCTTCGATTCGAGGGGAGCGAAATAGGAGGAAGCCGGCGAGCTTTGTTAGACGTTATACGACGGGCGTGAAGGAGGGCGCTTTGATGGGAAGAAAAGAACAAGGGAAGCATGAGGGTATAGCCACGGAGAAAGATGGTGCTGGACAACCAATCGAGGACACGCTTTAACCCAGCATGCCAAACGGCAACACCCCCAGCCAATGTCCTCACTCACCCGGGCAGTCGACCAAACACACTAACACACAGGCCCCAAACGATGTCCCAGCACCAGCATACAGATGGGTAGTCTAGAAAGGGCATCGAAGAACTGGCACAAGAAACTCCAAGGGATGTTACACGTCCCATTGTATGCCCATGCGAAGCGGATGGGGAAAACAAAGTCGATAAGCATTTTCACCCATCGAGCCGGCATAGCTGGATGGGATCCAAGCAAGCATTACCCCACCACAAACGCATAGGCGTACTCGACACACGTGAGCATAATAGCCCAACAACAACCATGTGTACGCGGTGCGCATGACACCAGCTCCACAGTGGGTCCATCGCCAGCAGACCTCTGGCGGATTAACTGGGTGGGACACAGGCAGGTCGGACCCCACCAGCCCACCAGAAAATGAATCATCCGTGCCCAACGTCCAAGACACCGGCTCTGCACCGGGTCCACGACCAGCCAACCTCTGACCAGGATAGTCGAGTGCGATCTAGTACGGCAGACCCCATCGCCAATGCGTGGGCATGCCAGTCGCACGCCGACACAATAGCTCGGACGCATGGGCGTACTCGGTGCATGTGAAAGTGCGGACCAAACAACCCACACCCAAGGCGAGGGCAGCGGGAGGCAGACGAAGTGGCCTCGCGTGCCCGTGGCCCATGTTTCATGGACCTCCGAGGAAAATCAGTTGGGTGCAAGGCGGACATGGATATCAAACAGCCGGGAGCGTCAGGGAGGCATCGGTGAGAGGCGCACACAAAATGAGCGGTGCGAGGACCCTCGCGGGAGCCTATGCCCTAGAAGGCGGTTATTCCGGCATCCTTTATAGAAGTAATGTTTACCTTATGCAATTGTGTGGTTAGGTGCAACATTACCATTTTGTACTGTAAACATGCAACAGCTAGTGAAAGCTGCAAACTAAAAGCTCGGTGTTGACAGGACATGAAACAAGAACAATATAATACTTTCATTGTTCCCGAACCTCAGCCAAATGACGCAGCTACTTGTCTGATGCGCTAGTTCACTAAGGTTATGTTCCCATGAAAGGATGCTTGAAGGCCATGTGCCCATGTGCAAGGTTAAATTAAATAACATACTATTTTGCAGCCTACAATAGGAAAAGGTCCTCTAGGTCTGAGTTCTGTGTTTGTTTTCACTTTAATTATAGCCTAGCAGCTTTGTTATTTTGGTTCTTGTTCTGCCTTTGCCAGTTTAGCATATTTAAAAACAGTAAAC
The DNA here is from genome assembly GCF_002162155.2 of Triticum dicoccoides. Taxonomy (NCBI): domain Eukaryota; kingdom Viridiplantae; phylum Streptophyta; class Magnoliopsida; order Poales; family Poaceae; genus Triticum; species Triticum dicoccoides. The sequence goes on from NC_041388.1 coordinate 249,483,919, forward strand.
ATAGAAAGAGAGGTGTGTGAGCTGCTTTCCCTTTCCTGTTTCCTTTGTGTATATTTACAGGAAGCCTGCAAAACGTTTTGTATTAAAGAATGCCCACTTTTTGTGGTTAATTACAATACACTACTACCACCAACTCTCTTTAATCAAAGCCTTATCGGTAATCGCCTCTATTTTAAACCTTGGGAGGCGAGTTTTGGCTCCTTGTGAGTAATCTTGAAGCAAGTACAGCTATCTTTGATCTTACTCCATATCCGTCGGTATCTTTGACAAGTTAATAGTGTTTGCTTTTCCTATTTCGTTAGATCCGCAGACAGTGGAGTCTTCAAGAGATTTATGCTGTGGTTTATGGGTTTTTAAGTTTTAACAATACAACATACGATAACTAAGAGCAACTCCAGCGCGCCGATCCATTTTATCCACGCGCGTTCGTTTGTAACAGCACAGATAAAAAAGTCGGCCTAAAGCACCGATCCAAACAGACGCACATCGCTTTTCATTCGTCTGTCGACCCATTCTTAACTCAATTTTAAGCCTGATTTACGTCGGCGCGGACACGAAACGGACGCGCGCCTACTCCCCCCTGACCTGCTAGTCGATGGCACATTGGTCATCCTCCTTCACCCAATATCGACAACCCTCGCCTACCCCACCCTTTCACCGTCGCCGTCCATTTCCGGTGCCTCTGCCAGCAGCCTGTGCCGACACCCGCCCGGCCAGCAGCCCAACGCCGCCACCTGCCGCGTCGCCATCACCACCGCCTCACCGCCGGGGCAACGAAGCTTCCGACACCCCCACTTCGACGTCGCCGCGAGTAGGAAGCTACCTCTCCGCCCTGGCCAGCTCCTTCGTCCGACACCACCCGCTGTCCTGACGCCTGTACGCTCGTCGGACGCCGCCAGGCCAGCCACCTGGTCCGAGGGAGGCGCGCGTCTCTTCACCGGCCGGTTTCTTCGTCGACGCTCGTAAGTTGTTCGACAGTTTGCCAAGGTACAAAATGGACTCCCGACGAGTTTTTTTTCTCCACAATTTCCTGTGCAACTCCGATGATTCCTCGTCCGATGATGATGAGGAGATGCTGGCTGCCATGTTGGTCCATGACCACCTTAATAGGCAGCGGTCGTTGTTTCGGGGCTCGATCTTGGGGCACATTCCGGCGTTGCATCGCACCCAAGAGAGCGCTCATTTCCTTCTTTGGAAGGACTAGTTTGACACAACCAACCCGATGTTCAAACACCAAAAATTTCCGACATGATTTGGTTGAGCATACGTGGGCTTATGTTGACAACCAATAGATGTATCTTTTTTTCAAATGTATTTGCGACAAATCAATTTTTATTCGTCTTCTGAAACTATGCTATTTTTGTTTGTTTGTGAAACGATGCAAAATGTGTGCATATTTGTTAAAAAACAACGACCAGCCGGCCACACCGGCAAATATGGATCGACACGTTGGGCGCACTGCCGACCCAAATCATGAATCAAACATGCCACACATGTGTTCCTATCATTTTTATTTAGTATGTCCGGATTCTCCCCATCGTCTTCCGGAGTAATAAGTACTAGTAGTCTCTCTTCAATGTGGCATTGAATGGTTTGGAGGGATATGCAGCAGCATACTACTACTAGAACCGTTGGACTTTTTTTTAATCGGGCCTATTTATATTAGTTTTATGACTACGAGGGTATGGAGCTTTTTACAGCTACATCGCATCATGGATTTGACTGCCCTATTTTAGTTTCCACTTTGAATAAACTCCAGCTACTGATTTCCCAAAAGGCCAAACGGTACCCACTCCTGTTCTCACCCCCGGCGGGACAGCTGTTCAGCTTCAGTAACACAAGCGGGTTATTTTCTACAGTAAATTCTCCTCTTATTTACATGCATGGAGAGGAGTGATCGAACGAGGCCCGAAATTGCTGCACGTACAATGCTTGGCTATACGATTTTTGTACGATTCCTCATCAGGTGGTACTATCTCCGTCCTGGTTTATTAATCACATTTATACTTTGTGTGCCAAATTTTAACATTAAATTTAGGAATAATTGATTTTATACCCTTAGTTGTGTTCCCCTTGTCAGAATTGCCCTAGTTTCTAAGAACACGTGGTCTTGCCCAACTCATTTTGACGTTTTATGTTTTTGCCTTTTCACTGTTTGACCGTCACTTTAAAAACTTCATAACTAATTCATACTAAATCAAAAAATGCAAATAAGATACCAAAATGTTCGGAAAAATATCACCTGTATGTCAATGTCACTTGCATTCATGCACTGTTCAAGATATCTTCCGATATGTCGATAAATCGGCCGATTTATCGCTTACCGCTGTCAGACCGATAAGATAAATCGGCCGATAATCAGCCGATATGGCGATAAATCGGTCGACATGCCGATAAACTGGCCGATTTACCGCTTATCATGGATCGACCGATAAGTTCCCGATAAGCGATATCCCCAACATTGCATTCATGACAAAAGTGTTGGTAAGTGCCCATATGAGTTTTGTCGTTCTTTGCCACCAACTATTTTTATTTTTTTAAGATTTACTGTTCATGGTGGTATCATAAGAGCTAAAACTCATATGGGCACTTACCAACACTTTTGTCATGAATGCAAGTGACATTGACATACATGTGATGTTTTTTCGAACATTCACATATCTTATTTGCATTTTTCTGATTTAGTATGAATTAGTTATGAAGTTTTCAAAGTGACAGTCAAACGTGTTAGAATTAATCCGAGGCACTCTGTCGATCTATCGAGGACCAAGCAATCCAACAAGCACGACACCGAGATTTGTTAACGAGGTTCACCATCATGGCTACAGCCCCAGGGCCTGACTAGGGCGCTCCTCCCCATGACACCGCTACAATACCGCACCTCCGGCCGCCCGAGCGCCGGCACACGCCGCCGACTCCTCCGCGTGCCCGTGCTATTATGTTGGCATATGTTACATCGTGTGTCTACCCCCACTATATATGAGAGGCCTAGGATACAAGTGTCCTAATAGGACACAACTCTTACCCTGTCTACACACAGTCCAAAATCAAGTCCAACTTTAACCTATCTTATACAATAATATTCGACACAACTCTAACAAAACGGTCAAAGGGCAAAGCACAAGAAGCCAAAGTAGGCTGGGCAAGACCACGTGTTTTCAGAAACTAGGGGCAATCCTAATGAGGGGGACACAACTAAGTGTATAAAACCAATTATCCCTTAAATTTAACTAACAATATGTTAATGCATGTCATAAAAATAATATATTTAGAAACTATGTTCAAATATGAATCCAGTGATATAATTTTTGTGACATGCATTAATATTTTATTAGTTAAATCTCTAGTCAAAATTTGACACAAAATACAAAGGGGACTTATAAACTAGGACGGAGGTAGTATCATATACTACATCCGTCCTGGTTTATTGGTCCCCATTGTATGGGTATCAGGGATATGTAGTGACATATGCCAGGGGTGGCTAATCATGGGGAGGGACAAAAGTATGTCGCCGGGATCCAGAAGCGGGAGTGAGCGAGATCGCGTACGCCTGCGAATCTTACCCAGGTTCGGGGCTCTCCGTGGAGATAACATCCCTAGTCCTGCTCTGCGGGGTCTCCGCATGATGACTATCGTCAATAGAGTAGCTACAAGATTGCTCCTTGAGTTGTTTGGCTAGAGGAGGAAGAAGGGCAAGGCTAGCTCTATTCCTCTCTCTCTATATGTGTGTATGATCTCTAGGGTTCTGAAACCCTTGCATGGGGAAGCATGGGGGGTTTATATAGGCCTACCCCCAAGGGTACAATGGTAATCCGACCAGGTGTAGGACCAGGCCGTAAGCGTCTCTGGGCGCCGGCTTCTCCGCCGGCTGCTGGGGCCCATCTCTTGGTGGGTCTCGTCGGCTGTCGTGTACTGGGCCGACAGGCCGGGCCCGCCACTTGCTGGTCTTGCTGATCGCTTTATACTGTAGCCTTGCTACTGATGATGGAGGCTTTGTCGGAGGAAGCGTGGCTACATTCCCGCCACCTGGCGGGCGCTCACTATAGCCACACCTCGTCTCATCTGGTTAATGGTGCACAGACTTTAAGGAGAGGGACGGCCGCCTACTAGGAGTCGGCCAGTCCTTGACGCCGCCTTCTGGTGGCTCACAGACAGGTAGGGCCCGTCGCCTGCGGGCCGTACCGACCGCCCATCGTGAGAGCGTGGCTCCCTATGTCATAGGTGATGCCACGCGTTGCGTGGCAACAGTACCCCGCTGGGTGAGGGGTGTCTGCTTGGTACGCCCGCACTGTAGCCACGCTCAACCCTAGATTCGGGGATGGCATGTTATACTGTAGCCACACCCCGTCTAATTGTCATGAATGGGCACAAACTTTGAGGTGGCACTGGGCCGCCTACTAGATGCCAGCCCCATGGGGGCCGTCTGTTGGGGGCGCGCCGTCTTCTGGCAGTCGGCCGTCGGGCCAGACGGCCCGAAGGGTTGTCCTTTCATCCGCGAGGTGTGAGGGCGCAGCCGGCCCCGATGTCTTGAAATACCACGAGGGGCTGATGAGTCTACTTGTGGTCATTTATTCCAACAGTAGTCCCCGAAGCTGGTGGGGCGCCGCGTTTGAAAATCGAGGAGCCTCAGCAGCTTCCTACCCTGAGTGATCTAGTAATCTTGCTTCATCCGTCTTCCAGAAATGCCGACTGCCAGGAGCCGGCCATGGAGCGGCCGACTGACCGGCAAATTTGAAATGTTGAAGTAGAGGCCGGGTTGCTCGCCAGCCGGGTGACTGGCTTGGCGCCCGTTGCTCGCGTGCCACGCGGCGCCAACAGACCAGGCCAGCCTGCCAGCCCACACGCGCGACGGGACATCATCGTAAGCCTGGGCCGCCACTACAAGGCCTCAGCGCGCGAGCGGATCCGTTGCAGCCGAGGCTGACGGTTGCCCTTCTGGGGCGCCATAATCCCGCGCCGCTATGGCATGGAAGGTGCGTGGGCGTGGGGGAAGTAGGCGCAGTTAATCCCACGCCCCATGTCTCGCCTCCTCGGCTCCGCTGCCGCCGGCTTATAAATAGGGGGCGGCCGAACGCACGCGCGCCTTCCCCGCTCCCTATCTTCTTCCTCTCTCTTCCCTTTGCTCTCTTGCTGTCGCCGTGCTACCGCTTGCCGCCCGAGCTCCTCTGCAGCCACCGTCGCAAGGCCTCTCTGACCCGCCGCGGTTCCGTCCACTCACCACTGCACCGCGTCACCGTCGAGCAACCGCGCCCATGGCGCGCGACGGGTGCTCCGGTGATTGGGACGGTTCCAACGTCCATGAGGACCACCTCGCGTTCCTTCACCAAATGCGGCATCTGCCCAGCGCGTCATACGTGATGGTGCGCGTCCCTCCTGAAGCGGAGATCTCGCCGACGCCGGAGGACGGCGAGCATGTCGTGTTCCGGTCGCACTTCCTTCGCGGCTTCGGCCTTCCGGCGAGCGGTTTCCTTCCTTCCTCAACTTCTACGGCTTGCAGCCGCATCATCTCACGCCCAACACGGTGGTGCTACTTGCCGCCTTCGTCACCCTCTGTGAGGGGTACCTTGGCGTCTTGCCGACGCTTGAGCTGTGGGGGGAACTTTTCTACCTCAAGCTCAGCCTGCCGCCAAGGATGAGGCAGCTCAGTGCGGGGCATGCGTCGCGGTGTGGCATTCTGGCTCCGGGATTCGCTTCCCGGCCCTCGCGCTGCTGTAGTCAGCCAAACTGTGGCAGAAGTCTTACTTCTATGTCCATAATGTGTACCCGACGCTCGACTTCGTCAACCTGCTGGCTTACGCAGTCGGCCCGCCTTCTAAGCCTTGCAGAAACTGGAAGTTCCGGCTGAAGAACCTGTCAGCCGCCGCCTCCGCTGCTCTCACCCGACTCCAGGAGATGACAGAGTCAGAGGGCCTCAGGGCCTCGGATCTGCTGGTCGCCTTCGTGGAGCGCCGGGTGCTGCATCTTCAAGCCCGACCCCACTTAATCAGCAACATGAGCGGGCGCCGGGACCCATGCCTGATGTGCACCAAAGTGCTGCCGGACGTGGAGGTGGTCCGGCTAGTGAACTTCTTCTCTGACTGCAAGATGTCGGAGACAGACTGGCGGTTCGGCAAGGAGCCGTACAGCCGTGCTAACCCGCCGCCTGCGGTAAATCTTTTGGTTCTCTTCTCTTTGCTAGTTCAATTTTCTTCTTGCCGCCTGAACATTCGGCCGCGATGCAGCGCTTCCCGGGCCATACGACAGACGACACACTAGCCCCAGGCCATCAGTACATGGAGGACCGCGCGAAAAGTGACGCAGACGACCCCGAGCTGGGGGCGGCCGCCATGGAGGAGGACGACGCCGTAGGAGGCGGCGGAGAGGGAGCAGGCGGCTCCACGGGAGGCGGCTTCGGGGACTGCCGGATGACGATGAGGAAGACGAGCCACGCCGCACTCCTGGCGCCGACCGAACAGGCAGCGGTTCCTTGACCGCGCCGACTAGTGCACCTGGTGCGCCGAAGCATCGGGCCGACACTGGGTTGTACGACAGTCGGCCCAAGAAGCCCAAGCCCACAGCCACGGCCACCAAGCGGCAGGAGGCCGTGAAGGCGGCCACTCTCCGGAAGGGCCGAAAGGCGCGCCCGCTGGTCTCCGCATGCGTATCTTGGCCTTGTATTTGCTTCTTCTCTCTTTGCAAACTTGTTCTCAGCTTTTCTCTTCTCGTTGAGCAGGGCCCCGCTTTCTCTCTCGCGGGCCCCATCCGACTTGGTGGTTGGGTCATCAGACGGCTCTGCTGATACCTGCCGCATGGACCCGCTCGCCGCCCTTTGGGAGGCGATGGAGAAGAATGCACGGGAGGCGCGGGAGGAGCGGGAGGAGCGGGAGGCTGCGGCCCAAGCGAAGGCGAAGGCGGACGCAGTAGCCAAGTCGCAAGAGGACGCGACGGTGAAGGAGCAGGCGGACGCGGCCGCCAAAGCACAGGAGGAGGAGGAAGCGTCCCATAGCAAGGCTCTGGAGCCCACCGGTCCGCAACCTGCGGAGCCGATGGCGCTAGAGGGCCAGACGCCGACTGGAGGGGTTGGTGACGACTAGCCGACCCTAGAGAGGGGAGGGGTAGGCCCCATCATCTTGGAGGCGGAGGTACCTCCGCGCGTGCCGACTGCCGAAGCACAGGGTAGTCGGCCTAGGGCGCCATTGGTACCGCCATCTGGCGGCGAGTTGGTGGTGGGTCCAACTCCCGCGATCCGTATTTCGGTGCGTCGACGCTCGGAGAAGGCAACCTCAGCGCCAAGGCCGATGGAGATCAGGGCCGCGAGCTCATCGGGGCCGGACACCTAGGCCACCAGCGCTACCCCACCAGACTGCACGTCTGGGGATGGCTCGGGTGTTCTGAACGTGGCCGTGCAAGACGTCCTGGCCCGGTTCAATGCCCAAGGCACTGCTCTCCAGCAATACACACATGAGTTCTTGGCAACGCGGACGGCCGTCCGAGTATGCTTCTTCTTCTTTCCATTTCTTGTGATCTTCCGTGGGGGCGCGCCAGCACACCCATTGAGTGTAGCCCCCGAGTTCCGGGCCGGCTGCTACACAGGCAGCTCGGAACTTCAAGGTGAGTTTCGAGTGTTGACTTGTTTTTTCGTCTATTGCCTTCGTTGTAGGACTACCACAACATCTATGCGGCTGCCTACAACTCCTAGGTCCAGGAGCTGGCCAAGCGGACCACCGACCTGAACCAGAGTCGGAGTAAGCATTCCATCTTCTTTCTCGTGGGGGCGCGTCAGCGCACCCGCTGGGTGTAGCCCTCGAGATTTGGGCCGACTGCTGAGCAGTCGGGCCGGATCTCCCAGCAACTACTTGTCTTTGGTTGGTGTTGACGTTTTTCTTTTTCCCTGTCTTGGCAGAGGCCGCCGCTGATCTGCGGAAGCGCCTGGGCGAGGTTGAGTCTGCGCTCCACACCAAGGAGCACGAACGCAGCCAGGCGACTCAGGAGTGCGACCGCCTGACCAAGGAGCTGGCGGACCAGGCGGAGCGGCACAAGGCGGAGCTCCAGAAGCTGAAAGAGGGCGAAGGCCTCCTCAAGACCGAGTTCGAGACTCAACGCTCGAACTGGGCCAAGAAGGAGAAGTTCATGTCCGATGGCTATGGCGAGATCGAGTATATGATCGATGGTAAGTTACTTCTTCTTAACAGCCGCCGACTGCTGCAGGAGCCGGCTTCTGGCTTCTAATTTTTTTGCCAGTTCTTCTTGTGTAGAATTATTTCCCGGTCACTCTGTCACCGTCAGCCAGGCCATCGAGGTGCGGTGCAATCAACGGAGGAGGGTGGGTGTTGATATTCCGCCGAACTCGCCTCGCACTCTTGGCGAGCAGCTTTTGACCATCAAGGTTCGCCTGCAGCCGGCTCACCGCACACTCCGCCGCCTGCAGCGCGTTGGAGCAGAAGTGCTGGCGGCCCTCTGGCCGGGTGCTCAAGTCCCCTGCACCCCCAGCCGGAGTGCCGACTGGCTGGAGGCGACCATCTGACGCTTCGAGGCTTGGAAGGGTGCCGCGGCTCGGGCGGGCGCTCGGACGGACTTGGAGTTCGTCAAGGCTTGGTATCCGAGGCTGAACCTGGACCAGCTGGCCACCTTCCGGTAGGAGGCTGGGCCGGATCTGGCGGCAGCGAGCCGCGATCTCACTCGTCACGCGGCGGCTCTCGCTGAGTACGCCAATACCTCTGTCTTCGTCCCGGAGTTGAATGACGACGGCGGTGAGGTGCCACCCAACTGGTTCGGTTTGGACCCGGAGGTGGGAGAGGATTCGGCGGAGGAGATCGCCTCCAGCGATGAGGGTGAGGACGGTGAAGACGTCGCGCCAGACAACAGAGCGAGCAGCCGGTCTCAGCCTGACCGAGCCTCGACCAGCGGGCCACGTGATGACGCGCCGACTGCTGCCGGCGCCGACCAGGCCGAGACCCACCAGTCGGCAGCTCCACCACCTGGCACCTCTTCCTCCACCGATCCGTCGGACTCGCCTGCTGCTCCTCTGGCCTAGGCTGTCACTTTACCTTTCTTGTTTTGTAATCTCTCAAACGAACAAGTTAAATTCACACAATTCCACCCATTGGGGGTCTTATTTCAAGCTTTGTTGAATGTTGGACAAGAGCTTTTTGCTATGTAAATTAATTTATTCTAGCACAAGTTTGTGCTCTGCCGGGTTCTAACTTTGTCCTGCTTTTCTGTTCTTTTTAGCTTTTTTCCTTTGCCACCTTCCTTTGGATTCCGCCCTGCCAGCCGAACAACCGCTCTGCGGTCTGTGGCTGGGTCAGTGACTTGGTTGTTTTTAGGATAGACAAGTACTTCGACCTGTAAGTGCATCTAGTGCCCCTTAGTGATTTTGGTGTATTCAAGACTTATATGTTAAGGGACTAATGCATTTGTGAGTGTACACAGGTCTATAAGTCTATGAGGAGTTTGATATTTACAGGAAAAGTCGACCCCTAAAAATGAATATATTTGACTGAAGATTTTGGTATTTTTGAAGACTTTCATGAAGACTTTGAAAGTGAAGAAATTGGTGTGTCCATGAAGACTTGATATTCATGCGAGGAATATGAAGCTTGAAGACTTTTGTTTTCATAGTTTTGTTTTTCTCTTTCTTGAGTCATAGGAAACACCGTACTGTTAAAGGGGGTCGAGGAAATACTAAGGGAAAATTTCCATGTGATGCTCAACTCAAAATCCTATGTCTACCAATCCCTTCGAGTGAAGCCATTGGAAATCTCATACAGTTCAGTCAATTTCTTCAGTGACAGAGACGAAGTTCTTCTGGTCTCTGAGGAATTTGTCCTGACTGAGGAGTTAGGAATTCGCCAGTGCGGATTGCCTACACAGTGAGGAACATGATAGCCCTGAGGATTTTGCTACTTAAAATTCCGACTGTTGCTGTGCTATGCGCCAGCTGTCCCAAAATATCTATCCACCTAATGGTCATATCATTGAAGGGCATTTATGTCTTATCATGTCGGGCTGCTCCCTAGGCTATAAATAGCCGCCCCTTACAACCACTAGCTGGTTGGCTTCTCCAAGAGAAACTGACACTTGTCATTTGAGAGCAACCCATCCTCCAAGGACTTTGAGCGAAAATCATCAAGTGAGGAAAAACCAAAAACCCAAAACCCAAACACCTACAAACCCCAAGTGATTGAGCATCACTGAAGAGATTGATCCTAAGTGGATCCGACACTTGTTACCTTTGAAGACTGTGCTTCTTCCAGACGGTTGGGCGTCATGGTCTAGAGCATCCAAGAGGAATTGTGGATCGCCGAGTGACCAAGTTTGTGAAGGTTTGGAAGTCGCCTGAAGACTTACCACGAGTGATTGGACGAGGTCTGTGTGACCTTCCTTCAAGGAGAATACGGTGAGGACTGGGTGTCTTGGACTAAGTGTCCTTGACTGGGTGTCCGGGACTGTGTGTCCTCGAGTTTAAATACTCAGCCGCTCCAACCAGACGTACAACTGAGACAACAGTTGGAACTGGTCTACCAAATCATTGTCTTCATCAAGCTTACTGGTTCTATTTCCTCAACTCTTTCATTTCCTCATAATTGTGTTGTGTGCTTGTTCATATTTGTGTTTAAAGGCTTTGACTGAAGACTTTCTCAATTTCCTTAGTCAATTTCTTCAGTCTGTTTGTCTTCATCCTGTGTTATCCTGTGATTACGCTTCCTATACTCTGTGCCTGTCTTCATTTCATCATGATGACTATGCCTGTATTCTATTATGTTTACTTTTGAGTACTTATTCCACTGCTAGTAGTTCTTCGCTAAGGAATTTCCTCACCGGCAAATTCCTCAGTGAATAATTTCATAAAAATCGCCTATTCACCCCCCTAGTCGATATAACGCACTTTCAATTGGTATCAGAGCAAGGTACTCCCTTGTTCTGTGTGATTTTGGTTTAACCGCCTAGAGTTTTAGTTATGTCGACCGCAGGTATGATCAAGGTCTCTGCTGGGTGTCCTACCTTCGATGGGACGGACTACCCCTACTAGAAGAATAAGATGCGAATGCATCTTGAAGCAATTGATAATGATCTCTGGTATGTTGTGGAAAATGGTGTTCCCTCAGTCACACCTTCTCTGAATGCTGCCGATGTGAAGAGATTCAAGCAACTCGACTCTCAAGCGAAGAATATCATATGTGGCCATCTGAGCAAAGGACAATATGGCAGAGTGAGTGCTTTGGAAACAGCAAAGCTTATTTGGGACAGGTTGTCCAAAGTGAATGAAGGAGTCTCAACTCAGTGTGACTCTCGAGTTGATGTTCTTCGCAATCTCTTCAACTGCTTCAAAATACTCGACAATGAAAATGTTCAACAAACCTTCGATCTCCTCACTGGCATCTCAAATGAGTTTCAAGCACTTGGTGCCACTGACATCACTGACCATGAGGTGGTGAAGAAATTGCTGAGATCGCTTGATTCCTCATTTGACACTCTGGCATTGATGATACAAGAACATGCTGATTACAAGTCACTTGATCCCGCTGATATTCTCGAGAGGCTAAATACTCATGAGTTCCAACTTGCTGAAAAGAGAGATCTCTATGGTTCAAGCTATGGCAGAACACGTGCACTGAAGGCCAAGGCAGTATCTGAGTCCGAAGATGAAGACTCTGGTAGTAGCCTTGGTGATCCTGAAGAACTAAGCCATGATCTGGCTCTGCTCGTGAAGAAGTTCCAAAAGTTCTCAAGACATGGTCGCCTTGGAAGATCCTCAAGGGGCAATGATTCCTCATCCAGTGACTACAAGAAGAGGCTCTATCACAAATGCAAGAAACCTAGACATTTCATTCAAGATTGTCCTCAGTGGGAAAAGGAATCAAAGAAGAAGAAATACAAGGATTACAGTTCTGATGATGCGAAGAAAAAGAAGAAATCCACAAAATCCTCATCATCAAAATCCTCCAAGCCTTCATATCACAAGAAGAGCATCTCCAAGAAGGCCAAGGCATTCATTGGCAAGGAAATGGACTCTAAGGCTGAATCTGAAGAAAATGAGGAAGAGGAGTCATCTGAGGAGTCCGAATCCGGAGTGGCAAGCCTTGCTCTCGCTACTGCATTCATCAGCAAGTCTATCTTCAAACTGAAGAAAATGACCTCACCAACAAGGCTGATGAAGGCGATGATGACTACGCTCCCACCTGTTGCTTCATGGCACAGGGTACCAAGGTACTCAAATATACCTCCTCTGAATCAAGTGAGAATGAATCTGATGAAAACCTTAAACCCAACTATTCTAAACTTGCTAAGATTGCTATAAAACAATAAAGGGCTTTAGAAAAGGTTCAAAACATGCTAAATAAAAGTGATGATATGTTGGGTGAAGAAATGGATTACACTGAAACTTTGACTGAAAATCTTCAGAGACTTCAGTCCAAGCTTGACAAACTTCAAAGTCATCATAACACTCTCTTATCGGATCATGAGAAGCTTTCTTATGAATTTCTTCAAAGAAAGCAAGACCTTGAGAAGCTAAGAGTGAGTTATGAAGATCTTCAGAAGGAGCGCGATTCATTACTTGCTCAACAAATCAGCGCTTCTCAGGAAGAATTTGTTCCACCATGCTTGAAGTACATTGAACGTGAATATGCTAATTCTTCACCTGAATGTTCAAATGCTGCTAATGTTTCAAATTCTTCACATGCCTCCGCTATCACTAATTCCTCATCTAAGGACATTACTAGTATCACTGACGATGCAGGACTGAAGGAATTGTACACGACAGGCATGTACAAAAGCCTCAAAGGGCATCAGGCTCTTTGTGATGTGCTTAAAAAGCAGATCCTCAACAGGAACCCTAGGAAAGAGGGTATCGCCTTTGAGAGGAAACTCAATGGTGATGGTACATATTGGAAGCCTGAGCAGTACCCCAAAACTACATGGGTCGGTGCAAAGGGACCTTCAGTTGATCCATCTAACTTATCTGGATTTGCATGTGAATCTCCTCATTCTGATGATGAGTCAATTGACTCCAACTATAAGCTATTCAAAAATCAGAATGGTGAAGTATTTTCTAGATATGATGGCACTAACTGCAGGAATGACTCCCCTATGAAGAAAATCTGGGTTCCCGAAAGATGTCTTGAAAATCTTCAGGTGAATGTCATCATGACGCCACCTGTGAAGAATAGTAACCCCAGATCAAATTCTTCATATGGACCAAATTCCTCATATGGAGCAAAGTCCTCATATGAACATCATCGTGCTAACATGTCTGTTTTGCAGGGAAGATCTAAGGATTATGGATATATGCATTATTCTTCAAATCATTATGTCCATAAGTCCTCGAAGAATTTCTCTGCATACTCTTATGCTTACTCTAACCCCTCTTATGTGAAACGAAATGGACTGGCTTCTATGCCATCCTTCTCGTATGGAGCTCACAGAATGATGAACTATTTGCCACCCCTTCAGATGTGGGTGGTGAAGAAAAAGAACTAATCTCTTTTGCAGGGTCAGGTCTCCAAACGCACATAATCATCTGAAGAATTTGCTGGAGACCTGAGCATGCCTGAAAGGACGCAGGCTAACCATGAAGAAATGAACTTTCATTTCTCACGTCCTCATATTGCGTCATTAGTTCTTTTACTTGATGAAATTGATCTGATGAATTGATGTCATATTCTTCACTGATGAAGTATATGAGTTTGTAAGCTGCACTAATTCATCTGCAGGATGATCAACCCAAAGCCACTGAGTGGGTCCTCGATAGTGGATGTACAAACCACATGACTGGTGACAAGAATCTATTTATGGATGCTCCATTATCTCCGTCGCATCTAAAGCATATCATCTTTGCTGACAAAGGCAAAAGTCGGGTATTGGGTCTAGGTAAGGTTGCGATTACAAAGGATCGACACATGGACAAAGTCATGCTTGTTGAGTCCTTAGGATACAACCTTATGTCCGTCTCAATGCTTTGTGATCTTGATATGATTGTTGTCTTTGGCAAGTACCATTGTGTTGTCGTTATGGAAGCTGACAATTCCAAAGTCTTCGAAGGCTTTAGGAGAGGAGACCTGTATATTGTTGATTTCTCTACAGGACCACAACCAGCCGTGTGCTTACTTGCAAAAGCTTCAGAAGGCTGGCTCTGGCATTGACGACTTGGTCATGCAGGCATGAGGAATTTGCACACGCTTGCGAAGAAGAAGCATGTCATTGGCATCGAGAATGTCAAATTCCTCAAGGATCACCTATGCGGAGCCTGTGAAGCTGGGAAGATGACCAAGGCCAAGCATCCAGCAAAGACTATCATGACCACCACTCGGCCGTTTGAATTGCTTCACATGGATCTCTTTGGTCCTAATCATTATTCTGCTATTTCAAATAAAGCATCTCAATATGGATTTGTTATTGTTGATGATTATTCTCGCTACACATGGGTACACCTTGTTACTTACAAACATGAAGTGCAGGAAGTCTTCAAACGATTTTCCTCGAGGGCTTCAATCAACTTTGGTGTGAAGATCAAGCACATCAGAAGTGACAATGGCACTGGGTTCAAGAATTTTGGTCTCAATGACTATCTTGATGAACTTGGTATTACTCATGAGTTATCTGCTCCTTACACTCCTCAGCAGATCAGCGTCGTGGAGCGCAAGAACAGGACTCTTGCAGAGATGGTTCGCACTATGCTTGATGAATACAAAATGCCTCGTCGTTTCTGGACTGAGGCAATTGATACTGCGTGCCACATCATCAACAGAGTATATCTTCACAAATTCTTCAAAAAGACTACCTATGAACTCCCCACTGATAAGAAACCCAATAGAGCACCTACCTACTGTGATAGATGAACCAGCACCTGAGGAAACTATCAAGTTCAAGGCTACTGAGGATGTCATTCCTACTGAAGAATCTGCTGAAGAATTCATTCCAGAACATGAAGAACGTCGAGCTAATGCACCTGAAGAAAATGCTGAAGAAAACGCTGATCAAATTCTTCAACGACAACCAGCTCATCCTCGCATTGCAAAAGAAGTTCAAGTTGAAAAGATCATCAATGACATCAAAGCGCCAGGTCCTCTCACACGCTCAAAGCTTCACATTTGTCTAACTTTTGTGGGCATTATGCTTTTGTCTCTATTACAGAGCCCACTAAGGTAGATGAAGCATTTCTGGAGCCTGAGTGGATTCAGGCCATGCAAGAGGAATTACATCAGTTCGAGCTTAACAATGTCTGGGAACTGGTCTCAAGCACAATATCATCGGCACAAAGTGGATCTACCGCAACAAGCAAGATGAAAATGGCCTTGTGGTGAGGAATAAGGCACGGCTTGTAGCTCAAGGCTACACACAGGTTGGAGGAATTGATTTCGATGAAACTTTTGCACCTATTGCTAGACTTGAGGCTATTCGCATATTACTTGCTTATGTTAACCATCATGATATCACTTTATATCAAATGGATGTGAAAAGTGCATTCCTCAATGGTAAGCTTGAGGAAGAAGTATATGTTGCTCAATCCCCAGGTTTTGAAGATCCAAAGAATCCTGACAAAGTCTTCAGACTCAACAAGGCCCTCTATGGCCTCAAGCAGGCCCCACGGGCTTGGTATGATACTTTGAAGGAACTCTTCATGAAGAAAGGCTTCAAACCCGGTTCACTCGACCCTACTCTTTTCACTAAATTTTATGATGGTGAATTGTTTATGTGCCAAGTATATGTTGATGATATTGTCTTTGGCTGTACTGACCAACGTTATAGTGATGAATTTGCCTATATGATGAGTGAAGAATATCAAATGTCTAGGATGGGAGAGTTGAAATTCTTCTTAGGTCTTCAAATTCGTCAACAACACAATGGCATATTCATATCTCAGGAGAAATACCTCAAGGATGTACTGAGGAAATTCGGCATGCAAGATTGCAAAGGCGTCAAAATTCCTATGCCCACAAATGGCCATCTGTGCACTGATGAAAATGGTATTGACTTCGATCATAAGGTATACCGCTCCATGATAGGTTCCTTATTATACTTATGTGCATCTAGGCCAGATATAATGCTTAGTGTTTGCATGTGTGCCCGATTTCAAGCTGCACCAAAGGAATCACACCATAAGGCTATGAAGCATATTCTTTGATATCTAGCTCACACACCGACACTTGGATTATGGTACCCCAAGGGCTCGGCTTTTGATCTTGTTGGATATTCTGACTCTGACTATGCTGGTGATCGTGTGGATCGCAAGTCAACATCTGGTACATGTCATTTCCTGGGACGATCTTTGGTCTGTTGGTCCTCGAAGAAACAGAACTGCGTATCACTATCTACTGCTGAAGCTGAGTACATTGCCGCTGGTTCTTGCTGTGCTCAATTGCTATGGATGAAGCAAATTCTCAAGGACTACGGCATCAACATGAAGAATGTGCCTCTCTTCTGTGACAATGAGAGTGCCATCAAGATTGCTCACAACCCAGTTCAGCACTCGAAGACAAAGCACATTCAGATTCGTCATCATTTTCTTCGTGATCATGTGTTGAAGGGCGACATTTCTATTGAGCATGTGAAGACTGAAGAACAGCTAGCCGATATCTTCACAAAGCCCTTGGATGAGAAGAGATTTAGCAAGTTGCGGTGTGAGCTAAATATCCTAGAATCTTCGAATGTTCTTTGAAAAGGACACTCATCCTAACACTTATGCAAAATTGATGACTTAGATGTGCAACACATGAAGAAACGTTTTTCTTCAATCAATGAAGAATAACACTCTTAGTGTGAAGAAATTAACGAAGAATTTGATTCTCAGAACCCTACGATAATTGTACGCGGTGTCTGAAATCATCATTCTTATACGGTGGGTCACGCCACCACCAAAAGTTGGAATTCCTCAAATTATTCATATTCTTCAACTTTGCATAGTCTTCACTGGTTCCGTCGTTTTTCTTCATTGGCTATATATATATATATATATGAGTTTATGTCCTCTACAGCATTCACTTATTGCTATTTCTTCAAATTGGTTTTTTGCTAAGTGAATGTGATCAGACCCTTGCCCTCTATGATATACTCAACCCAATCTGTTCACAAATTCTTCATGTGCGTTCTATTTGAAACTCGTTCAAAATCTTCACTGTGTCCTTGTCAGCTGAAGAAAGTGCGAACGGAACTTTAAAACCTATCTTATCAAAATTTTCGGTTTTGCCGCTCAAACCGTTCCGCATCCCACGATACACTTATCCACTCACCCACGATCTAACACGATCTCCACCTCTCATTGGTGGGTGACACATGTCATGCGAATGAGAAGGGTCAGGGGCACGTTCGTCCAATTTCTTCGGGCGAGCAGTTTTTCACCGTGGCTATAAATACCCCTCCTTCCCTCCTTCACTTATTTTACTCCGCTCGACCTCTCTCTCCAGCTCGAGCTTCTCAAACCCTAGCGCCGTCGCTACTTCATCGCCACCGGTGAGGAAGAGCTTCACTGCCTCGACCTCGTCGCCGATGTACTCGTGCCGACCACAGACATCTTCACTCCGCCATAGCCGTCTTCCTCCGCCAAGTTAGGGCGTGGAAGATCTGCACAGACGAACTTCACATCTCCTCACTCCAGTTCGTCATGTTCTTCATCCAGGGTAATTAAAAGTTCCTTTTACTGCCCTCGTTGATTCGAATGATTATTGACAAAATCTTCAAAAGTGTTTTTCTTCATATCTTCACACACTGAACACCTCACAAGTCATCCGTTCTTGATTCGTTTCTCTAAGCATCATTTTTCTTCAAGATTCCTCAATTGTGTGGATCTTCCATCTATACAACTCTGGAACCTAAGACAAAGAACACTTAGTGAAAATCTTCAAGACTCATCTGGTCAAATTCCTCAAACTTGTTCTTTTTGAAAAAACCCTTCTGAGAATGCATATGACCTCTCCAAATTCCTCACAACTATACTCTGTTCACAGGTACACATGTCAGCTGCTGAATCACTAGGTTCTCATCAACTTAACTCATTTGCAGCGTTCCTCAAAGAAAAGTTGCATACTTCATCAGAGAATTCGATTGTTCAAATTCCTCAACTGAAGAAAATGGCTGATGGTAAAAGGCCACAGAAGGGAGGAAAGAGGCCTGAGGTAAATACAGCGTTTGAAATCCCTGATGACATATATGATGGGTACTGCACACCTACTAAGGAAACCAAGAATGAGCGCAAAGTGCGCATTCAGAAGATAGAGAGGAGATGGGCAAGAGAATGGAGGGAGTACAGATATGTCAGTCCTAAGTATATGAAGAAATTCGCACTCAATCCTCCATGCCCAAGAGCACCACTGGCACCTGGCCAAATTGCTGATCCCACCAGCCTCAAGCGTGGTGAGGACTATCCTGATGAATGGGCCAAGCGCCAAGGCAAGTTGGCTAAGCAAGCCAAAGAAGCAGTGAGGAAATTCAATGAAGACTCTGCTGCTGCTGCTGCCTCTGCTGAGGCCTTTGCTGTCAAGCCAAAGAAGGCTATGTCAAAGAAGCCTGCGCGCAAGCCAAGTATGTCACCAACAATGCCCTCAAGGCCAAGTTCCTCAGCAATGCCCTCACGGCCAGAATCATCAAAGCCCTCACGGAAAATTCCTCATGCTGCTCCTGTTCGTCCAAAGTCCTCAGCTCCTCCGCCAAAGCCTTCAGCTGTTCCGACCAAATCCTCAGCACCTGTGCATCTCGCTTCATGCCAAAGGACTGCCGGCATCTCCATTCCTCAGGTGTCTCAGCTAGTTCCTCAGCTACACCAAGTTCCTCAGCTGGCCCCTCACTGCTGAAGACAAAGGCCACTGCTGGACGAGGTCCTCGCCCAAGTCCTCAAAAGAAACAAGTCACTTTCCAAGTGCCGTCTGATGAAGACGAAGCTGATGATGATGAACTTGCAGAAATCATCAGAGACAGGCAAGTCAGGGCCGCTAGAGCCAAAGGATCAGAAGTGCCACTGCTTTTGGATCCCAAGCTGATACTCGACTACATTGATGATTGGCACAAGGACCCCAACACTCCCTTGCCTGACTTCAAGCTGACTCCTAGCCAGAGTCACATGCTGACCCACTTTATTCAAGAAGAAAAGTGGAAATTTGAGAAGGCCAGGCAGATCAAGAAAGCGTAGTACAAGAAAGAGCGCTATCTGAAGAAAAACGTTGTCTCTATGACAACTGAAGAACTTGTCACTATTTAGACTGAGATTAAGAAGCTCAGTGATGACTTTGACGCATATCGCGCTGATTGGCTTGGAGCCAAGGTTCGCTTTGTGAAACTTGCGGATAACTTAACTTCCAATGTTGCAGCCCCAACGCAACAGGAAATTCCTCAGGCTGAAGCATCTGCTCAGCCTACTGAAGAAAATGCCAGCACCGCTGATGACAATCAGGCTGCTGAAGATAATGTGAGTTCCAGGGCTGATGACTGCATTCCAGCCGCTGAAGAAATTGCCAGGGCACCCACTAGTGGTGTGCCTGAAGAAACTCAAGAACTCAGGGCAATTGCATCAGTTGTGCCTGAAGAAAATCAACCAAATTCCTCAGCTGCTCCTGCACCAACTTCAACTCCAATCCTTCCATCTGCATCAGATGTGAAGAAGACCAAGGCTGCAGAGCATGCTACAGTGAAGAAAAGGAAAGCATCAGCTGCTTCAGATTCTTCAGCTCCGAAGAAAATGAAGCCTATGAAAAGCCCATTTGCAAATCCGATTGATGTTGTTCCCATCTCAACTAGGCCATCAAAGGAACTTGTTCCTTTTGATGAAGAATATGTGATCCCCAGCGGATCTGATGACGAAACTCCTTCTGCTGCTTCGCCTGAACCAATCGATGAAGAAATTGAAGTGGATGCTATCCCTTCAACACCTATCATCTCCTCGCCTATGCCTCAGTTCACAGCTGAAGAGGCTGGCATTGAAGAAATGGAAAATGAAGATGTGGACATTGGCTGCTCCACACCCGTAATCAGTGACGAATTCTGGGAAAGTCAGCATCGAAACTCTCCAATGTTCACCCCTCTACAGCAAATTCCTCAGTCCCCCACACAAACTGTTCACCTGGGCTCTGAAGAAACTCATCCCACCGCATCTGTCCATGAGGAAATTCCAGCCACTAGCGCTGAAGAAACTGCTGCTGCTGAACAACCAACTACGCATACTACCACTGAGGAGGAACCAGAAATTCCTCAGCCTGAAGAACCTGCGATTGAGATTCCTGAGGTCATGATGCAACACACTGACACTCCTCTGCCGAAGCCAAAGGATCCATTCTCACGCAAGCAAAAGTTCAAGGCTAATGATTTCTTCGGCGAGCACGTATTCATCAAAGACTACAACCCATATGACTCTGCCGCATTAGGAAGAGGCATTTCTGGACTACCAGTCAAGCCAATTTCTATTCCTCAGTGCTGTTCAACAAGGAGAAGATTTTCTACCATGAGCATATTCCTCACGTGGATATGGAATCTCTACCGTGCTTCGCACTAGTCCTGAGTGTTCTTCGTGATGCTGGACTGCTTAACTTTTGCTCTGACATCTGCGATTGGAATGAAGAACTAATTCTTCAATTCTATGCAACACTGCACATCATCGGAGATGCTGAAGATGTGAATTCATGGGTGCTGGACTGGATGTCTGAAAACACTCACTACACTGCACCAGCCTCTGAATTGCTTCGTGCTCTACCACTCAGTCCTCCCCTTGAAGAAGCTCGCTGCATCTACAGTGAACCTGAGCTCATACATCATTACATGCAGGAGCTGATGAAACCTTTGAAGCCAGGTCAAGCACCAAGAACCAAATTCCTTGTGAAGGAATTGTTGTACGTGCCCAGAACTGTCTATCATATTCTTACAAGGACAATCAGTCCTATCAAAGGCCACGACTCATCTGATAAGGAAATTGTTGGCATCATGAAGAATCTGGTATTCAACATCATTCATGGCATTCTTGTCAATTATCACGATTTCTTCATGAGGACTACGGCTAATGTTGCACTGTCTCCGTTTGAGCTGAAGCCCTATGCACCTTGGATCATGAGATTCCTCAGGACAAGGTCTTCACTCAACTACAAAGCTGATTTCCAAAATCACCTCAGCTACTTGCCCCCAATTGAAGTCCTCAACCAGACATATTCCTCAGTTGATGGAAAGGGCAAGGCACCAGCTGTAGTAGATGAAGGCATTCGTCCATTGGATGGTCAGTTTCGCAAAGCTGCATCTTATTCCACCAATGATGACTCTGCCCCACATGACTCTGCCAATGCACCTAAGTCCACTCCTCAAGCCACTGCTCCACGCGTGATGACTGACCATGAACTTCTGCTTAGTCTTCACCAGAAGGTGGATTGAAATCAAAAATGGGTTAAGCATCAGTTTGGTTCACTTCTTCACAACATGACTGCCACACACAATGCAGTGAAGAAAAACCACTACTACCTCCATTAAGTCTTCGGTCGCACCTGGGCAATCCTGTCATATCTATATGGTGAAGAAGATCTGAAGAACATGGGTCTCAAAGAAGATTTTGACTGGTCCGCACCTCCACCAAAGAAATTCAAGAAGGTCCAAGTTCCTTCTCTGGTGGCCAGCTCATTTTCTTCATCACGTGACACTGATGAACATGAAGATTTGGACGACACTACAACAGGCCCTACATCAACAAACGACCCCAACAATGCTGGCGCTCCTTCATCAACATGATTATCTTCAGGGGCGTTAGTCCTCATTTTCGATCCTTTTGGTCATTCGATGACAAAGGGGGAGAAATATGAGTTAGTCTTCAAGCGGGTCTACTATATGGGCGTTTTTTTGCTAAGTTACAACTCTCGTTCTTCTGAAACTTTATTGGATCGAGTTGTAATCTTAAACCCGATGGTGCTCTGATACTTTTGATGCACTGTGCTCTAATACTTTTGATGCACTATTCTGCATGCTTATTCCTCATTAAATATTATTGCACGCATGCTGAATTTCATCAGGCACCATATTTCATCATGCATTTCAAATTCTTCATATTATATGTTAAATGCGTGTATGAATTACAAGATATAAGGGGAGATCTCCATGATTCAACTCTTCAAGTGTGCATTGCTTCAAAAGCAAATTCCTCACTATGCACATCTTCAGGGGGAGTTCTTCTATATCTTGCAATCAAATTCCTCAATATCAGTAGTTACACTTCATATGTTTATCCCCGTTGAAAACTTAACCTATATTGTCATCAATCACCAAAAAGGGGGAGATTGTAAGTGCATCTAGTGCCCCTTAGTGATTTCGGTGTATTGAAGACTTATAGGTTAAGGGACTAATGCGTTTGTGAGTGTACACAGGTCTATAAGTCTATGAGGAGTTTGATATTTACAGGAAAAGTCGACCCCTAAAAATGAATATCTTCGACTGAAGATTTTGGTATTTCTGAAGACTTTTATGAAGACTTTGAAAGTGAAGAAATTGGTGTGTCCGTGAAGACTTGATATTCATGCGAGGAATATGAAGCTTGAAGACTTTCGTTTTCATAGTTTTGTTTTTCTCTTTCTTGAGTCATAGGAAACACCGTACTATTAAAGGGGGTCGAGGAAATACTAAGGGAGAATTTCCATGTGATGCTCAACTCAAAATCCTACGTCTACCAATCCATTCGAGTGAAGCCATTGGAAATCTCATACAGTTCAGTCAATTTCTTCAGTGACAGAGACGAAGTTCTTCTGGTCTCTGAGGAATTTGTCTTGACTGAGGAGTTAGGAATTTGCCAGTGCGGATTGCCTACACAGTGAGGAACATGATAGCTCTAAGGATTTTGCTACTTAAAATTCCGACCGTTGCTATGCTATGCGCCAGCTGTCCCAAAATATCTATCCACCTAACGGTCATATCATTGAAGGGCATTTATGTCTTATCATGTCGGGCTGCTCCCTAGGCTATAAATAGCCGCCCCTTACAACCACTAGCTGGTTGCCTGCTCCAAGAGAAACTGACACTTGTCATTTGAGAGCAACCCATCCTCCAAGGACTTTGAGCGAAAATCATCAAGTGAGGAAAAACCAAAAACCCAAAACCCAAACACCTACAAACCCCAAGTGATTGAGCATCACTGAAGAGATTGATCCTGAGTGGATCTGACGCTTGTTACCTTTGAAGACTGTGCTTCTTCCAGATGGTTGGGCGTCATGGTCTAGAGCATCCAAGAGGATTTGTGGATCGTCGAGTGACCAAGTTTGTGAAGGTTTGGAAGTCACCTGAAGACTTGCCACGAGTGATTGGACGAGGTCTGTGTGACCTTAGTTCAAGGAGAATACGGTGAGGACTGGGTGTCTTGGACTAAGTGTCCTTGACTGGGTGTCCGGGACTGTGTGTCCTCGAGTTTAAATACTCAGCCGCTCCAACCAGACGTACAACTGAGACATCAGTTGGAACTGGTCTACCAAATCATTGTCTTCATCAAGCTTACTGGTTCTATTTCCTCAACTCTTTCATTTCCTCATAACTGTGTTGTGTGCTTGTTCATATCTGTGTTTGAAGACTTTGACTGAAGACTTTCTCAATTTCCTCAGTCAATTTCTTCAGTCTGTTTGTCTTCATCCTGTGTTATCCTATGATTACGCTTCCTGTACTCTGTGCCTGTCTTCATTTCATCATGATGACTATGCTTGTATTCTGTTATGTTTACTTTTTACTTATTCCGCTGCTAGTAGTTCTTCGCTAAGGAATTTCCTCACAGGCAAATTCCTCAGTGAAGAATTTCATAAAAATCGCCTATTCACCCCCCTAGTCGATATAACGCACTTTCACGACTGCCTAGAACGTAACAAGTCAAGTGAGAAGCCGGCTGCACGGTTGCTCAGCAGCCGGACAGTGAGGCGAGGAGCCGGTTTGGCCTATGCTGACGTTTTTTCCTTAGTCATTTTTCATGTGGACACCGTTTCCTGCCTTTAGCTCTTGCCAGCCGGACAGTCGCTCCGCGTGCTATGGCTAATGGCAAGAGAGGGCTTAGAAGTCGGCACACTACTTGTCCGACTGCAGGTAGCATCATCATAGGACAAGGCGGCAAGCCCCCGGGCCGACTGGTCGGACCAGGTGCTGGGCAGAGGAATGAAATAATGCATCCACGGGCATAATTTTATCATATAGATAAAAAGGGTAGCCCCCGAGTGCTCCTCGAGGGACCCATTGTCTTTGCATAATACAAAAGGTAGTGCGGTACATACTGCATTTAACTGTGAAATCTTCGAAGGAGATTTGTGTTCCATGGGCGCTCTGTTTCCTTGCCGTAATCATCCCTCTTGTGTGCCCTAGGCTTCTGCGCGTCGATGAGGTAGTAGGAGTCGTTGCCCAGGGCTTTGCTGATGATCAAAGGGCCCTCCCAAGGGGCCGAGAGCTTGTGCTAGCCGGCTGTTTGCTGGATCAGTCGGAGCACAAGGTCCTCCTCTCGGAAGGATCGTAGCCTGACCTTCCGGCTATGGTAGCAGTGTCGTGGTTCTAAGTATGACAGTAATGTAGGGGGGTAGGTATGGAGAGGCAAGATCTTAGCTATGGAGTACTTGTAAGCACACGAGGTTTACGAGTTCAGGCCCTTCTCGGAGGAAGTAATAGCCCTACGTCTCGGAGCCCGGAGGCGGTCGACTGGATTATGTGTGTATGAATTACAGGGGTGCGAACCCTTTACACTGAGGTGGGAGGTGGCTTATATAGAGTTCGCCAGACCCCTCCGGCCCTCAGTTATGCAGGGTTTCAAATACATTAAGGTCGGGCGTTACTGGTAACGCCCCTAATAAAGTGCTATGATGACCATAAAAGCTACTTAATGACCGACCGTTAGCGTGCGGAGTGACTTTAGGTCTCCTGGCCGTCGAGTGGTTGGATCTTGGTCGAGTGATTGCTTCTTGGTCGAGTGTCTTCGAGTCTGTCGAGTGGAACACCTCCAAGTCGATTGAAAGGTGATTTCTTCTAGAGATGTCCTTGGGTAGGGCAGTTAGGACAGGTCCATGACCCTACCCTAGGTACATAGCTTCATCATTAGCCCCCGAATGGATCGAGGTTTGAGTGGGGAAGGAGTTGAGAACTTCTCCGACTCATTTTTCATGCCATGAGCATATCTTGCTTCGAATCAATGAACCTGAGTGATGACATCAACTTCCTTTTGAGTCGCCTTGATCCATTCTTAGTTTTTTGTCGAGTGGGTTTCTTTACTTGAAAAGCTCCGAGTAACGATGTGGAGGAGATCTTCCGTCTGACAAGTTGTTCTGCTGCCCGTAGATTTCACGGGATTCGAATTTTGGGAAGCGCGCGGGACGGGGGAGGCCGCAGTAATTGGATGGGATAGGGCGGAGCCACCTCGATCTCCGTGCCACCTTTTTCACCACGTATCGCGCGCGCGATTGTTATGGGATTTGACAGGATCGTCCGGGCCTACTAGTCAGCCACTCGGAAGCGACCTCATATAAGGCGTCGGACCGGGGTTTCTTAAACAGTGTGTTCTCATTTCCTCTTCTCATCTTCAGGCTTCTTCGTCGCGCTCGCTCTCGCCCCAGCGCCGCCGCTCCATACGCGTCTCGCCGGCAACGATGGGGAAGGAGAAGACGGCGGCTCTGGAGCGGGCGAAGAAGGCGACGACAAAGGCGAAGGGGAAGGCGACCAGTTGGGGTGGATCTTCCTCACGAGCTGGCCTGCCGAAGGGCTGGATGCAGGGCGACTGGATCTGCTCGGCGATCCGTCAAGAAGACCTCGACGACCTAGCCGATGGAGGACTGATCCCCCATGGATCGGCGCGGCTTTCGGGGAAGGAATCCGAGCTGCAACCTCGGGAGGGTGAGCGCGTTCTCCTTGCCACCCACGTCGACCGTGGATTTTCCTTGCCTCCTCACCCTTTCTTCTGGGGATTTCTGAATTTCTTTGGGGCACAACTCCACCACTTCACTCCCAACACAATCGTGTATCTCGCTGCTTTCGTGTCTTTGTGCGAGAATTTCTTGGGTTGTCGGCCTCACTGGGGTCTTTTCAAGCACATTTTCACCTGTCGTTCTCAAACGGTGAAAAAGGCCAATCCGAGTGACGAGAGAACACAAGTGATTCAGATGTGTGGGGGTCTTGGTGTTCAGATGAGAGGGAAAAGTTCCTTTCCGGCCATGATTCTTCCCGACTCGGTCCGCGGATGGCAGTCGACCTGGTTTTACTGCAAAGACCAGCCGACGCCAGGGCAGTCGACTGGCCTCCCTCCTTTTACCATGGAATGAGTGAGGAAACCCTCCTCTTTGAAGGTGCTCCCGGAGAAGAAGGCGCAAGTTAGGGTGCTGGTCGAACGAGTGGTCCAGCTTATCCGTGACGGGGTCACTGGTATGGATCTCTTGGAGGTTTTCCTTCGGTGGCGCATCCAGCCTCTTCAAGCTCGAGACCATCCGATGTGGATGTATTTGGGTCTTGACGACACCACTCGGATTCACCCGGAGGAGGTCAATGAAGACACACTGGAGGGGTGGCTGTCGGGCATCACCGGAAACAAGGACAACCCCAGGGGAGCCAGGAGAGTTCCTCCATTCGACCAGTCCCATGAACCAGAAAAGGTCCAATTCTGAGCTTTTGATTATAATCTGAATTCACTCGCGCAGCTGTCTATACTGCATCGACTGACTTTATTCTTCCTGCTTTCTTTCAGGCCCTTATCGAAATGTACTCAGTGCCCAACGGAGAGCAAGAGCAAGATCTAGAAGGAGAGGCGAGTGGCGGCGACAGTGGCGAATGGCATTCTGACGGAGAAGAGGACGAAGAAAGCGATGACTCAAGTGATGAAGAAGAAGTCGAGTCGCCTCCTCGCAGGGAGAGGCGATCCAAGCTTGACCAAGAACGACTGAGCGCCCGTGAAAAGGCGATTGCTCAGACTGGTCAGTCTTCAAAGCGTCCTCGGACATCTTCACCAACCCCAACTGAAAAAGTGTCAAAGCATCTCAAAGTTGCAGAGCAGAAGCCTCGGAAGGCATTGCCGAAGATTAAGATTGACATCCCCGTCGCTTCTGCGTGAGTGTCTCCCTTTGTATTCACTCGACGCTCCGTGTTGTTTATTTTTTCTTGATTTAACCAGACGAACTTTGGAACTGGCAGCGCTGCTACTTCCGGGACCTCAGCTTACAGAGATGAGGATGAGGTAATGGAGGATGCAGTCACTTCCAATCTGGGTATGATTTCTGTCATTCTATCTTTATTTGGTCGAATCAACTGCAATGTGTACCATTGGGTGATGTGATTTTGGTGATTGATCTTTGAACAGCTCCTAACATTATTGACCTCCCCGATGATGATGATGAAGAGCCTGAGAGGCCTCTGACGAGGAAAAATAGGAATGCTCCTACAAGCAAGGTGCCACAGTCGACGCTGATGGCGGAACCAGTTGTTCAGGACGCTGGTGATGCCAATCGGGTTTCTGTTACCTTCGCCGTACCATTGTCGAGTGCCCTGCCTTCTTCGTTGACTGCTCAAGCTCCTGCCAACCCACCTTCAGTTTTTGCGATCCATCATGTCCCAGAGGACGAAGTGAATGCTGCCAAGGAAGCCATACGCCAGGCGGGCATTATGATGGAGAAGGTGAAGATGGTGCGGGACGCCAGTCAGGCGCCTATGACGCCAGCTCGGCTCTCCAAAGCAATGTTCAGGTTAGCTGGTCACCGCTTGTTCTGTTAGGATATGCTATCTGGAGACTCTCTTTCCGAAAATCTTTGCATCTGTACACCCACCGGGTGCGTCGATTGAATTTTTGGACTAGTGGGGGCACGCTAAGTGCACCCACTGGGTGTAGTCCCCGAGACTACGGTGGACTGCTAGCAGTCGACTGTAGTCTTTGTATTTTGATTCTTTCGCTCGATCTGGTCTGGCCGTGTCGAGTGTAAACCGAACCGGTGGGGGCACGCAAAGTGTACCCACTGGGTGTAGTCCTCGAGACTATGGTGGACTGCGGGCAGTCGACCGTAGTCTTAGTATTGATTGTCTTTGTCGCTTTTCGCTGTAAAATAACTTCCCCTCCCTGTTTGCAGAAATCTTGCGATCTTGGAGCTCGCTTTGCTGACTTGGAGAAACAGCAGATCCAGCTAAACCTTGACTTGGAATTGGCCAAGACAGAGCTGCAAAAGGCCAAGGACGACGCCAATGGTAAGACAAGCTTGTCGACTGGTTTGTCTTAGGCTTGAGTACCCTTCTGCTCTTTCTGAATCAAGCACCATTTCTTTGCAGAAAAACTGAACAAAGCTCTGGTGAAGAAGGATTAGGGTTTGGCTGCTGCTCAAAAGAAAGCTGACGACAGAACCGCTCTGGCTGAACAGAAACTGGCTTCAATCGGCCAATTGGAAGAAGAGAATGCCAAGATGAAATCTGCCCTGAAGGAAGCCAACAAGGAGTGCACGTGCTTGAAGAAAAACAATGTCAACCTGTACGAGAAGATGGAAGGACGATCTGGAGAGTTATCTGAGGAGCCTTGCCAAGAAGTTGTTCATCAAGCTTGAAGGTATACATTTTGTTCCGACTGATGTTTTTTTTGTCGACTCAGCATACAAAAATTGACTTATACTTGGATCGTGAATGCAGAGTTTTGCCAGAACTTCGAGGAAGAGACTGGGCGGATTGAGCCAGGTTTGGACCCCATCAACTCTCCCGTGAAAGATGAAACTGCCATGAATCTGCTCCGACTGGAATCCCGCATCGATGGTGTTGTGGACTACTTGGCTCGACTGAAGGTCGCCACATCACGGATCGACACAGCACTTTGGCCAGGGGCCACGCTCCAGAATGATCTCGAGTCTCTGATGACTCGACTTAACGAGATCCCTGGTCGAGTGTAGGAGTGGAAGAAATCTTTTGCCCGGTGTGGTGCTGATGTGGCTCTGTCTTTGGTTCGTGTCCACTGCAAGGAGGTGCGACAAGATAAGCTGGCAGCAATCAAGGTCGCCAACACCCAGAGGCATGACTTCCGATCTTTTATGGAGACTTTTATTGCTGCAGCCACTCGGATCGCCAACGGCGTCGACCTGGACGAGTTCGTCGAGCCTGCCAGTCCTCCTCCTGCGGAGTGAACAAACTTTTATGCCCCACCTTAAATTTGCCTCGGAATGCCGAGTGGTTTTTGTAACCGTTAAACTCTTTCAGGCTGAATGCCCGAGCACTTCGATCTACGGTCTGGAACCTTTAGGATTTATCTGAACATGGTTTATCATTGAATATCTTCACGAATTCTCCGTCGAGTGGAACTCGTTCTTCACTCGAGACAACTTTTGTATTTGTGGCGCAACTCCGAAGGAGAAGGTAGCAGTCGACCTGCACCTCGTCGTCCTTGCGGGTCGGGATGGAGCGCATGTTGTGTTTGTGGCGAAGCTCTGAAGGAGAAGCTGCCAGTTGACCTGCACCTCGTCGTCCTTGCGGATTGGGATGGAGCGCACGTTGTGTTTGTGGCGAAGCTCCGAAGGAGAAGGTGGCAGTCGACCTGCACCTCGTCGTCCTTGCGGGTCGGGATGGAGCGCACGTTGTGTTTGTGGCGAAGCTCTGAAGGAGAAGCTGCCAGTTGACCTGCACCTCGTCGTCCTTGCGGATT
>NC_041388.1:249514081-249524424 GCF_002162155.2 Triticum dicoccoides
GGTAGGATTTTCAAATACTTAGGCGAGTACTGGACTGCAACTAAGCCCCCGAGTGGGAGGCTGGCTCACCACTCGGTAGGATTTTCAAATACTTAGGCGAGTACTGGACTGCAGCTAAGCCCCCGAGTGGGAGGCTGGCTCACCACTCGGTAGGATTTTCAAATACTTAGGCAAGTACTGGACTGCAGCTAAGCCCCTGAGTGGGAGGCTGGCTCTCCACTCGGTATGATTTTCAAATACTTAGGCGAGTACTGGACTGCAGCTAAGCCCCCGAGTGGGAGGCTGGCTCTCCACTCGGTAGGATTTTCAAATACTTAGGCGAAACGGGTTCACAGCTAAGCCCCCGAGTGGGAGGCTGGCTCACCACTCGGTAGGAAATTATTTTCACAAACTTAGGCGAAACAGATTCGCAGCTAAGCCACCCACTGGGGGGTTTCTCACGCAAACAAAAACAATAACAATCACTGGGAAAATTATACGCTCTTGTCTTTGATAAATAAACTACAGAAGTTTTTCTTATTACATCTCATCCGAGTGAGAATTCAAGTATAAAAGGGGCGGAGCAGCTCCGCATTCCAGGCTCGTGGCTCATCAATCTGGCGATCGACATTATAAAGGTGGTATGCTCCATTGTGGAGGACTCTGGTGACTATGAAGGGACCTTCCCAAGTAGGAGCGAGTTTGTGTGGTTTTTGTTGATCCACTCGGAGGACCAAGTCTCCTTCTTGGAAGGCTCGACTCTTCACATTTCTGGCATGGAATCGATGCAAGTCTTGCTGATAGAT
Source organism: Triticum dicoccoides (assembly GCF_002162155.2). Taxonomy (NCBI): domain Eukaryota; kingdom Viridiplantae; phylum Streptophyta; class Magnoliopsida; order Poales; family Poaceae; genus Triticum; species Triticum dicoccoides. The sequence continues at coordinate 249,514,867 of NC_041388.1, forward strand.
GGTCGATCGGATCATGGCCTTTTCTCTTTCTTCTTCCAGGAGGTCGACTGCGTCCTGCCGGGCTTGTTCTGCTTCATCTTCAGAGTAGAGCTTGACTCGTGGTGCATTGTGAAGCAGGTCACTCGGCAAAACTGCTTCGGCTCCGTAGACCAGAAAGAATGGGGTTCTTCCAGTCGATCGGTTCGGGGTTGTCCTCAATCCCCAAAGAACTGATGGAAGCTTGTCGACTCGTGTGCCTTGAGAGGCGCAAAAGGCTCTGAATTTGTCGGAATCGAAGTTTGACCCATTGTCAGTGATGATGCTGTGCGGAACTCCATATCTGAATATCAACTCTCTGATGAAACTGATAGCAGTGCAAGCATCAAGATTCTTGATAGGCTTAGCTTCAATCCATTTAGTGAACTTGTTGACTGCTACTAGCACATGAGTGAAGCCGCTCCTGCCCGTTCTCAGTGGTCCAACCATGTCCAGTCCCCAAACAACGAAGGGCCAGACGAGTGGAATGGTTTTCAGGGCTGACGCGGGTTTGTGCGACATATTGGAGTAAAACTGATATCCTTCACATTTGTTGACTATCTCTTTCGCCATTTCATTCGCTCTTGGCCAGTAGAATCCCGCTCGGTATGCTTTAGCCACAATGGTCCGAGAGGACGCATGATGACCACAGGTCCCTGAGTGGATATCATCAAGGATTATCTGACCTTCTTCTAGTGTTATACACTTCTGACTGACTCCAGTCGCGCTTTCTCTATACAATTGTCCCTTTATGACTGTAAAGGCCTTGGATCGACGGACGATCTGTCAAGCCTCTTCTTCGTCCTCTGGGAGTTCTTTCCTTAGGATGTACGTGATGTACGGTACCGTCCAGTCGGGAGTGATGACCAAAACTTCCATGATCAGGTCGACCACAGTTGGAACTTCAACTTCAATCGGATCCGTGGCACTTTTTGGCTGCGGGGCTTCTTTAGTGAAGGGATCCTCCTGAACTGATGGTGTGTGGATGTGTTCCAAAAACACATTGCTTGGAATGGCTTCTCTTTTGGAACCTATTTTCGCCAAATCATCAGCTGCTTGATTTTTCAGTCGGGGTATGTGATGAAGTTCTAACCCCTCGAATTTCTTCTCCAGCTTTCTCACTGCATTGCAATAACCAGTCATGGCCGGACTTCTGACATCCCACTCTTTCATCACTTGATTAACCACCAAATCTGAGTCGCCATAGACCATGAGGCGACGGACGCCGAGTGAAATGGCCATGCGCAACCCATATAAAAGTGCTTCGTATTCTGCTTCATTATTGGAGGAATCAAAGTGGATTTGAAGAACGTATCTGAGCTTATCTCCTCGGGGGGATACCAATACTACTCCGACACCAGAACCATTCAGCATTTTGGAACCGTCGAAGAACAGGGTCCAATGCTCCGAGTGAACCTGAGTCGACAGTTGTTGTTCAACCCACTCGGCGACGAAATCTGCTATTGCTTGGGACTTGATAGCTTTCTTTGCCTCAAACTTGATATCTAGAGGAAGGAGTTCAATCGCCCATTTGCCACTCGACCAGTTGCATCTCTGTTGTGCAGGATCTATGACAATGGAGCGTCGCTGATGTAACGCCCCGAGACCGATGTGCCAGGTGTCGTTCAGTTATTCGTTGTTGTTGTCTTGTCATTGGCTTGCGTGTTGCTTTTCATCATGTCATCATGTGCATTGCATCATCATGTTTTCAAAACTTGCATCCGTCCCGGTCTCCTCGTTCCTTCCGTTGTCCGTTCTGAGCCCAACCACACTTGCACGCGCCCGCGGCATGTCCAAGATAGTATTTTATTAGTGGCCGGAAAATGTTCTCAGAATGGGATGAGAGTTGTCGTGCGGTCTTATTATAGTGTAGGTAGACCACCTGCCAAGTTTCATCGCATTCGGAGTTCGTTTGACGCCCCAACGGATAACTATAGCGTCAGTATAACCGGTCTAATGTCGGACGTTTTCGGTCTCCGGAAACAGTTACCGGGCTGCACTCCTCTCCTCTCATCTCAGCCCAACCTCTCTTCACAGCCCACTAGCCCACCTATCTAACCCCCCCCCCCTCCGTTCTGGTCCGTCAGATCGCGATCGGAGGCTCCGGAACGGACAAAAATCCCCCTAACCTAGCCCCCTTATCTATATATAGACCTTCCCCTTCCATTTTTGGGCATCCCTAGCCCCCCACCTACCTCTAGCCGCCTCCCACCTCCATTTCCGCGCCACCCGCTCCAGCTCCGCCACTTGGCGCCGCCGCCGGCGCGCCCCGAGCCAACCGGGGGCCGCCACGTCGCCCCTGCCTCCCTCCAGCGCCCCCATCCGCCCGAAGCCCAGCGGAGGCCCGCCCCGAGCCGATCTGGGCCCGAGGCGCCCGCCCGCGCCGCCGCCTGCCCGAGAGCCGCCTGGCTCTCGCTCGCATCTCCGTCGCCCGAGCAGCTCGCTCGCCCGCGCCTCCCGATCTGCGCCGCCGACCCCGCCGCCGCGCCCTGCAGTCCTCCGCCCCAGGTCGCCGCCTCCCCGTCGACCTTCACCTCCTCTCCTTCTCCTCCTTCACTTCTCGTGCTCACCCCGCCGATCCCTTCCTCCCGCAGGTAGCCGCCGCCGCCATGGAGTCGTTCTGCCGCCGCCGCCACCGGGAACGGATGGATCCGGCCGGGATCTGCCGGATCCGCCCCATCCCAGACTCCTCCGGCCATCCCTCGCCCACTGCCGGCTCTCATCGCCTTTCGCGCCGCCAGCCTCGTCTTTGTGCGTCGGGAGGACGACGCAGGCGCTGCCGGCCTCGTGGCCCGACCTCCCCACATGGGCCTCGGCCCCTCCCCTTCGCAGCCCAGCGCGCCAGCCTCTCCAGCCGCGCCAGATCTAGCCCAGCCGGCTCCAGCCTCCTGCTCCACCGCGTCCTCCAGACTGGGCCCGAGCCAAGGCCCAGCTCGCTCGCTCCGCGACCCGCGCCAGCCGCAGCGCCTCAAGGCCCAGCTCGCCCGGCCCAGTGGCCCTCTGGTGAGCGCCCACGCGCTATCCTGCGCCCCCAGCGCACTTTTGTTTCCTGCGTCGGCCCGTGTGGTTTGGTTTCGGCCCGCGTAGGTTTTTTTCCTGCGTTGCGAATTTGTCTATTTATCCAGAGATTGCCGTTTTTACAAAAAAACCCCTAAACTTCATGCATTAATAACTTCACAACCGTGCATCGGATTAAAATGTTTTATATATGAAACTTGCTCAGAATTTTGTGTAGATTAATAATATCCAACTTTCATCTATGTTTGAAATGTTAAAAATGTTGTTTGCATTAATTTACTCCTATGCCATGCTAAAATGATTTAATTCATAACTAAATAACCGTAGCTCCGATTTAAATAAACTTTATATGTAAATGGGGTAGAATTTTGCCTAGTTTAACATGGTGGCCTTACTTTGCATGTTTAACAACCCTAAAATTGTGTTTAGGGCAGAACAGGACCTAATCTAAAATATGCTATGGGGAGTTTCCGGAATTGTTGTTCGTTGCTTCCGGCCTCATTTAAACTTGACTAGATAGGTAGTTTTACTTTGCTTCACCCTCTTGCCATGTTAACCAACATTTAATATTGTTGAGTACATAAACGAGATCAAACTAAATAACGTGTCGTGGTGTTTCATCAATATGCAAATCGTTGCGTATTGAGCTCCACTTAATTTGTAGTGTTGTTTGTTGCACTTTGCCATGCCATGTTTCATTAAACCGGACATGCATCATACTCGATTGTGCATCGTGCCATGTTGTTGTGGTGGTTGTTTACTATGTTGTGTGCTTCTTTTCCAGTGTTTGCTTCTTCGGGTTGGTTCCGATAACGTCGAGGTTGTGAGGATCCGTTCATCTACGTCCGTTTGTCTTCTTCATGGACTCGTTCTTCTTCCTTGCGGGATTTCAGGCAAGATGATCATACCCTCGAAATCACTACTATCTTTGCTATGCTAGTTTGCTCGCCCTTTTGCTATGCCAATGCTACGATGCCTACCATTTGCTTGTCAGCCTCCCAAATTGCCGTGTCAAACCTCTAACCCACCATGTCCTAGCAAACCGTTGATTGGCTATGTTACCGCTTTGCTCAGCCCCTCTTATAGCGTTGTTAGTTGCAGGTGAAGATTGAAGTTTGTTCCTTGTTGGAACATGGAGATGTTGTTCCTTGTTGGAACATGTTTACTTGTTGGGATATCACAATATATCTTACTTAATTAATGCATCTATATACTTGGTAAAGGGTGGAAGGCTCGGCCTTATGCCTGGTGTTTTGTTCCACTCTTGCCGCCCTAGTTTCCGTCATATCGGTGTTATGTTCCCGGATTTTGCGTCCCTTACGCGGTTGGGCTATTATGGGAACCCCTTGACAGTTCGCCTTAAGTAAAGCTTCTCCAGCAATGCCCAACATTGGTTTTACCATTTGCCACCTAGCCTTTTTCCCTTGGGAGTCGCGCATCCCGAGGGTCATCTTTATCTTAACCCCCCCCCGGGCCAGTGCTTGTCTAAGTGTTGGTCCGAACTAGAGTCCTGTGCAGCGTCCCCTCGGGGCAACTCGAGGTTTGGTTTTAGTTGTACGGAGCGCTCATCTGAGTGTGCCCTGAGAAAGAGATATGTACAGCTCCTATCGGGATTTGTCGGCACATTCGGGTGGTGTTGCTGGTTTAGTTTTACCCTGTCGAAATGTCTTGTTGTACCGGGATACCGAGTCTGATCGGAGTGTCTCGGGTGGAGGTATATTCCTTCGTTGACCGTGAGAGCTTGTGATGGGCTAAGTTGGGACACCCCTGCAGGGATTTGAACTTTCGAAAGCCGTGCCCGCGGTTATGGGCAGATGGGAATTTGTTAACGTCCGGTTGTAGAAAACCTGAAGTTGACCTTAATTAAAATACATCAACCGTGTGTGTAACCGTGATGGTCTCTTTCCGGCGGAGTCCGGGAAGTGAACACGGTGTTGGAGTTATGCTTGACGTAGGTAGTCCAGGATCACTTCTTGATCATACCTTTATCGACCGTGCTTTGCCTTCTCTTCTCGCTCTCTTTTGCGATTGTAGCCACCATATATGCTAGTCGCTTGCTGCAGCTCCACCTCATTACTCCATCCTTCCTATAAACTTAAATAGTCTTGATCTCGCGGGTGCGAGATTGCTGAGTCCCCGTGGCTCACAGATACTTCCAAAACCAGCTTGCAGGTGCCGTTGAGTCCGTGCAGATGACGCAACCAAGCTTAAGGAGGAGCTCGATGAAGATCTTGCCCTTTGTGTTGTTTCGTTCTAGTTGATCAGTAGTGGAGCCCAGTTGGGGTCGATCAGGGACCTTTGTCGCATTTGGGGTTCTTCTTTTATTTAGGCTCCGTAGTCGGGCCTTGATTGTATCTGGATGATGTAATGCTTTATTCATGTAATTGTGTGAAGTGGCGATTGTAAGCCAACTATGTATCTCTTTCCCTTATGTATTACATGGGTTGTGTGAAGATTACCTCACTTGCGACATTGCTTTCAATGCGGTTATGCCTCTAAGTCGTGCTTCGACACGTGGGAGATATAGCCACATCGAGGGCGTTACAAGTTGGTAATCAGAGCCTTCCCCGACCTTAGGAGCCCCATTGCTTGATCGTTATTAGTGGCCGAGTTGTGTCTAGAAAAATGTTTTGAGTCCTTTAGGAATTATATATCGGAGAGTTTAGGAATTCTTTTACTCCCCAGTCCCTTCATCGCTCTGGTAAGGCATCCTGATGTAGAGTTTTGACTCTTCTCTTCTCAAATTTCACTAAAATTTTTTAGGATCACGCGGGTATCTTGGAATCGTTCCGATGGTTTTATGATGAGAACATTGTCTTGGTGCCTCCTGTCAGGGGTTTTGTGGAAGTGTCCCGGGGAGTTGAGCTCTGAGGTGTTGTCGTCATAATTTTATCGTTGCAGTTCTGAAATACCTGAGTTTAGTACGCCGACATCGAAAATCTCTTTTATGCAGTTGTTGGTGAGATAACCCCGATAACCCAGTACTGAGGTGAGTACGGGAGTATTGCCATGACTTGTATAACGGATGCTTTTCGAAGGTTGAGGTAGACGATTTCCGAAGGTTTCTTGGTTATGTGTTGAAGGATGGATACAGCTGGATGTAGGATTTGTTAGTTTTGGGTGAGATATTATGCTTCCCCTGTATCCCCAACACCTGATTGCATAACCGGAAAATTTCGGGAGTTTCATAGGTGGGAAATCAAGTAGATCTTAGGATATCTTTCCGACAGATGTATGATATGAAATTGGGGTTCGACGTCTAGTGGTCCGCCTATTCACGGTCGTTTTTACAGTGGTCTCGTTGTGTCTTAAAGAACCCTTGGCTATGCTGGTTCGAGGACACTTCGTATGTCATGTGCACTGCCTTGTACATGATGGTGCTGTACACTCGAGCCCGTGTAGGCCCCACCACGAAAACTTCGGACGAAATCTCTATCATATGTTTGTTCCGGCTTATTCTGCAAGCCAAATCCTTTGTTTTGTTTTATTTGTGGTATTCGAGTTGCTTCGAAGTCAAATGTTGAATCCATACCTTTCCTAAATGGTGTTCTCATATTGCTATGTGAATACTAATCATTCTGGATAATCGAGATTGTCTTGTCAATCCTTTTCAACCGGTGTGTTTCTCTTCAAGTGGATCCGATCACTTCAACATCAGCAAGACCAATTATCATTTCTTCTCAACGGTGTTTGTTTCATCCGTCTCCAAGTTGCCTTTGTTTTTTCCCGCCCACCCACCCTTTTTCCTCATTTCAATGTCTTCTCATACCGGTGCTCCTCATATTTATTCACTTCTCGCTATTCAATTATTCTGGAATGCTCAAGATATCTCGAAGATTCGTGTTTCCACTCTACTTTCGTTCAAGTTCTTTCGAGGATGTTCCCTCATTCAAGCCATTTAACTCAACCGGTGCAGCCTCTCTTTTAAATCGTTCAACGGTGTTTTCTTTTGAGTGGGCCCTAACCCACAGGTCTTTTTCCAGGATCTTACCTGACTCTTCTTATTTTCCCGGCGTTACTCTTAAATTTTTCTCCAAGTTTGACGTAAGAATGAGTTATCATCAGTCAAATGCTTTTTGTCCAAGATCTTTCAAATTCTTTTCATAGTTGGCTCAACCTCTTCGCTTTTGATTCTTCCGGTGTGCCTCAATAATTCTTGGTGGTGTTTCTCGTTGTCATTCTCATCATTTGAAGACCGAAGAAGAGTTTCTCTTTAATCTTGCTCTATTCTCTTCAAGATTCATGGTGCTAGCTTGTTGCCATCCTCTCATAATTGTTTTCGATTGTGAGAATCTTTTTTCACCCATCAGGAGATATTCAAGAGTCTTCTCAGTTTGTCATCCGGAGTCCATCAATTCAGGTTTATTCATTCTCAGCCGTCAGTTATCATTCTCCTATCTTGCCGGTGCATCTATCGAATATCCTCTAATCAGTTCTTGATCTCTTTGTTCTCATGTATCTAGTTTGTCTCAAGCACCTTCGTTCATTTGCTAATTCTTACCGGTGATGCACCCCTACTTCGATCATTTTCAATTCTTATGGTGGTTCTTTCAAGATCTCTCTTCCTTGTTCATCATATCAATTCATTTGTTGTTCCAATCCTACCGGTGGTTCGTTGAAGACCTTCTCAAGTTTTGATATATCTCTTTTAATCCTTTCTACGAGAATAAGTAGTATGCCAAATCCGTTGATTGTCGTCAATTTAATTGGTGAAGGATAAGCATAACATAATTCTTATTCTTGTTCATCCAAGTGATTAATTCTTTATTCCGGAGGCCCTTAAAATTCTCGGTTTCATTTGTTTCATCTTCTCTTTTTCCCGGAGTTCCAAGCTCTAATTATCACGGAGATCCATCTAAATCATTGCAAGGATTCACCTTGTGTTTTCAATTTCTCTTTCTTTTCATTCCTTTTGTTTACCGGAGTTCTTCATGGAGGTTCTACATGATGGTTCATCAAGGATTTAATTCCCTTCTCAAAGTTTTCATCGAGATTCTTTCCTAAGGAGCTCAAGCTTTCTTCATATGGTAATCCGGAGTGCAATTCTTTCTACCATATTTTGGAGGTGGTATTATGCCACTCTTGATAATTTGAGTTCATGTTTCATGATTCACTTGTTGTAAGGATGAGATATTTTAAATCCATCATTTTCTTCATTGGAATTATCTTGGGTTATATTTCACCTAAAGCTTTCCTTTAAGAATTGTCGCTCTCATGGTGTTTATCAATGATCCAATTTCTTCATTTACCCTTTCCGGTGCGATATAGCTTTCTCGTCTCCTTGTTCATTCCAATCCAATTCTTTTCCCATGAGTGGCAGGTTTTTCATCTCTTAATTTGAGAGGTATTCCATAAGACCATATCAAGCTTATTATTTTCGTTGTGGGTTTTCCAACAACTCCGTTCTAGCTTCTGTTGTAACCATGCTCTCTCAAGATATTGTTTTCCTTCGTTCACTACATTCCATTCTTACTTTTGTTCCGGAGGCATTGTGATGTTCATCTTTTCAACCCATCATCTCGTTTTGTCAAAGATCATGATCTTTCCATGCCTATCCTTTTAATCTGAGTGTTGTGTCCTCTTTACAATTATCCTCTCATCTTGTCAAGTTCAATTTCTTCCATTTACAGTCGAAGTGCTGTCCAAATTATATCAGTCTTATTCCTTCTCTATCTTGTGTAACCGGAGTGTCGTGTCCTCTGCTCAAGTTCTTTTCACCGTATCAAGTCTTGCATAACTTCTCAACCGGAGTGCTACCCGAAGTTGTTTTCCCTTGTTCCTCTTTTCTAACGGAGTGTTTTCAGCTTCGTCATTTCCGTTGTATTCTTTTCTTGAAATGGCTTAACCTTTTCCAGGTTCTTTGGTCTCACTCGTTTGTCAAAGAAGCAACTTAGTTTTACCTCTCCTCTCTTCTCTTCCGTTGTTTCCCTTCGGTGTCATTCTAGATCTCGGGACGAGATCCTCTCATAGTGGTGGAGTGTTGTAACGCCCCGAGACCGATGTGCCAGGTGTCGTTCAGTTATTCGTTGTTGTTGTCTTGTCATTGGCTTGCGTGTTGCTTTTCATCATGTCATCATGTGCATTGCATCATCATGTTTTCAAAACTTGCATCCGTCCCGGTCTCCTCATTCCTTCCGTTGTCCGTTCTGAGCCCAACCACACTTGCACGTGCCCGCGGCATGTCCAAGATAGTATTTTATTAGTGGCCGGAAAATGTTCTTAGAATGGGATGAGAGTTGTCGTGCGGTCTTATTATAGTGTAGGTAGACCACCTGCCAAGTTTCATCGCATTCGGAGTTCGTTTGACGCCCCAACGGATAACTATAGCGTCAGTATAGCCGGTCTAATGTCGGACGTTTTCGGTCTCCGGAAACAGTTACCGGGCTGCACTCCTCTCCTCTCATCTCAGCCCAACCTCTCTTCACAGCCCACTAGCCCACCTATCTAAACCCCCCCCCCCTCCGTTCTGGTCCGTCAGATCGTGATCGGAGGCTCCGGAACGGACAAAAATCCCCCTAACCTAGC
>NC_041388.1:249525378-249533141 GCF_002162155.2 Triticum dicoccoides
CCCCTTATCTATATATAGACCTTCCCCTTCCATTTTTGGGCATCCCTAGCCCCCCACCTACCTCTAGCCGCCTCCCACCTCCATTTCCGCGCCACCCGCTCCAGCTCCGCCACTTGGCGCCGCCGCCGGCGCGCCCCGAGCCAACCGGGGGCCGCCACGTCGCCCCTGCCTCCCTCCAGCGCCCCCATCCGCCCGAAGCCCAGCGGAGGCCCGCCCCGAGCCGATCTGGGCCCGAGGCGCCCGCCCGCGCCGCCGCCTGCCCGAGAGCCGCCTGGCTCTCGCTCGCATCTCCGTCGCCCGAGCAGCTCGCTCGCCCGCGCCTCCCGATCTGCGCCGCCGACCCCGCCGCCGCGCCCTGCAGTCCTCCGCCCCAGGTCGCCGCCTCCCCGTCGACCTTCACCTCCTCTCCTTCTCCTCCTTCACTTCTCGTGCTCACCCCGCCGATCCCTTCCTCCCGCAGGTAGCCGCCACCGCCATGGAGTCGTTCTGCCGCCGCCGCCACCGGGAACGGATGGATCCGGCCGGGATCCGCCGGATCCGCCCCATCCCAGACTCCTCCGGCCATCCCTCGCCCACTGCCGGCTCTCATCGCCTTCCGTGCCGCCGGCCTCGTCTTTGTGCGTCGGGAGGACGACGCAGGCGCTGCCGGCCTCGTGGCCCGACCTCCCCACATGGGCCTCGGCCCCTCCCCTTCGCAGCCCAGCGCGCCAGCCTCTCCAGCCGCGCCAGATCCAGCCCAGTCGGCTCCAGCCTCCTGCTCCACCGCATCCTCCAGACTGGGCCCGAGCCAAGGCCCATCTCGCTCGCTCCGCGACCCGCGCCAGCCGCAGCGCCTCAAGGCCCAGCTCGCCTGGCCCAGTGGCCCTCTGGTGAGCGCCCACGCGCTATCCTGCGCCCACAGCGCACTTTTGTTTCCTGCGTCGGCCCGTGTGGTTTGGTTTCGGCCCGCGTAGGTTTTTTTCCTGCGTTGCGAATTTGTCTATTTATCCAGAGATTGCCGTTTTTACAAAAAAAACCCTAAACTTCATGCATTAGTAACTTCACACCCGTGCATCGGATTAAAATGTTTTATATATGAAACTTGCTCAGAATTTTGTGTAGATTAATAATATCCAACTTTCATCTATGTTTGAAATGTTAAAAATGTTGTTTGCATTAATTTACTCCTATGCCATGCTAAAATGATTTAATTCATAACTAAATAACCGTAGCTCCGATTTAAATAAACTTTATATGTAAATGGGGTAGAATTTTGCCTAGTTTAACATGGTGGCCTTACTTTGCATGTTTAACAACCCTAAAATTGTGTTTAGGGCAGAACAGGACCTAATCTAAAATATGCTATGGGGAGTTTCCGGAATTGTTGTTCGTTGCTTCCGGCCTCATTTAAACTTGACTAGATAGGTAGTTTTACTTTGCTTCACCCTCTTGCCATGTTAACCAACATTTAATATTGTTGAGTACATAAACGAGATCAAACTAAATAACGTGTCGTGGTGTTTCATCAATATGCAACTCGTTGCGTATTGAGCTCCACTTAATTTGTAGTGTTGTTTGTTGCACTTTGCCATGCCATGTTTCATTAAACCGGACATGCATCATACTCGATTGTGCATCGTGCCATGTTGTTGTGGTGGTTGTTTACTATGTTGTGTGCTTCTTTTCCGGTGTTTGCTTCTTCGGGTTGGTTCTGATAACGTCGAGGTTGTGAGGATCAGTTCATCTACGTCCGTTTGTCTTCTTCATGGACTCGTTCTTCTTCCTTGCGGGATTTCAGGCAAGATGATCATACCCTCGAAATCACTACTATCTTTGCTATGCTAGTTTGCTCACTCTTTTGCTATGCCAATGCTACGATGCCTACCATTTGCTTGTCAGCCTCCCAAATTGCCGTGTCAAACCTCTAACCCACCATGTCCTAGCAAACCGTTGATTGGCTATGTTACCGCTTTGCTCAGCCCCTCTTATAGCGTTGTTAGTTGCAGGTGAAGATTGAAGTTTGTTCCTTGTTGGAACATGGAGATGTTGTTCCTTGTTGGAACATGTTTACTTGTTGGGATATCACAATATATCTTACTTAATTAATGCATCTATATACTTGGTAAAGGGTGGAAGGCTCGGCCTTATGCCTGGTGTTTTGTTCCACTCTTGCCGCCCTAGTTTCCGTCATATCGGTGTTATGTTCCCGGATTTTGCGTCCCTTACGCGGTTGGGCTATTATGGGAACCCCTTGACAGTTCGCCTTAAGTAAAGCTTCTCCAGCAATGCCCAACATTGGTTTTACCATTTGCCACCTAGCCTTTTTCCCTTGGGAGTCGCGCATCCCGAGGGTCATCTTTATCTTAACCCCCCCGGGCCAGTGCTTGTCTAAGTGTTGGTCCGAACTAGAGTCCTGTGCAGCGCCCCCTCGGGGCAACTCGAGGTTTGGTTTTAGTTGTACGGAGCGCTCATCTGAGTGTGCCCTGAGAAAGAGATATGTACAGCTCCTATCGGGATTTGTCGGCACATTCGGGCGGTGTTGCTGGTTTAGTTTTACCCTGTCGAAATGTCTTGTTGTACCGGGATACCGAGTCTGATCGGAGTGTCTCGGGTGGAGGTCTATTCCTTCGTTGACCGTGAGAGCTTGTGATGGGCTAAGTTGGGACACCCCTGCAGGGATTTGAACTTTCGAAAGCCGTGCCTGCGGTTATGGGCAGATGGGAATTTGTTAACGTCCGGTTGTAGAAAACCTGAAGTTGACCTTAATTAAAATACATCAACCGTGTGTGTAACCGTGATGGTCTCTTTCCGGCGGAGTCCGGGAAGTGAACACGGTGTTGGAGTTATGCTTGACGTAGGTAGTCCAGGATGACTTCTTGATCATACCTTTATCGACCGTGCTTTGCCTTCTCTTCTCGCTCTCTTTTGCGATTGTAGCCACCATATATGCTAGTCGCTTGCTGCAGCTCCACCTCATTACTCCATCATTCCTATAAGCTTAAATAGTCTTGATCTCGCGGGTGCGAGATTGCTGAGTCCCCGTGGCTCACAGATACTTCCAAAACCAGCTTGCAGGTGCCGTTGAGTCCGTGCAGATGACGCAACCAAGCTTAAGGAGGAGCTCGATGAAGATCTTGCCCTTTGTGTTGTTTCGTTCTAGTTGATCAGTAGTGGAGCCCAGTTGGGGTCGATCAGGGACCTTTGTCGCATTTGGGGTTCTTCTTTTATTTAGGCTCCGTAGTCGGGCCTTGATTGTATCTGGATGATGTAATGCTTTATTCATGTAATTGTGTGAAGTGGCGATTGTAAGCCAACTATGTATCTCTTTCCCTTATGTATTACATGGGTTGTGTGAAGATTACCTCACTTGCGACATTGCTTTCAATGCGGTTATGCCTCTAAGTCGTGCTTCGACACGTGGGAGATATAGCCGCATCGAGGGCGTTACAGCTGACGACCGTAATGGAATGTCAGAGAAGTAGTGAGCAACCTTCTTTGTGGTCATATAAATCCCATATACAAGCTTCTGATAATGAGGATATCTTTGCTTCGACGGGGTCAAAACTTCAGAAACATAATATACTGGGCGCTGAACTTTGAAGGCTTTTCCTTCTTCTTCCCGCTCGACCGTAAGTACCATACTGACGACTTGCCCCGTAGCTGTGATGTAAAGCAGCAAAGGCTCTTTGCTGATTGGAGCAGCAAGCACCGGCTGGGTGGAGAGCAGAGCTTTGAGCTCTGCAAACGCTGCATCAGCTTCAGGAGTCCACTCGAACTTGTCTGACTTATTCATCAATCGGTAAAGAGGCAATGCCTTTTCACCGAGACGAGAGATGAATCGACTTAAAGCGGCCAAGCAACCAGTAAGCTTCTGGACGTCGTGCACTCGCACGGGACGTTCCATCCGGAGTATAGTACCGACTTTTTCTGGATTGGCGTCGATTCCCCGTTCGGAAACGAGAAAACCGAGTAACTTTCCGCCAGGAACTCCGAATGTGCACTTTGATGGATTAAGCTTGATATCATACCTCCTGAGGTTGGCAAAGGTTTCAGCAAGGTCAGTCAGCAGGTCGGAACCCTTCCGTGACTTGACCACAATATCATCCATGTATGCTTCCACATTCCGACTGATTTGAGTGAGCAAACACTTCAGAATCATCCTCATGAATGTGGCTCCGGCATTCTTGAGGCTGAATGGCATGGTAACGTAACAGAAGCACCCGAATGGAGTGATGAAAGCTGTTTTGATCTCGTTAGGTCCATACAGACGGATCTGATGGTACCCGGAATAGGCGTCTAAAAAAGACAGTCGCTCACATCCCACAGTCGAGTCGACTATCTGGTCGATGAGGGGGAGAGAAAAATGATCTTTCGGGCAGGCCCGATTGATATGTTTAAAGTCAATGCACATGCGAAGTGACTTGTCCTTCTTGGGGACCATGACAATGTTGGCGAGCCACTCGGAGTGGTAAATCGGATGAACTCCGCTGCTAAGAGCCGAGCCACCTCCTCACCAATAGCCTTTCTCTTCTGGACGGCGGACCGTCAAAGATGCTCTTTGACGAGTTTCACTTTTGAGTCGACTCGTAGGCAGTGCTCAGCCAGCCCCCTGGGAACACCCGGCATGTCAGAAGGCTTCCATGCGAAGATGTCCCAGTTCTCACGGAGGAACTGGATGAGCGCTTCTTCCTATTTGGAGTCGAGTGTTGTTGAGATATGAGTCGGAGCAGCACTGGGATCGGTCGGGTGAATGTGAACCGGCTTCGTTTCACCAGACGACTGAAAAGCTGATTCTGTAGCGGGCTTCTTGGCTCGCAACAAATCACTCGGGTCTGCAGTCTTCTGGTACTCCTGCAGCTCCACCACCGCCATCTGAGCATCAGCGATCTTTGAGCCTCTCTGAAAACACTCTTCTGCTTTCTTCCGATTGCCTGTAACAGTGATCACACCTTTGGGACCAGGCATCTTCAATTTGAGATACACATAACATGGTCGAGCCATGAAGCGTGCGTAAGCTGGCCTGCCCAAAATAGCGTGATAAGCACTCTGGAAATCCGCAACTTCGAACGTCAACTTTTCTTTGCGGTAATTCTTGGAATCACCGAAAACCACATCAAGAGCAATTTGGACGAGTGACTCAGCCTTCTCCCCAGGAATGACTCCATGGAAACTCATGTTGCTGGTACTGAGTCTGGACATCGGAATGCCTATCCCTTTCAACGTCTCAGCATACAGTATGTTCAAACCACTGCCACCATCCATCAAGACTTTGGTCAGTCGAGTGCCTTCAACAACTGGGTCGACCACCAAAGCTTGCCTCCCAGGGGTGGCAATGTGCGTTGGGTGATCGAACTGGTCGAATGTGATGGCAGTCTGAGACCACTTCAGATAACTGGGTGTCGCCGGAGCAACCATACTCACCTCACGGTTGATAACTTTCAGTCGACTTTTGCTTTCAACATCAGCAAAAATCATCAAGGTGGAATTGACCCGGGGGTATCCATCATCACTGTCTTCCTTGTACTCAACTTTGTCCGACTCATTTTCCTTATCTTTGGGTTGTTTGCCCTGGAACTGCTGGATCAAGAGCCGACACTGTCGAGTGGTATGTTTCGGGTAAATGAGCTTACCCTCTTCATCTTTCTTGGTGTGGATGTGACATGGCAAATCCAACACATCATTTCCGTCTTGATCTTTAACTTTCTTGGGGTTCCAAGGCCCTTTGGGTTTCCCCTTAAACTTTCCTTGAGTTACAGCCAAGGCTTCCCCAGGAGCAGCTGGCTCGGCTTTCCACTTCTGTTTCCGATTGGAATTTCCTCCTCCGGTTTCTTGGGCGACTGACTTGTGCTTGCCACTCCGGAGTCGATCCTCATCTTCACCATGTAACGCCCTCGATGCGGCTATAGCTCCCACGTGTCGAGGCACGACTTAGAGGCATAACCGCATTGAAAGAAATGTCGCAAGTCGGGCAATCATTACAACGTCCCATGTAATATATAATAAAAGGGGGAGATAACATAGTTGGCTTACACTCGCCACGTCACATCAGAGTACATAAATAACATCCATCAAACAAACACTCATGGCCCGACTACGGCGCCAAAATGGAAAAGAACCCAACATGCGACAAGGTCCTGAATCGATAACCCCAACTAGGCACCACTACTGATCATCCGGAAAAGAAACATAGTATCGCTGAGAGTCCTCGTCGAACTCCCACTTGAGCTCGTAATCGTCAACTGGAGCGGAATCACCTGGACCTGCATCTGGAGTTGTAGTATCTGTGAGCCACAGGGACTCAGCAATCTCACACCCACGCGATCAAGACTATTTAAGCTCATAGGGATGGATAAGGCAAATATAAGTGGAGCTGCAGCAGCGACTAGCATATGTGGTGGCTAACTTATACGCAAAAGAGAGCGAGAAGAGAAGGCGAAGCACGAGCGAGAAGCTAAAGGAACATCCTGCGCAAGCATAACTCCAACACCGTGTCCACTTCCCGGACTCCGCCGAGAAGGGGCCATCACGGTAACACACACGATTGAATCATTTTAATTAATTTTAGTTCAAGTCATCTACAACCGGACGTTAACAAATTCCCATCCGCCCATAACCGCGGGCACGGCTTTCGAAAGATCAATCCCTGCAGGGGGGTCCCAACTTAGCCCATAACAAGCTCTCACGGTCAACGAAGGAATAGACCTCCACCCAAGACACACCGATCAGACTCGGTATCCCGGTACAACAAGATGATTCGACAGGTTAAAACAAGTCCAGCAACACCGCCCGAATGTGCCGACAATTCCCGATAGGAGCTGCACATATCTCTTTCTCAGGGCACGCTCGGATAGGTCAAGCTACGAGTAAAACCAAACCTCAAGTTTCCCCGAGGTGGCCCCGCAGGCTGCCTGGTTCGGACCAACACTCAGAGGAGCACTGGCCCGGGGGGGGGGGGTTAAAATAAGATGACCCTCGGGCTCCGGAAACCCAAGGGAAAAAGAGACTAGGTGGAAAATGGTAAAACCAATGTTGGGCATTGCTGGAAAAGCTTTAATCAAGGCGAACTATCAAGGGGTTCCCATTATAGCCCAACCGCGTAAGGGACGCACAATCCGGGAGCATAACACCGATATGACGGAAACTAGGGCGGCAAGAGTGGAACAAATCACTAGGCGAGAGGCCGAGCCTTCCACCCTTTACCAAGTATATAGGTGCATTAAGATAACATAGCAATATAATGATATCCCAACAAGAATATAAATGTTCCAACAAGGAACGGCTCCATTCTTCACCTGCAACTAGCAACGCTATAAGAAGGGCTGAGCAAAGCGGTAACATAGCCAATCAACGGTTTGCTAGGACAATGGTGGGTTAGGGGTTCAACATGGCAATTGGGAGGCTGACAAGCAAATGGTAGGCATCGTAGCATTGGCAAAGCAAAAGAGCGAGCAAACTAGCATAGCAAAGATAGTAGTGATTTCGAGGGTATGATCATCTTGCCTGCACAGTTGTCAGAGTTGACTGGATCCTCACAAGCAAACTCAATGGGCTCCTCGGTAGCGAACTCGTCTCCCGGCTCTACCCAACAAGACAAACAAGCAACAAGGATACAATCAACCACGGGCAAGACCAAGCAATATGATGAAATGACGATATGCTATGCGGGATGCGATGCGGGATGCAAAATGCAAGATATGACAGGAAATGCATGAACCTGGCATCAACTTGGAAAACCAAGTGTGCCACTGGATAGAGGGGATGAAATCGCTTGAAAACGATATAAA
>NC_041388.1:249535023-249544748 GCF_002162155.2 Triticum dicoccoides
GGGAGACGGCGCGCGGGGGCCGGGCGCGGGCCAGGCAGGCCGGCGGCGATGCGGTCCCGCGGGGGGACACGTGGCGGGGGCTGGGTGGCTGGCGGCGGTGGGCGGACGTTGTCCGGTCGGATCCGGACACGTCCGTCGGTGGGGGGGGGGTTGATCTGTTTTTTTTAAACTAGGGTTTCGGACGGGGAAGAAGAGATCCGAATGGAGGGGGTATTTATAGGCATAGAGGGAGCTAGGAGAGTCCAAATGAGGTGCGGTTTTCGCCCACACGATCGTGATCGAACGCTCTAGGACATGGAGCAGAGTTTGTGGGTTTTGGGCCAAATTTGGGGGGTGTTGGGCTGCAACACACACGAGGCCTTTTCGGTCCCTCGGTTAACCGTTGGAGTATCAAACGAAGTCCAAATGACCCGCAACTTGACAGGCGGTCTATCGGTAGTAAACCAAGGCCGCTTGGCAAGAATCGGTCCAATCCGGAAATGTTTAAACCCCACACAAGAAAGAAAGGTAGAAATGACCACCGGAGGAGAACGAAACGCCGGAATGCAAAACGGACAACGGGGAAAATGCTCGAATGCATGAGATGAACATGTATGCAAAAGCAATGCACGTGGTGACATGATAAGAGATGCCCGAAAAAGAAAACAACACACGGAGACAAAGACCCAAACCCGAGAAATAAATATAACTTAGCGCCAGGGACGGCAAGAGTTGGATACAAATATGGAAAGTATATCTGGGGCGTTACAACACTCCACCACTACGAAAAGATCTCGTCCCGAGATCTAGGACTGAAAGAACTCCGGGTACTCAGAACGGAGGTGATCCTCGCGTTCCCAGGTAGCTTCACGGTCGGAATGGTGTGACCACTTGACTTTGAGAAATTTGATTGACTTGTTGCGAGTCTTGCGTTCAGTCTCTTCGAGAATAGCAACTGGGTGCTCACGATAGGAGAGATCTTCTTGGAGCTCAGTGTCCTCGAAGTTGACGGTGCGGTCAGGAGTCTTGAAGCACTTTCGAAGCTGAGAGACATGGAACACATCATGAACATTTGCAAAGTTTGAAGGAAGCTCGAGTTGATAGGCGAGGTCGCCTCTCTTGCTGACAATCTTGAAAGGTCCCACGTATCTAGGGGCAAGCTTCCCTTTGATACTGAAGCGACGAGTACCTTTCATGGGAGAGACGCGGAGGTAAACATGATCTCCGATCTCGAAAACCAGATCACGATGCTTACTATCATAGTAGCACTTCTGGCGGGATTGAGCTGCTTTGAGGTTATCACGAATGACTTTGCACATTTCTTCTGCCTCTGTGATTAAGTCATTACCCAGCAGCTGACGTTCACTGGTTTCAGACCAGTTGAGAGGGGTACGGCACTTCCTGCCATACAAAATTTCTAAGGGGTCCTTGCCCGAACTTGCTTGAAAGCTGTTGTTGTATGAGAATTCAGCATAAGGAAGACAATCCTCCCACTTCATGCCGAAGGAGATCACACAAGCCCTGAGCATATCTTCAAGAATTTGGTTGACACGCTCGACTTGACCGCTTGTTTGAGGATGGAAAGCTGTGCTGAAGCGGATGTTGGTGCCCATGGCCTTCTGAAAAGAATCCCAAAACTTGGAGGTAAAGATGCTGCCACGGTCTGAAGATATCACTTGAGGAATACCGTGCAGAGAGACAATGCGAGAGGTATAGAGTTCCGCCAATTGAGCTGCAGTGATCGACTCTTTGATAGGCAGAAAATGAGCCACTTTGGTGAGCTTGTCGATAACGACGAATATAGCATCATTGCCACGCTTGGACTTTGGAAACCCAGTCACGAAGTCCATTTCAATGTGGTCAAACTTCCATTCTGGAATGGCAAGAGGTTGGAGGAGACCTGCTGGCCTTTGGTGTTCTGCCTTCACTCTTCTGCAGACATCACACTCGTTCACGAATTGAGCGATCTCGCGCTTCATTCGAGTCCACCAATAAGTTTGCTTGAGGTCCTGATACATCTTCGTACTACCAGGGTGGATGGAGAGGAGAGAGTTGTGAGCCTCGTTCATGATCACCTTACGGAGTTCACCTTTGGGCACAACAATTCGATCCTCGAAGAAGAGAGTGTCCTTGTCATCAAGTCGGTAGCACTTGTACTTGGACTGACTCTTTGCAATACCAATCTTCACCTTCTTCACCATAGCATCAAGAAGTTGGCCTTGGCGAATCTGGTCTTCTAAGGTAGGAGAGACTTGAAGATTGGCGAGGAAACCTTGAGGAACAACTTGCAGATTAAGTTTGCGGAAAGCTTCACAAAGCTCGGGTTGATAAGGCTTGAGAATCAGACTGTTGCAATATGCTTTTCTGCTCAACGCGTCAGCAATCACATTAGCCTTGCCTGGAGTATACTCGATACTCGGATTGTACTCTTGAATCATTTCGACCCATCGAGTCTGCCTGAGGTTGAGATTAGGCTGAGTGAAGATGTACTTGAGACTCTTGTGATCAGTGAAAATATCCACTTTTCTTCCCAATAGAAGATGTCTCCAAGTCAACAAAGCATGCACAACTGCCGCCAACTCGAGATCATGAGTGGGGTAGTTCTTCTCATTAGGTTTCAACTGGCGAGAGGTATAAGCAACAACTTTCTTCTCTTGCATCAGTACAGCACCGAGACCTTGGAGAGAGGCATCACAAAAGACCTCGTACGGCTTGGTTTCATCAGGTGGAGTCAGAACTGGAGCAGTGACCAATTTCTCTTTCAAAGTGTTGAAAGCAATATCACACTCCGGAGACCAAACGTACTTGACGTGCTTCTGAAGAAGATTTGAGAGAGGCTTGGCGATCTTAGAAAAGTTTTCAACGAATCTTCTGCAATAGCTTGCGAGACCGAGGAAACTGCGGAGTTGCTTCACGTTCTGAGGAGGTTCCCAATTCACAATTGCAGACACCTTCTCAGGATTCACGGAAATGCCCTTGGCGGAGATGATATGACCAAGATAAAGAACCTCATCGAGCCAAAATTCACACTTGGAGAACTTGGCGTAGAACTGATGTTCTCTGAGCTTGTCAAGAACCAAACGCAAGTGCTTGGCATGATCTTCCTTGTTCTTCGAGAAAACCAGAATGTCGTCGAGATAGACCAAAACGAATTCATTGGTGTAGGGGTTGAAGATGAAGTTCATCATGCGAGAGAACGTCGGAGGAGCGTTGGCGAGGCCAAAAGACATGACGGTGTATTCATATGAACCAAAACTTGTCCTGAACGCCGTCTTGGGAATATCTTGCTCACGAATACGAATCTGATGATAACCCATACGGAGATCAAGCTTGGAGAATACTTGAGCACCCTTGAGTTGTTCGAATAGCTCATTGATGTTGGGAAGTGGGTATTTGTTCTTGATGGTCTTCTTGTTTACTGGACGGTAATCAACACAAAGTCGACTCGATCCATCCTTCTTCTTCACAAAAAGAACACCACAACCCCACGGAGAAGTACTAGGCCGAATGAGACCCAATCTTTCTTGCTCATCGAGTTGTTTCTTCAGCTCCTTCAACTCTTCAGGGCCGAGCTTGTAGGGACGTTTGCACACAGGTTCCGTACCGGGCTCAAGTTCAATAACAAATTCAACCGGCCGGTTTGGAGGCATCCCTGGAAGTTCTTCTGGAAAGACGTCTTGATATTCGCAAACGACAGGAATCTGCGAAATAGCATCCAATTCACCCTTCTCATTGAGAGAAAACAACCGGATGGAATTATCCCGAGCGGCAAAGACAATGACATCCTCAGACGAATGAGTCAATTGAATCTGCCTGGCTGCACAATCAAGCTGAGCTTTATGCTTAGAGAGCCAGTCCATCCCGAGAATAAGATCGATATCCGAGTTACCAAGAACCATAGGAGAAGCAAGAAACTTGAAATCGCCCATCGTGATAGCGACATCTGGCACCTCCAGACTTGCGCTCAAATGTTTGCCAGGAGAAATGATATCCATATGTTTACCCAAATGAGAAGAAACGAACTCATGCTTGGTAAAAAAATGGCTTTGACATGAAACAATGCGATGCACCCGTGTCAAAAAGAACTTTTGCAGGAATATCATTAATAGGAAGGTTACCCATAATGACATCTGAAGAATCCTCAGCCTGAGCTGCATTCAGCATATTGACCTTGGCGTGCTTGGGATTGTGCTTGACCACAGCTGTACTTGCCGATCTGACAGGAGGAGGAGGAGGAAGACGCCTCTGGTTGGTACACTTGTTGGCATAGTGACCCTTCTGTTGGCACTTGTTGCACGTGACCTCTGAAAGCGGACGGTGATACGGAGCACTCGATCTTGGAGCTTGAGACGAAGCCTTGTTCTGAAAGCCTGGGTTGGGTGGGTGGGAGAAACCACTGCCACCTTTGCTCTTCTGCTGATACGGCTGACGGAACGGAGGAGGAGGAAGCCAATACTTCTGCTGCTTGACCACTTGAGTAGAGGAAGACGGAGTAACATCTCTGGCACGCTTCCTGGAAGCATCACATCTCATCTGAGCAGCCTCTTGCTTCAGTGCCATGTTGTAGAACTCATCGTATCTCAACGGCTCAAAGAGAACAAGAGCGAGCTGAATTTCCTCACGAAGACCACCCCTGAACTGATAGATCATGCTCTTCTCATCAGGAACATCCTGCTTGGCAAAACGGGCGAGCTTCTGGAACAACTTGTTGTAGTCATAGACATACAAAGAGCCTTGCTTCAGATTGCGGAATTCCTGACGCTTACTCTCAACCACACTTTGAGGGATGTGATGAGCGCGGAAATCTTGACGGAAATCGACCCAAGTGATAACACGTCCACCTCTGGAATCCTTGTACTGCTGGAACCACTCTGCAGCCTGATCTTTGAGCTGGAAAGAAGCGAACTTGACGAAATCTTCAGGCCTGACGTTGCTGCATTCAAAATGCTTGCCCAGATCCACTAGCCAATCGTCAGCATCGGTAGCCTCAACACAACCGCTGAACGTCTTTGGGCCATTAGCAAGGAACTGGTTCAGAGTAGCAAAGTGGTGCTGATTGTGGCCTTGATTCCCTTGACTGCCTTGATTGCGCTCTTGAAGGATTTGCATGATCAACTGTGTGTTTGCATTAGTTGCGGCCATCACAGCTTGCCATGCTTCCGGAGGAGGCGGAGGTGGAGGCGGATTAGGATTCGGAGTCGTGCGCGTTGGAGGAGCCATCCTGAACAGGTTGACCACCATTAGCACATAGATAGACAACAATATAGAAGCTGAATCCAACGGAATGAAAATTGCAACATATAGTCTTCACATCCGAACAAAATGAACGAATGCATTCCTCTTCAAATGGTCACATATCCATAAATTGAGAAGCCACGAAGAATTAAGGAAGAGAAATAATTCAACAAGGTACAGATCAAGAACGAATAATCGGTAAGAAATCCCAATCTCAAACCAATATCCGTGGAAGAAGAACTAGAGCTACTAGAATTCCCACCTATGAAACTCCCGAACCTTTCCGGTTATGCAATCAGGTGTTGGGGATACAGGGGAAGCACAATATCTCACCCAAACTAGCAAATCCTACATCCAGCTGTATCCATCCTTCAACACATAACCAGGAAAACTTCGGAAATCATCTACCTCAACCTTCGAAAAGCATCCGTTATACAAGTTATGGCGATACTCCCGAACTCCCGCCCCAGTACTGGGTGGCGTCGAGGTTATCTCACCAATGAACTCCATAAAAGAGATTTTCGATGTCGGCGAACATATCTCAAGTATACCAGAATTGCAACGATGAAATTGTGACGACAACACCTCGGAGCTCAACTCCCCGGGACACTGCCACAACCCCTAAAGACAGGAGGCACCAAGAACAATGTTCTCGTCACAAAACCATCGGAACAAAACCAAGATACTCGCGTGAACCTAAAAAATTTTAGTGAAATTTTAGAAGAGAAGAGTCAAAACTCTACGCCAGGATGCCTTACCAGAGCGATGAGGAGACTGGGAAGTAAAAAGAATTCCTAAGCTCTCCGATATATAATTCCTAAGGACTCAAAACATTTTTCTAGACACAACTCGGCTTCTAAAAACGATCAAGCAATGGGGCTCCTAAGGTCGGGGATGGCTC
The DNA here is from genome assembly GCF_002162155.2 of Triticum dicoccoides. Taxonomy (NCBI): domain Eukaryota; kingdom Viridiplantae; phylum Streptophyta; class Magnoliopsida; order Poales; family Poaceae; genus Triticum; species Triticum dicoccoides. The sequence continues at coordinate 249,541,139 of NC_041388.1, forward strand.
TGATTACCAACTTGTAACGCCCTCGATGCGGCTATAGCTCCCACGTGTCGAGGCACGACTTAGAGGCATAACCGCATTGAAAGCAATGTCGCAAGTCGGGCAATCATTACAACGTCCAATGTAATATATAATAAAAGGGGGAGATAACATAGTTGGCTTACACTAGCCACGTCACATCAGAGTACATAAATAACATCCATCAAACAAACACTCATGGCCCGACTACGGCGCCAAAATGGAAAAGAACCCAACATGCGACAAGGTCCTGAATCGATAACCCCAACTAGGCACCACTACTGATCATCCAGAAAAGAAACATAGTATCGCTGAGAGTCCTCGTCGAACTCCCACTTGAGCTCGTAATCGTCAACTGGAGCGGAATCACCTGGACCTGCATCTGGAGTTGTAGTATCTGTGAGCCACAGGGACTCAGCAATCTCACACCCACGCGATCAAGACTATTTAAGCTCATAGGGATGGATAAGGCAAATATAAGTGGAGCTGCAGCAGCGACTAGCATATGTGGTGGCTAACTTATACGCAAAAGAGAGCGAGAAGAGAAGGCGAAGCACGAGCGAGAAGCTAAAGGAACATCCTGCGCAAGCATAACTCCAACACCGTGTCCACTTCCCGGACTCCGCCGAGAAGGGGCCATCACGGTAACACACACGGTTGAATCATTTTAATTAAGTTTAGTTCAAGTCATCTACAACCGGACGTTAACAAATTCCCATCCGCCCATAACCGCGGGCACGGCTTTCGAAAGATCAATCCCTGCAGGGGGGTCCCAACTTAGCCCATAACAAGCTCTCACGGTCAACGAAGGAATAGACCTCCACCCAAGACACACCGATCAGACTCGGTATCCCGGTACAACAAGATGATTCGACAGGTTAAAACAAGTCCAGCAACACCGCCCGAATGTGCCGACAAATCCCGATAGGAGCTGCACATATCTCTTTCTCAGGGCACGCTCGGATAGGTCAAGCTACGAGTAAAACCAAACCTCAAGTTTCCCCGAGGTGGCCCCGCAGGCTGCCTGGTTCGGACCAACACTCAGAGGAGCACTGGCCCCGGGGGGGGGGGGTTAAAATAAGATGACCCTCGGGCTCCGGAAACCCAAGGGAAAAAGAGACTAGGTGGCAAATGGTAAAACCAATGTTGGGCATTGCTGGAAAAGCTTTAATCAAGGTGAACTATCAAGGGGTTCCCATTATAGCCCAACCGCGTAAGGGACGCACAATCCGGGAACATAACACCGATATGACGGAAACTAGGGCGGCAAGAGTGGAACAAATCACTAGGCGAGAGGCCGAGCCTTCCACCCTTTACCAAGTATATAGGTGCATTAAGATAACATAGCAATATAATGATATCCCAACAAGAATATAAATGTTCCAACAAGGAACGGCTCCAATCTTCACCTGCAACTAGCAACGCTATAAGAAGGGCTGAGCAAAGCGGTAACATAGCCAATCAACGGTTTGCTAGGACAATGGTGGGTTAGGGGTTCAACATGGCAATTGGGAGGCTGACAAGCAAATGGTAGGCATCGTAGCATTGGCAAAGCAAAAGAGCGAGCAAACTAGCATAGCAAAGATAGTAGTGATTTCGAGGGTATGATCATCTTGCCTGCACAGTTGTCAGAGTTGACTGGATCCTCACAAGCAAACTCAATGGGCTCCTCGGTAGCGAACTCGTCTCCCGGCTCTACCCAACAAGACAAACAAGCAACAAGGATACAATCAACCACGGGCAAGACCAAGCAATATGATGAAATGACGATATGCTATGCGGGATGCGATGCGGGATGCAAAATGCAAGATATGACAGGAAATGCATGAACCTGGCATCAACTTGGAAAACCAAGTGTGCCACTGGATAGAGGGGATGAAATCGCTTGAAAACGATATAAAGATCATAGGAATCGGAGCTACGGTTTAGAAATGGCAAGCGTTTTAAGATATGACACCGGTCTGCGATTTACAGCAAGTAGGCATCTAAATGCAACGAAATGAACATGCTACAGCCACCAGACATGAAAACAACATACATGGCAGCGATGTACACAAGATGGTTGACAAAACACTAGCACTGAGCCATAGGCAAATTCATCCATTAAGAGGTTCAAACAAGCATGGCTAAAACGCAAATGCAAAACAGATTTCAGACTTAGTGAAATTAACACTAGTCTGAAATTTCAGATCACGATGCTCTCTTCGGAGCAGCAAAACAACATGATAGAAAACCTGAACATGACAAGTAAGAACATGGCATGTAGCTACTCATCAAGCTTAACAAAACACCCAAAGTGACCTGGGGCCAAAAGGGTTCACAAAATACTCTACCGAGCTCACGAACATCGCTCGAACACAATCAGTTTTCAGACTTAGTGAGAACTGAGACAAGCTGAAATTTAACTCACGAAGGCATGTAAACGAGCTCGATGCACTCACTACGGTGCAAGTCATGGCAAGAAAAGCATATAACCAGAAAGAAGGCACAAAGTGCTAGCTACACATGGCAAGAACGAAGGCATAGCATGCATGGAACACTAACGGTAGCATCGGCGAAATCGCAAACAAGTTGACGATCTGCCCAGATTAACAACGAAGCAAAAGTTGAGCTCGATTGAGTCAACCTAGAGCACTCCACAAATGCCAACAAAGACATGGATGGATAGAGCATGACAAAAATATCAAAACTCCCTTAATGATCATCCTCAAAAGAGGCACGGATCACTAGGAAACAAGCTGGACATATAGCATCATGAACTAAAATATCCCAGACTTAGCGAAAATCACTAAGTCCCTGAAATCTGCAATCTCAGGTACCTCTCTTCGCAAGCTTGCACAAGACAACACACACATCCTAAAAATGCATGGGTGGCACCTCTGGAAAGAAGACAAAATGCTTCACAATTCATCCCAAAGGGGCACAGGCATATCATGCACGAATTAAATATAGCAAAAATGACAAAAGTGCATGATGAACTAACGGATCTGCAATCTAACTCACGAAGCCTCCTTCTAACAGCATTTTGGGTATCAAGATGACCTCAAATGCAAATGATGCAATGGAATGAAATGATGTACATGTCGAAGCGAAGATTCTGATATATCATACGCCCAAAACGGAGCTACCGTTGCAAAGCTACGGGACCTCGAACGAAGCAACATGGATCAAAATCTTCAGGACTTAGCAAAAAAAATCGGGGTTAGGGTTTACTGTTCACGCGACCGGATCCAGATCGGGATCGCGGCGCGGAAGCCGAGGCGGCGCCAGCGAGGCGCGGGGCTCGCCGGGGAGAGGGGCTGCGGCCGGGGCTTCGGCCGGCGACGAGGGGGCGGCGAGGAGGCGGCGAAGGCGGCGGTGGTCCGGGCGGCGAGGGTCTCGGCGGCGGGGACGGCGTGCGGGGGCGGCGACCACCGGCCGGAGTCGGCGAGGGGCGCGGTGGCCGGCCGGCTATGGCGCGCGGCGGCGGCGGCCGTCGCTGGAGAAGAAGGCGGCGGGGAGGCGCGGGGCGCCTGGGCCCGGGAGACGGCGCGCGGGGGCCGGGCGCGGGCCAGGCGGGCCGGCGGCGATGCGGTCCCGCGGGGGGACACGTGGC
>NC_041388.1:249545152-249581260 GCF_002162155.2 Triticum dicoccoides
GTTGATCTGTTTTTTTTAAAACTAGGGTTTCGGACGGGGAAGAAGAGATCCGAATGAAGGGGGTATTTATAGGCATAGAGGGAGCTAGGAGAGTCCAAATGAGGTGCGGTTTTCGCCCACACGATCGTGATCGAACGCTCTAGGACATGGAGCAGAGTTTGGTGGGTTTTGGGGCAAATTTGGGGGGTGTTGGGCTGCAACACACACGAGGCCTTTTCGGTCCCTCGGTTAACCGTTGGAGTATCAAACGAAGTCCAAATGACCCGCAACTTGACAGGCGGTCTACCGGTAGTAAACCAAGGCCGCTTGGCAAGACTCGGTCCAATCCGGAAATGTTTAAACCCCACACAAGAAAGAAAGGTAGAAATGACCACCGGAGGAGAACGAAACGCCGGAATGCAAAACGGACAACGGGGAAAATGCTCGAATGCATGAGATGAACATGTATGCAAAAGCAATGCACGTGGTGACATGATAAGAGATGCCCGAAAAAGAAAACAACACACGGAGACAAAGACCCAAACCCGAGAAATAAATATAACTTAGCGCCAGGGACGGCAAGAGTTGGATACAAATATGGAAAGTATATCTGGGGCGTTACACACCATTAGCGTACTTGGTGGCAATCTCCATCATCCGATTCAGAGACATGTCTCCGGTTCGACCGAATTTCAGATTCAGTTCTCTGTACTTGACGCCTCTTTGAAGGCACAGACTGCTTGGTGATCAGGCACATTCTCTACCGTGTGATGTAACGTGATCCATCTCTGGATGTAATCCCTCAAGGCTTCATTCGGCTTCTGCACGCAAGACCGCAGTTCCGTTAGTCCTGCCGGTCGCTTGCATGTTCCTTCAAATGTAGTGACAAACACTCGGGCGAGATCTTCCCAAGTGTAAATGCTGCTAGGTGCTAACCGATTCAGCCACGCTCTGGCCGAGCCCTCCAACATGAGAGGCAGGTGCTTCATGGCCACTTCATCATTGCCACCACCAATCTGGACAGCCACTCGGTAGTCTTCAAGCCAAGTATCGGGCTCGGAGTCACCAGTGAACTTACTGACTCCAGTCGCCAACCTAAAGTTGGGAGGAATCACAGCGGCCCTGATGGCTCTACTAAAGCACTCTGGCCCTAAATCATGTACTTTGCTACTGGTAGGTGCATCTCTGTCGTGACCTTCTCGGTGAGCTCTGTTCCTGTCGACCAAACCTTGAACGAGAATGGATCTCGCATCAAAGCCTGGTACCCTGGGGTCGACTGGAATCCTTCACCCAACACTATGAGGGCGCCTGTCATCCTGCTGTCGAGGCACATACGATCCACTCCTCGGGGGAGGGGTGGGCACTCGAGTTGATCGTCACGATCGAATTGGTGATCATACTGCTCACGGTTTCTGTACTGATCACGCCGGTCCCCACGTCCCTCATGCCTCGGGGGCGATCTTGGACTATGAGCCGACTGGACTGTGTTTGCAGCAATGGATCTGCTATGAATCCTGCTCCGCGACTGAGAAACAACGGAATTCTGGTCTCCTGCTGCCCGGAGTAACGCTCTGATCTGCAGCAAGCCTCTGCCAGCCTCTGATTGGGAAGGCTGGATCGACTCTGCTATACGGGCTGCAGCTGCTAAATTCTGAATCGGAGTTCGATATACCTGCGGGGGCGGAAAGAGCTGACGTCGACTGGATTCTTGAACCCGTTGTCGCGCACGCTCGTCAAGTGCTCGCTGGAGGTTCTCCAGTCAAGTGCGCTCAGCCAAGTTTGCCAGGCGCGCGTCCTCCAAGGCACGAGCCTCGGGGGTTTCTCCAACAATAGGAGTGTGCAGTGCATCCATGTTCCGGCGACGGAGTTCTTCTCTCTGCAGCGATGTGAGAGGCTCGGGGAGATATTCCTCATGGGGATGCGACGGGTCGCCTCCACCTGCGCCTCCGTCGGTGCGGGGAAAACCGGGAGGACTGCGCAGTCCATCGACCATCAGAACCTCCGCCGCCGGATCACTGTTGTCGCACTCGGATGCGGTCTCCGCGGAGCTAGTCGACAGGTCGAACAGGCCATAGAGGGATTCGTCAGGCTCGATCCCCGCGACTTGAGGGGTGGCCGACTGGCGTGCCACCGCGTTCTCACCCACCGCTGAAGTCTCGACCGACCGGAGCGCTTGCGCCAGCGGGAAACAGGGAGGGAGGACAACTGTCGGTGTCAAAACCGGCGGATCTCGGGTAGGGGGTCCCGAACTGTGCGTCTAGGCTGGATGGTAACAGGAGACAAGGGACACAATGCTTTACCCAGGTTCGGGCCCTCTTGATGGAGGTAAAACCCTACGTCCTGCTTGATTAATATTGATGATATGGGTAGTACAAGAGTAGATCTACCACGAGATCAAGGAGGCTAAACCCTAGAAGCTAGCTTATGGTATGATTGTTGTATGATGAAGTTGTCCTACGGACTAAAACCCTCCGGTTTATATAGACACCGGAGAGGGTTAGGGTTACACAAAGTCGGTTACAATGGTAGGAGATCTTGAATATCTGCATCGCCAAGCTTGCCTTCCACGCCAAGGAAAGTCCCATCCGGACACGGGACGGAGTCTTCAATCTTGTATCTTCATAGTCCTGGAGTTCGGCTGAAGGTACAGTCCGGCTACCCGAACACCCCCTAATCCAGGACTCCCTCAGTAGCCCCTGAACCAGGCTTCAATGACGACGAGTCCGACGTGCAGATTGTCTTCGGCATTGCAAGGCGGGTTCCTCCTCCAAATTCTTCATAAAAGTTTGTAAACACCAAGAGTAGTGTCTGGCTCTGCAAAATAAGCTTCCACGTATTGCCATAGAGAGAATAATATTAACACAAATCTAATCTGCTGACGTATTCCGCAGCATGACATCACACTACGGCCAAGCCTTTATTCGAATCGTTTTCACTTCTCCACCTCAGCGTGTTTTGCGAGGCGGTTTCCTTGGCACGTCTTGTCAAAGCAGAGATCGTGCCCCCTTTGTTTACGGGATTCTCGTTAATACGGACGTGGGTAACCCAACCGCGCCACTTATCACGACACTTGGGAGGCAAGCGAGTTTTACTAGGCTGGTGGGGATGCACAGTCGCATTCGCCCATATAAGGGGATAAGGATCCACCTTTTTACCTACGCCTTCTTCCTCCTTTGCCTATCCATCTTCTGCGCACCCGAGCTCCAGCGCCCAAGCCCGCACTTCCTACCTCAACCCTCTCCAACAATGTCCGGAGCGGGAGGCAAGTGGATGGTCTCCTCCGTCACGGAGGGCCATGTCAAAAGGTTAAGGAAGGCCGGATACTTGTCCAAAGACATCGTGCACCGGCTTCCTGAGGAGGGGCAGCTTCTCCCCACCCCAAGGCCCCATGAGAGGGTAGTATTTCTTCCCCACTTCCTCCGCGGACTGGGTTTTCCTCTCCACCCATTTGCCCGCGGTCTCATGTTCTACTATGGCCTAGATTTCCATGATCTGGCCCCGAACTTCATCCTCAATATCTCAGCGTTCATCGTCGTGTGCGAGGCTTTCCTCTGCATTCGCCCCCATTTCAGCCTCTGGCTCAAGACCTTCAACGTCAAGCCAAAGGTGGTGCGCGGCAACCAGGCGGAGTGCGGAGGTGCCATGGCGGGCAAAATTGCCAACATCCTATGGCTCGAGGGCTCCTTTGTGGAGACCTTGAAGGGCTGGCAGTCAGGGTGGTTTTACATCACCGAGCCACGCGATCCGAAGTGGATCGCAGCCCTTGAATTCCGATCCGGGCCCCCTACACGTCTCACGTCCTGGAAGGAGACGAGCTTGTCGTGGGGCGACGAAGAAGAGTTGACCGGACTGCAAAAATGCATCCAGTCCCTGGTGAACAAGCAGCTCAAGCTTGTCAACGTAATCCAGGTCATGCTCGTCCGCCGGATCCTTCCGTGTCAAGAACGGGACTTCAATTTGTGGGAGTTCAACCCGGCGCAGCACCGCACTCTGAGCAGGCTCTTCGACACGATGTACGAAGATGTCTGGAGGGGGCTAACCAAAGGCGCCGAGGCTCCCACATCCGCCTCCGAAGACCGCGGATTCAGCTCGCAGCGTCCTGCTGGCGAGGTAAGATATTTCCATCCTTTACAGGATGTTAAGTTTTTTCATAGTTTGACTCTGTGCAGGATCTAAACTCCCTCACCTTTGACAGGATTGGCGGGAGAAGTCTGGACAGATTAACTGTCCAACTCCCTTGCCCGAAGACCCATCCCCTGCTCTCCTAGAGAAGCTGCTAGTTCCGGCACCTTATGTGGTGCCGGATAAGAAGGCCAAGAAGAAGAAGGCCACGGGGACTTGAAAGAGTTCCCGGCATATGGTGGTGTCGGACTCGTCATCCGACGAGTCCGAGACATACTCCTCCCGTGAAAATGAGGAGGAAGAAGAAACCTCTCCCCCTCCAGCGGGGGGAGGAGAGAAGAGGAAGGCCGCCCCAGTAGTGGAAGCCGAGGGGTCCAAGAAGAGGAAAACCCCTCCGCCGGACTACGTCCCCGACTCCGACGAGGACGAAGAGGAGTGGCCGGACATGGCCAAGCATCCGGCGAGATCGTAAGTGTTCAGATACCAGAGTAACTCGTGATATTCCTTTTGTTGCACAGCTTTCCCTAACGTCGGATATAATCATGCAGTCCGCCCAAGGACGGGCTCGACGAGTCGTCGAGCGGCTCCCTGGATTCGTCGGACATGAATTCAGTTCCGCCCGCTGCTTCCCCCTGTGCTGCGGATGACGCTGAAGTGGCATCGCGACAAGCTTCGGGGCGAGAGGAGGTGGTCCAGGAGGAGCCGCGAGGCGACCTCCCGGACTCTAGGAGTGAAGGGGACAAGACCCCCCTGGGCTCCAAGTCCGGCTTTAAGCCGGACACTGCGCCGGAATCATCAACGGTTCCGGACCGCGGTAGGCGAACTCCTGCCAAGAGGAGAAAGCCTACTGAGCCGGCGTCCTCCGTCCAACCGGAAGCGCCGGACAATCTGCTGGAGGAGCTTAAGGGCGCCTCTATCGACAAGGAGCACCATGCCATCATGAGTACGGTGGTCCAGAAGGTTCGGTCCACCAAAAGCAGACTGAATGAAGCTTGTGCTAGCCTTCTAACAGGCTTCGAGGTAAGTAAAAATATGTAAAAATATTACCATATAGATAGTAGCCCCTGATGCTCTGTTTGGCGTTCGGAAAGAAAAGCCGAATAGAGGATCTATTAAATATCACAGGAGTCTAACTAAAAAGGAGTCAATATACATATGCAGGCTTCGCTGCTGGCCACCGTCGCACTGACTGCGGAGGTGGGTGCCCTGAAGCAGGGCCTCGAGCAGACCGAGCAAGAGCTCGACCTTGCCAAACGGCAGCTCGAGGAGAAAGAAGGTAAGAGATACCTTATAGAAAAAATGCCTATAGGAAGGCGCAATTGCAAAAAATGACAGGAGTATACTGCTTATTGTAGGGGCCACAACTGAGGTGGCGACCCTCAAGCAGGCGCTGTCCAAGGCCGAGAAGAAAGAGGCCATGGAGCGCGCCGAGCGGGAGAAATTTGAGGCGCAGGTCAGCGAGGTGCAGCAAGAGCTTCAGGTTCTCATGCAAAAACATGAGAGTTTGGAGCTCGACTTGAAGACGTGAGCGTCCGAGCTTGCTGCGGCCCTTAAAACTGCCAAATCTGCCAAGGCCGAAGCCCAGAAGGCCCTCCAGGAATTGGATGTGGTGAAAAAGATAGCGGCAGGTAAGGCATTATATATGCAAAGCAGACATATAAAAGTAAACTACTTGTTACTTACCCGAATCCGGAGCTCTCCAGGGGCATTTGCAGATCTTCCCCGTAGCGTATCCGATGCCGCCGCATTCTACCGAGCCGAGGAAGGCAGCTCGACGGAGAAGGTGTTCTAGTCTTAGTATGCTGAGGCCGGACACCCTGTGCCCTTGAGCGACCAGCTGAAGCAGCTGGTCGAGCTCCACAAGGCGGCCGAACAGGCCCTAAAGGGCTTCATAGTTCGGCTGTGGCCTAGAGAGGCCCTGCCTGGGAGCTACTTCAGACTGGTGCGGCGGCTGGTGGAGGCTTGTCCAAGGCTCGAGGTCATCAAGCGCTCCGTCTGCATCGAAGGTGCCCGTAGGGCCCTTGCCCGTGCAAAGGTGCATTGCGGTAAGCTGGACAGTGAGAAGCTTGTGAAGGATGGGCCGCCGCCGGGGAAGGAGCATCGCAAGCCCAAGAACTATTACAAGGATGTTCTTGCTGGTGCCCGCCTTGTGGCGGATGAATGTACCAAGGATGTAATTTTTGAATGAACTCGCTCGTGTTATCCTATGCGCTGAAAACTTGTTCATATGCGCTAAGCAATGCTTGAATTTGAAATATTACTTTTTGTGCGGCCGTTTATCAAAAAATTGAGAGATGGCCAGTCGTCGGCTTCTGCCCCCATGCCGCTAGTGCTGGGGTGTTCGGGATAAACCTGAGCGCTCTTTTTCCCATGATTGGGTCCGTCGAGGGAGGCGGTCAGCACAACGAACAAGGCAATCAGACTATAATGCTTGAACACTCTCACTTATCCATAGAACTCTATAATTTTAAATTTCGGCAAAGCCCCTAGTATTCGGAAGACCGAGTTCGGGGCGCTATCCACGCCTTGGCCGGACAAAGCCGGTTCCTCGCTCGAAGCGGCATAAGCCTTTAAGGACTCGAAAAACCTCTCGAACAGCGACCGGTCTCTCGCCTCATCATGACAATCAGTTTTAGCTTTCTCCACTAAGGTGCTCGGCCCAGCTCAACTGGGGCACAATCGCAGTGGTTCTCCTAGTGCTACCTTAGCCGATATAGCGGAACGTAAGGCACCAAAACATAGGAGCCGGGCAAACCCAACTATTGACCCAAATCATGATTCAGAGCCGATGCATATAGTGCTATAAGTTCGGGGTGCCGCACTTGTGAAAGTGGACGGACTTCTCACGCCATATTGATGGGTACTGAAGCCCCTGGGAGTTCCATAATGCGGCGTGTCTTGTCTGCTTCCCTGGATCTTGCATCGTTTGTGCGGCAGTTGAATTGCCGAACGGGTCATCCGAAGTATGGAGTCCTGAGAGTAAGAGAAAAAAAGAAGGAATCGGCAGCCCCTGGTGTGGTTTAAGCCGTATTTCGGGCGTGCCGTGATAGTGCCCCTTCCCCTGTGCCCATGGTATTTCAAGAGCGTAGTTATGTACGTGAAGCACTGGTTTCGCTATATCGCGAGGGCTAGGGTTGGGGCCGCATTGCTACGCTAGCTCGGAACGTGCCAGGCGGTCTTGTTGTAGGGTACTCCGGGCGCGCTTGACAGTGTCTGGCTTTTTGAAGGCCGGACCGGAGAACTGCCTAGAGAGGCTGCTTTGTAATTCTGCTGCAAGCGCGGCCGTGTGCTCCTCCGTTCGGAGGGAGCGTTCAATGTTCCCATTGACCGTGATTACTCCTCTAGGGCCTGGCATCTTGAGCTTGAGGTATGCATAGTGCGGTACCGCGTTGAATTTTGCGAATGCGGTTCGCCCGAGCAGTGCATGATAGTCACTACGGAACGGGACTATGTCGAAGATTAACTCCTCGCTTCGGAAGTTATCCGGAGACCCGAAGACCACTTCTAGTGTAACTGAGCCTGTACAGTTGGCTTCTACACCTGGTATGACGCCTTTAAAGGTTGTTTTGGTGGGCTTGATACTCGAGGGATCTATGCCCAGCTTTCGCACTGTATCCTGGTAAAGCAGGTTCAGGCTGCTGCCGCCGTCCATGAGGACTCTTGTGAGATGAAATCCATCAATGATTGGGTCTAGAACCAATGCGGCGAAGCCGCCATGACGGATGCTAGTGGGGTGGTCCCTTCGATCAAAGGTGATCGGGCAGGAGGACCATGGGTTGAACTTTGGGGCGACCGGCTCCATCGCATATACGTCCCGTAACGCACGCTTCCGCTCCCTCTTGGGGATGTGGGTTGCATATATCATGTTCACCGTCCGCACTTGCGGGGGAAATCCCTTCTGTCCACTGTTGTTCGGCGGCCTGGGCTCCTCCTCGTCGTCGCTATGCAGCCCCTTGTCTTTGTTTTCGGCTCTTAACTTGCCTGCCTGCTTGAACACCCAACAATCCTTGTTGGTGTGATTGGCTGGCTTTTCGGGGGTGCCATGTATCTGGCACAAGTGGTCGAGTATTCGGTCCAAACTGGACGGGCTCTGAGTTTATCTTTTGAATGGCTGTTTCCGTTGACCGGATTTGTAGCCTCGGAATCCGGCATTAATTGCCGTATCCTTGTTCCTGTCGCTATTAACGCGGCACTTTTGTTTGTTCCGACGCGACCTGTCACTTTTGTCCTTGGTATTCGAATTACCAGTGTTCTTGGTTAAGTTGTTACTGCGAGCTAGCCAGCTGTCTTCTCCCGTGCAAAAGCGGGTCATGAGTGTCGTGAGGGCTGCCATAGATTTCGGCTTTTCCTGTCCCAGGTGCCGGGCCAGCCACTCATCACGGATATTATGCTTGAAGGCCGCTAAGGCCTCCGTGTCCGGACAGTCGACTATCTGGTTTTTCTTTGTTAGGAACCGTGTCCAGAATTGCCTGGCCGATTCTTCTGGCTGCTGAATTATGTGGCTTAGGTCATCGGCGTCCGGTGGTCGCACATAAGTGCCCTGGAAGTTATCAAGGAATGTGGCTTCTAGGTCCTCCCAAGAACCGATTGAGTTTGCTGGCAAGCTGTTAAGCCAATGCCGGGTCGGTCCCTTAAGTTTGAGTGGGAGGTATTTGATGGCGTGTAGATCATCGCCGCGGGCCATGTGGATATGAAGGAGATAATCCTCGATCCATACCGCAGGATCTGTTGTGCCATTGTACGATTCGATGTTTACGAGTTTGAAGCCCTCAGGGATTTTATGATCCATTACTTCATCTGTGAAGCATGCGGCGCCTCTGTATTGGGCTATATCACGACGTAGCTCGAAGGAGCTTTGTCTGTTGAGTTCGGCCCGGCCGGATTCATTGCGTCCGGAGTGACGATCACCGTCACGTGCCGTGGGCCGCCTGCACAATCCGTAGATCGATCTTGTTTGCCTTGCCTTGTCCTCCAGGATGTTGCGCAGGTCGGGCGCATTTTCCCGTGGCTTAGTATGCTTGACGCGGTGCCGGGGCATGGCTTGAGTGGAGGGCAAAGAGGCCTCTCTGTCGCGGCCACGAGGTGGCCGGTCGGCCATGTCATGCGCTGGTGATGTAGGTGCTTCCTCCTCTAGTCGGGGTAGCAGCCTGCGCTTTGGGTAACTCTTGGAGGGGCGTTCGAGTTCATACTCTTCGGCCGCAAGGACTTCAGTCCATCTGTCAGCTAGCAAATCCTGATCAGCTCTAAGCTGTTGCCGCTTTTTCTTGAGGCTGCTTGCCGTGGCCATGAGCCTGCGTTTAAAACGCTCTTGTTTGGCAAGATCTTCTGGCACGACGAACTCGTCGTCGTTGAGGCTTGCCTCGTCTTCGGAGGGAGGCGTATAATTATCGTCCTCAACCTCTTGGTCTGCCGCCCTCTCGCGAGGGCTGGCTTCTCTGTCCTCCTGTGCCGAATTTTGCTGGAGGGGGTGTTCTTCGGCGCTATCCGGAGTAGTATTATCTCCCGTGCCGGAATCACCGTTTTTGCTTTGGCGGGATTTAGAGCGGTGCCGCTGATGCTGGCGCTTGGGCTGTTTCTTAGAGCTATCGTCCACCGCTGTTCCATCGCCATCTCCATCCTTTGGAGTGTCCACCATATATATGTCATATGACGAGGTGGCCTTCCAACGCCCTACAGGTGCTGGTTCTTGTTCGTCTCCTGCATCATCGTCCATGCCGTCGATGTCTTCGAAGTCGAAGTCAAGCATGTCGGTTAAGTCGTCGATAGTGGCTATGAAGCGGGTGGTGGGTGGGTTTTGAATTTCTTCATCATCCGTATCCCAACCTTGCTGACCGTAGTCCGGCCAGGGCTCTCCTGATAAAGAGAGAGACTTTAGAGAATTCAGGATGTCGCCGAAGGGCGAGTGCTGAAAGATGTCCGCGGCGGTGAACTCCATTATCGGCGCCCAATCGGATTCAATCGGCGGGGGCGCGGGGGGCTTGGAGTTCGGAGAGGAATCCGGCTCCTCGGAGTCACGGGCTATGCAGAGTGCGGGGCTGGAGTTCGGCTCGATCGCCTCTGAGGTCGCAGCCCCTGAGGCAGCATCCAACCGCTGATCCTCGATTGGCGCAGTGGGCTCCGAATCAATGGTCGGAACCGATGCATGTGCGGCCTCCAAGGCGCTGTTCGGAGGCAGAGCTATATCATGCCCATCGAGACAATGCGGCATGCTTGGCTGTGGCTAGAATCCGTCGAAGATCAAGTCCCCGCGGATATCAGCCGTGTAGTTTAGGCTTCCAAACCTGACCTGATGGCCAGGGGCGTAACTTTCGATCTGCTCAAGGTGACCAAGCGAGTTGGCCTGCAGTGTGAAGCCGCCGAAGACGAAGATCTGTCCGGGGAGAAAATTCTCACCCTAGACCGCATCGTGGTTGATGATCGAAGAAGCCATCGGGCCTGAAAGCGACGACACAGAGGAACTCTCAATGAAAGCACCAATGTCGGTGTCAAAACCGGCAGATCTCGGGTAGGGGATTCCGAACTGTGCGTCTAGGCCGGATGGTAACAGGAGACAAGGGACACAATGTTTTACCCAGGTTCGGGCCCTCTTGATGGAGGTAAAACCCTACGTCCTGCTTGATTAATATTGATGATATGGGTAGTACAAGAGTAGATCTACCACGAGATCAAGGAGGCTAAACCCTAGAAGCTAGCCTATGGTATGATTGTTGTATGATGAAGTTGTCCTACGGACTAAAACCCTCCGGTTTATATAGACACCGGAGAGGGTTAGGGTTACACAAAGTCGGTTACAATGGTAGGAGATCTTGAATATCCGTATCGCCAAGCTTGCCTTCCACGCCAAGGAAAGTCCCATCCGGACACGGGACGGAGTCTTCAATCTTGTATCTTCATAGTCCTGGAGTTTGGCTGAAGGTACAGTCCGGCTACCCGAACACCCCCTAATCCAGGACTCCCTCAACAACACAGGGGCCGGCCGATAATGGGTCGACGGTTGCCGCAAGAGGACGCCGCGAACGCACGCGCGAAAGTGTGTTGCCCCGTGGACAGGGAGTGCGTCGACGTCGAGCGGAGCCTCCTAAAGCCAAGCGAAGTCGTCGGCAATGAACGTGAGCGCGCCGAGACGGATCTCGCGGCCCTCCACCAAAACTCCGTCAGAAACCATGATGATTTGGATTGGAAAAGATTGCAACTCCTCCAACAAATCGCTAAGGCACTGGCCCCAAGGTGGGCGCCAACTGTCGTGGTTCTAAATCTGATAGTAATGTAGGGCGGTAGGTATGGAGAGGCAAGATCTTAGCTATGGAGTACTTGTAAGCACACGAGGTTTACGAGTTCAGGCCCTTCTCGGAGGAAGTAATAGCCCTACATCTCGGAGCCCGGAGGCGGTCGACTGGATTATGTGTGTATGAATTACAGGGGTGCGAACCGTTTACACTGAGGAGGGGGTGGCTTATATAGAGTTCGCCAGACCCCTCTGGCCCTCAGTTATGCAGGGTTTCAAATACATTAAGGTCAGGCGTTACTGGTAACGCCCCTAATAAAGTGCTATGATGACCATAAAATCTACTTAATGACCGACCGTTAGCGTGCGGAGGGACTTTAGGTCTCCTGGCCGTCGAGTGGTTGGATCTTGGTCGAGTGATTGCTTCTTGGTCGAGTGTCTTTGAGTCTGTCGAGTGGAACACCTCCAAGTCGATTGAAAGGTGATTTCTTCTAGAGATGTCCTTGGGTAGGGCAGTTAGGACAGGTCCATGACCCTACCCTAGGTACATAGCTTCATCAAGCAGCGCAGGCCCTACTAGTAGATGGCGGGCCAGCTGAGTGCGAGTAGGCGGCCCTCTTCCAGCAGGTCGACGCTGTCTTCTCGCACCTCCTTCACCTCCGCCTCCGTGTACATGGTGACGCGAGGCGATTTAAACTCGATGTCACTTGGGATAACGGCCTCGGCCCCGTACACGAGGAAGAAGGAAGTGAAGCCGGTTGCTTTGCTCGGCGTGGTACGGAGACTCCAGAGCATGGCTGGCAGCTCTTCGATCCAGCAGCTGGTGGAACGCTCCAGCGGCTGGACCAGTCGAGGCTACGTGTCAGACAAGATGAGGCCGTTTGCTTGCTCGACTTGGCCGTTTGACTGCGGATGGGCAGCAGATGCTAAGTCCAGTCGGATGCCCTATGTCGAAGAGAAATGGGCCAAGGCGCCTTTGGAAAAGTTTGTGCCGTTGTCGGTGATGATGCTGTGCGGTACGCCATACCGAACGGTGATATCTGCGATGAAGGTCACAGCAGTCGGACCATTCAGCTTCTTGATTGGCTTTGCTTTGATCCACTTGGTGAATTTGTCCACGGAGACAAGCAGATGGGTCATGCCGCCACGTGCTGTCATGAATGGGCCCACCATGTCCAGCCCCCAGACGGCAAATGGCCAGGTGAGGGGGATGGTCTTGAGTGCGGAAGCCGACAGGTGTTTCTTGGAGCTGAATCATTGACACCCTTTGCACTTCTTGACCAAATCCTTGGCGTCGTCCAAAGCAGTGAGCCAGAAGAATCCATGACGGAAAGCTTTGGAGACAAGGGATCTGGAGGCCGCATGGTGGCCGCACTCGCCTTGGTGGATGTATCTGAGGATTGCCTTGCCTTTCTTTGGCTCTACGCATCGCTAGAGACGCCAGTCACGCTGCGCATGACAAGCTCTCTGTTCACTATTGTGTATGCTGCTGCTCGGCGTTGCACCTGTCGGGTCGAGATCTCATCGGCAGGTATCTCTCCGCTCACCAAGAAGTTGAGGATGGGTTGCGCCCATGATGGTGCTTCTACCACTGTCACCACACCCACTGAAACCAGGGCGGTTGGGTTGGGAGGCGGCGGGTTGGAGTCGGCCACCGCTTGCTGTGTTGTTGAAGTCCCCGGGCCGACTGTTGCAGTCTCCGGGCCACCTGGAGAAGTCCTCAGGCCGCCTGCTACAGCCCCTGGGCCGGGTGCGGCTGCTGCAGTCCCCAGGTCGGATCCGACTGTTCCTGGAGCAGCTGATACGTCTCCAACGTATCTATAATTTTTTATTGTTCCATGCTATTATAATATCTGTTTTGGATGTTAATGGGCTCTATTTTACATTTTTATATTATTTTTGGGACTAACCTACTAACCCAAGGCCCAGTGCAAATTGTTGTTTTTCCCTATTTCAGTGTTTCACAGAAAATGGAATATCAAACAGAATCCAAACGGAATGAAACCTTTGGGAGCGTGATTTTTGGAACAAACGTGATCTAGAGGACTTGGAGTGGACGTCAAGAAACAACCGAGGAGGCCACGAGGCAGGGGGGCGCGCCCTCCCCCCTCGTGGGCCCCTTGTGGCTCCACCGACCAACTTCTTCCTCCTATATATATATTCATATACCCCGAAAACATCCTGGAGCACCACGAAACCCTATTTCCACCGCCGCAACCTTCTGTACCCAAGAGATCCCATCTTGGGGCCTTTTCCGGAGCTCCGCCGGAGGGGGCATCGATCATGGAGGGCCTCTACATCAACTCCATGTCCCCTCCTATGCTGTGTGAGTAGTTTACTTCAGACCTTCGGGTCCATAGCTATTAGCTAGATGGATTCTTCTCTCTCTTTGAATCTCAATAGAAAGTTCTCCTCGATCTTCTTGGAGATCTATTTGATGTAACTCTTTTTGCGGTGTGTTTGTCGAGATCCGATGAATTATGGGTTTATGATCAAGTCTATCTATGAACAATATTTGATTCTTTTCTGAAATCTTTTATGTATGATTGGTTATCTTTGCAAGTCTCTTCAAATTATCAGTTTGGTTTGACCTACTAGATTGATATTTCTTGCAATGGGATAAGTGCTTAGCTTTGGGTTCAATCTTGCGGTGCTCGATCCCAGTGACAGAAAGGGAAACGACATGTATTGTATTGTTGCCATCGAGGATAAAAAGATGGGGTTTATATCATATTGCTTGAGTTTATCCCTCTACATCATGTCATCTTACCTAATGCATTACTCTGTTCTTATGAACTTAATACTCTAGATGCATGCTGGATAGCGGTCGATGTGTGGAGTAATAGTAGTAGATGCAGGCAGGAGTCGGTCTACTTGTCGCGGAGGTGATGCCTATATACATGATCATGCCTAGATATTCTCATAATTATTCGCTTTTCTATCAATTGCTCGACAGTAATTTGTTCAACCACCGTAATACTTATGCTATCTTGAGAGAAGCCACTAGTGAAACCTATGGCCCCCGGGTCTATTCTCCATCATATTAATCTCCCGCCAACAAGTTATTTCTGGCACCGTTTATTTTGCAATCTTTACTTTCAATCTATATCATAAAAATACCAAAAATATTTATCTTATCATTATTATCTCTATCAGATCTCACTCATAAGTGACCGTTAAGGGATTGACAACCCCTTTATCGCGTTGGTTGCGAGGTTCTTATTTGTTTGTGTAGGTACGAGGGACTTGCGTGTAGTCTCCTACTGGATTGATACCTTGGTTCTCAAAAACTGAGGGAAATACTTGCGCTACTTTGCTGCATCACCCTTTCCTCTTCAAGGGAAAACCAACGCAGTGCTCAAGAGGTAGCAAGAAGGATTTCTGGCGCTGTTGTCGGGGAGATCTATGCACAAGTCAAGACATACCAAGTACCCATCACAAACTCTTATCCCTCGCATTACATTATTTTCCATTTGCCTCTCATTTTCCTCTCCCCCACTTCACCCTTGATGTTTTATTTGCTCTCTTTTTCCGTTCGCTTACCTCTTGTATCCCGTGTGTCGTCATGGCTAGTCTTTTATCAACTCATTTTTCTCCCGAGAATGAAGTCCTTAATTTTAAACAAAGGGAGGGAGAAAACCTAAAAGATGCTTGGTACAGAATTTGCAATGCGCAAAATAGATCTACTAGGAAGCAATCTACTTCCGTTCTTCTTCGCAATTTTTATGTAGGTATCATTCCTTGGAATAGATATATTCTTGATACCATTACCGGAGGAAATTTCTTGGGTAGCCATACTTTTGATTCTTATAATGCTATGATAGATTTGTTTGGCACACCACCTCTCTTGGTTAATGGAACTGTGTTAACTTTGGAACATGTTATGCAAAGGCTCGAAATTATTGAAAATAAAGTTGCCACTGTGGAATTGATTGAGAATTTGGATAAAAAGATCCACAATCAAATTACCCAATATGGATCTAAGGTAGGAGTTACTCTGAAAAGTTTTAAAGAAAAAAGAACCCGTAGTTAATGAAAGAATAGACCAAGATTACACTAGAATTGATAAACTTGAGGGTATTATTACCAACTTAGGGTCTGCTTTTTCTGCCATAAGGAACACTCCAAATCCTCCTACCACCAAAGTTTCCAAATTAATGTATGTTCCTAAAAATAATGGTGCAACTTCTAGTAAGGAAAATGCGGATCTCAAATCCATAAGTGTTCACCCCAACTTTCTCGCTATTATTAAGGAACCTTTTGATACAAATGAATTTCTTGATTTATTGCCTAGGAGTTTAATCATTAATAGAAAGAAGGAAACTCCTAAGGGTTATAAGTGTTCTATTGAATAATTGAAAACTAAAGATGATAATACCTAGATCTATCCTTGCTTTTATGCCTAGCTAGGGGCGTTAAACGATAGCGCTTGTTGGGAGGCAACCTAATTTTATTTTTCTTCCTTGCTTTTTGATTATGTTTAGTAATAAATAATTAATCTAGCCTCTGTTTAGATGTTCTTTTATGCTTTTAATTAGTGTTTGTGCCAAGTAGAACCTTTGGGAAGACTTGGGGAAGGTCTTTGCGATCTTGCTGTAAAAAACAGAAACTTCAGCGCTCATGAGCTTTGCTGCCATTTTTTACTGGGGAGTTCTATTTATTTAATTATTTTTGAAGATGATTAATAGATAAATTCCTCACGTCCAGCAATTTATTTTAGAAATTTTGGGGTTCCATAAGTATTCGAAACCTACAGATTACTACAGACTGTTCTGTTTTTGACAGATTCTGTTTTTCGTGTGTTGTTTGCTTTTTTTGATGAATCTATGGCTAGTATTTGAGTGTATAAACCATAGAAAAGTTGGAATGCAGTAGGTTTAACACCAATATAAATAAATAATGAGTTCATTACAGTACCTTAAGTGGTGGTTTGTTTTCTTTTACTAACGGAGCTCATGAGATTTCTGTTTAAGTTTTGTGTTGTGAAGTTTTCAAGTTTTGGGTAAAGATTTGATAGATTATGGAACAAGGAGTGGCAAGAGCCTAAGCTTGGGGATGCCCAGGGCACCCCAAGGTAAAATTCAAGGACAACCAAAAGCCTAAGCTTGGGGATGCCCCGGAAGGCATCCCCTCTTTCGTCTTCTTCTATCGGTAACTTTACTTGAGGCTATATTTTTATTCACCACATGATATGTGTTTTGCTTGGAGCGTCTTGTATGATTTTAGTCTTTGCTTTTTAGTTTACCATAATCATACTTGCTGTACACACCTTTTGGGAGAGACACACATGAATCGGAATTTATTAGAATACTCTATGTGCTTCACTTATATCTTTTGAGCTAGATAATTTTGCTCTAGTGCTTCGCTTATATCTTTTAGAGCACGGTGGTGGTTCTATTTTATAGAAATTATTGATCTCTCATGCTTCACTTATATATTTTGAGAGTCCTTTAGAACATCATGGTAATTTGCTTTGGTTATGAATTTAGTCCTAATATGATAGGCATCTAAGATCGGTATAACAAAAACTTTCATAAAAAGTGCATTGAGTACTAGGAGAAGTTTGATACTTGATAATTGTTTTGAGATATAAAGGTGGTAATATTAGAGTGTTCTAGTTGAGTAGTTGTGAATTTAAGAAATACTTGTGTTGAAGTTTGCAAGTCCCGTAGCATGCACGTATGGTGACCGTTGTGTAACAAATTTGAAACATGAGGTGTTATTTGATTGTCTTCCTTATGAGTGGCGGTTGGGGACGAGCGATGGTCTTTTCCTACCAATCTATCCCCCTAGGAGCATGCGCTTAATGCTTGGTCTTTGATGACTTGTAGATTTTTGCAATAAGTATGTGAGTTCTTTATGACTAATGTTGAGTCCATGGATTATACGCACTCTCACCCTTCCATCATTGCTAGCCTCTTCGGTACCGTGCATTGCCCTTTCTCACCTTGAGAGTTGGTGCAAACTTCGCCGGTGCATCCAAACCCCGTGATATGATACACTCTGTCACACATAAACCTCCTTATATCTTCCTCAAAACAGCCACCATACCTACCTATTGTGGCATTTCCATAGCCATTCCGAGATATATTGCCATGCAACTTTCCACCGTTCCGTTTATCATGACACACATCATCATTGTCATATTGCCTTGCATGATCATGTAGTTGACATCGTATTTGTGGCAAAGCCACCGTTCATAATTTTTCATACATGTCACTCTTGATTCACCGCCCTTCCCGGTACACCGCCGGAGGCATTCATATAGAGTCATACTTTGTTCTAGTATCGAGTTGTAAATAAATAGAAGTGTGATGATCATCATTAATAGAGCACTGTCCAAAAAAAAGAAAGACCAAAAAAAGAAGACCCAAAAAACGAAAAAAAGAAAAAGAAGTAAAACGGGGCAATGCTACTATCCTTTTTTTCCACACTTGTGCTTCAAAGTAGCACCATGATCTTTATGATAGAGAGTCTCTTGTTTTGTCACTTTCATATACTAGTGGGAATTTTTCATTACAGAACTTGGCTTGTATATTCCAACAATGGGCTTCCTCAAATGCCCTAGGTCTTCGTGAGCAAGCAATCTGGATGCACACCCACTTAGTTTCTTTTGTTGAGCTTTCATACATTTATAGCTATAGTGCATCCGTTGCATGGCAATCCCTACTTCTTGCATTGACATCAATTGATGGGCATCTCCCTAGCCCATTGATTAGCCACGTCGATGTGAGACTTTCTCCTTTTTGTCTTCTCTACATAACCCCCAACATCATATTCTATTCCACCCATAGTGCTATATCCATGGCTCACGCTCATGTATTGCGTGAAAGTTGAATTTTTTTTGAGATTACTAAAGTGTGAAACAATTGATTGGCTTGTCATCGGGGTTGTGCATGATGAGAGCATTCTTGTGTGACGAAAATGGAGCATGACCAAACTATATTATTTTGTAGGGATGAACTTTCTTTTGCCATGTTATTTTTAGAAGACATGATTGCTTAGTTAGTATGCTTGAAGTATTATTGTTTTTATGTCAATATTAAAGTTTTGTCTTGAATCTCTCCGATCTGAATATTCATGCTACAATAAAGAGAATTACATTGAGAATTATACTAGGTAGCATTCCACATCAAAAATTCTGTTTTTATCATTTACCTACTAGAGGACGAGCAGGAATTAAGCTTGGGGATGCTTGATACGTATCCAACGTATCTATAATTTTTGATTGTTCCATGCTATTATATTATATGTTTGGATGTTAATGGGATTTATTTTACACTTTTATATTATTTTTGGGACTAACCTACTAACCCAAGGCCCAGTGCAAATTGCTTTTGCCTATTTCAGTGTTTTGCAGAAAAGGAATATCAAACGGAATCCAAATGTAATGAAACCTTTGGGAGCGTGATTTTTGTAACAAACGTGATCCAGAGGACTTGGAGTGGACGTCAAGAAACAACCGAGGAGGCCACGAGGCAGGGGGCGCGCCTACCCCGCCTGGGCGCGCCCTCACCCCTCATGGGCCCCTCGTGGCTCCACCGACCTTCTTCTTCCTCCTATATATATATATATATTCATATACCCCGAAAACATCCAGGAGCACCACGAAACCCTATTTCCACCGCCGCAACCTTCTGTACCAAAGAGATCCCATATTGGGGCCTTTTCTGGAGCTCCGTCGGAGGGGGCATCAATCACGGAGGGCCGCTACATCAACTCCATGGCCCCTCCGATGCTGTGTGAGTAGTTTACTTCAGACCTTCGGGTCCATAGCTATTAGCTATATGGATTCTTATCTCTCTTTGAATCTCAATAGAAAGTTCTCCTCGATCTTCTTGGAGATCTATTTGATGTAACTCTTTTTGCGGTGTGTTTGTCGAGATCCGATGAATTGTGGGTTTATGATCAAATCTATCGATGAACAATATTTGATTCTTCTCTGAAATCTTTTATGTATGATTGGTTATCTTTGCAAGTCTCTTCGAATTATCAGTTTGGTTTGGCCTACTAGATTGATCTTTCTTGCAATGGGAGAAGTGCTTAGCTTTGGGTTCAATCTCGCGGTGCTCTATCCTAGTGACAGAAAGGGGAACGACACGTATTGTATTGTTGCCATCGAGGATAAAAAGATGGGGTTTATATCATATTGCTTGAGTTTATCCCTCTATATCATGTCATCTTACCTAATGTGTTACTCTGTTCTTATGAACTTAATACTCTAGATGTATGTTGGATAGCGGTCAATGTGTGGAGTAATAGTAGTAGATGCAGGCTGGAGCCGGTCTACTTGTCACGGACGTGATGCCTATATACATGATCATGCCTAGATATTCTCATAATTATTCGCTTTTCTATCAATTGCTCGACAGTAATTTGTTCACCCACCGTAATACTTATGCTATCTTGAGAGAAGCCACTAGTGAAACCTATGGCCCCCGGGTCTATTCTCCATTGTATTAATCTTCCGTCGACAAGTTATTTCTGGCACCATTTATTTTGCAATCTTTAATTTCAATCTATATCATAAAAATACCAAAAATATTTATCTTATCATTATTATCTCTATCAGATCTCACTCTCGTAAGTGACTATGAAGGGATTGACAACCCCTTTATCGCGTTGGTTGCGAGGTTCTTATTTGTTTGTGTAGGTATGAGGGACTTGCGTGTAGTCTCCTATTGGATGGATACCTTGGTTCTCAAAAACTGAGGGAAATACTTACGCTACTTTGCTGCATCACCCTTTCCTCTTCAAGGGAAAACCAACGCAGTGCTCAAGAGGTAGCAGCAGCCGGCACGAAGGTGGACTCTGATTCCGGTAAAGGCTTGATAGACGGCTTGCGCAGGCACTGGAGGGAGAACCCGGCTGATATAGCCTGCCGGGTGGAGCCAATCTGTGCCAGGGCATCCGCTTGCTCGTTGTCGGCTCGTGGCACATGAAGGAACTCGCCCCATCAAAGTATCCACTGATCTGCTGGACGAGGAAGCAGTAGCTCGCCATGTTTGCATCCTTGGCGTCCCAGTCGCCAGAGGACTTTTGGACCATCAAGTCTAAGTCGCCGTAGCACAGCACTCGGCGAATGCCAGTCGGAGCCCGTGGACGAATGCCTCGTACTCGGCCAGGTTGTTGGAGGCGGCAAAGTGAATTTGCAATGTGTACTTGAGCTTGTCGCCTTTGGGAGAGGTGAGGACGATGTTGGCTCCCTAACTGATGCGCATCTTTGAGCCATCAAAGTGCATCCGCCAATGAGTGGAATCCGGCGCTGGTGGCTACTACTTCTTGAGCACTGCGTTGGTTTTCCCTTGAAGAGGAAAGGGTGATGCAGCAAAGTAGCATAAGTATTTCCCCTCAGTTTTTGAGAACCAAGGTATCAATCCAGTAGGAGACTACACTCAAGTCACCTCGCACCTACACAAACAAATAAGAACCTTGCAACCAACATGATAAAGGGGTTGTCAATCCCTTCACGACCACTTGCAAAAGTGAGATCTGATAGAGATAATAAGATATTTTTTTGGTATTTTTATGATATAGATTGAAAAATAAAGATTGCAAAACAAACGGCGACGGAAATAGCTTGTTGACAGGAGAATAATATAATGGAAGATAGACCCGGGGGCTGCTACCTCTTGAGCACTGCGTTGGTTTTCCCTTGAAGAGGAAAGGGTGATGCAGCAAAGTAGCATAAGTATTTCCCTCAGTGTTTGAGAACCAAGGTATCAATCTAGTAGGAGACTACATGCAAGTCCCTCGTACCTACACACACAAATAAGAACCTCGCAACCAACGCGATAAAGGGGTTGTCAATCCCTTCACGGTCACTTACGAGAGTGAGATCTGATAGAGATAATAATAATAAGATAAATATTTTTGGTATTTTTATGATATAGATTGAAAGTAAAGATTGCAAAATAAGATAGATTGGAAACTTATATGATAAAATATAGACCCGGGTACCATAGGTTTCACTAGTGGCTTCTCTCAAGATAGCATAAGTATTACGGTGGGTGAGCAAATTACTGTCGAGCAATTGATAGAAAAGCGAATAATTACGAGAATATCTAGGTATGATCATGTATATAGGCATCACGTCCGCGACAAGTAGACCGAAACGATTCTGCATCTACTACTATTACTCCACACATCGACCGCTATCCAACATGCATCTAGAGTATTAAGTTCATAAGAACAGAGTAACACATTAGGCAAGATGACATGATGTAGAGGGATAAACTCAAGCAATATGATATAAACCCCATCTTTTTATCCTCGATGGCAACAATACAATACGTGCCTTGCTGCCCCTGCTGTCACCGGGAAAGGACACCGCAAGATCGAGCCCAAAGCTAAGCACTTCTCCCATTGCAAGAAAGATCAATCTAGTAGGTCAAACCAAACTAATAATTCGAAGAGATTTGCAAAGATAACCAATCATACATAAAAGATTCCAGAGAAGAATCAAATATTGTTCATAGATAAACTTGATCATAAACCCACAATTCATCGGATCTCGACAAACACACCGCAAAAAGAGAGAGAGAAGAATCCATCTAGCCAATAACTATGGACCCGAAGGTCTGTGGTAAACTGCTCACACATCATCGGAGAGGCTATGCTGTTGATGTAGAAGCCCTCCGTGATCGATTCCCCCTCCAGCGGAGCTCCCGAAAAGGCCCCAAGATGGGATCTCTTGGGTACAGAAGGTTGCAGCGGTGGAAATAGGGTTTCGTGGTGCTCCTGGATGTTTTCGGGGTATATGGACATATATAGGAGGAAGAAGTAGGTCGGTGGAGCTATGAGGGGCCCACAAGGGTGGGGGCGCGCCCAGGGGGGTAGGCGCGCCTCCCTGCCTTGTGGCCTCCTCGTTGATTTCTTGACGTCTACTCCAAGTCCCCTGGATCATGTTTGTTCCAAAAATAACTCTCCCAAAGGTTTCATTCCGTTTGGATTCTGTTTGATATTCCTTTTCTGTGAAACACTAAAATAGGCAAAAAAAACTGCAATTTTCACTGGGCCTTGGGTTAGTAGGTTAGTCCCAAAAATAATATAAAAGTGTATAAATAAGCCCATTAACATCCAAAACAGATACTATAATAGCATGGAACAATAAAAGATTATAGATACGTTGGAGATGTATCAAGCACCCCCAAGCTTAATTCCTGTTTGTCCTCGAGTAGGTAAATGATAAAAACATAATTTTTGACGTGGAATGCTACCTAGCATAATTCTCAATGTAATTTTCTTTATTGTGGCATGAATGTACTGATCCGAAAGATTCAAGACAAAAGTTTAATATTGACATAAAAATAATAATACTTCAAGCATACTAACTAAGCAATCATGTCTTCTCAAAATAACATGGCAAAAGAAAGTTCATCCCTACAAAATCATATAGTTTGGTCATGCTCCATTTTCGTCACACAAGAATGCTCTCATCATGCACAACCCCGATGACAAGCCAAGCAATTGTTTCATACTTTAGTAATCTCAAAAAAAATTCAACTTTCACGCAATACATGAGCGTGAGCCATGGATATAGCACTATGGGTGGAATAGAATATGATGATGGGGGTTATGTGGAGAAGACAAAAAAGGAGAAAGTCTCACATCGACGCGGCTAATCAACGGGCTAGGGAGATGCCCATCAATTTATGTCAATGCAAGGAGTAGGGATTGCCATGCAACGGATGCACTAGAGCTATAAATGTATGAAAGCTCAACAAAAGAAACTAAGTGGGTGTGCATCCAACTTGCTTGCTCACAAAGACCTAGGGCATTTGAGGAAGCCCATTGTTGGAATATATAAGCCAAGTTCTATAATGAAAAATTCCCACTAGTATATGAAAGTGACAAAACAAGAGACTCTCTATCATAAAGATCATGGTGCTACTTTGAAGCACAAGTGTGGAAAACAGGATAGTAGCATTGTTGTGACGCCCCCGATTCAACCATACACTAATCATGCACGCAAATGTGTACGATCAAGATCAAGGACTCACGGGAAGATATCACAACACAACTCTACAAATAAAATAAGTCATACAAGCATCATATTACAAGCCAGGGGCCTCGAGGGCTCGAATACAAGAGCTCGATCATAGACGAGTTAGCGGAAGCAACAATATCTGAGTACAGACATAAGTTAAACAAGTTTTCCTTAAGAAGGCTAGCACAAAGTGGGATACATATCGAAAGAGGCGCATGCCTCCTGCCTGGGATCCTCCTAACTACTCCTGGTCGTCGTCAGCGGGCAGCACGTAGTAGTAGGCACCTCCGATGTAGTAGGAGTCGTCGTCGACGGTGGCGTCTGGCTCCTGGGCTCCAGCATCTAGTTGCGACAACCAGGTAGAAAGGATAGAGGGAAGAGAAGGAGAAAGCAACCGTGAGTACTCATCCAAAGTACTCGCAAGCAAGGAGCTACACTACATATGTATGCATTGGTATCAACTGGAATAAGGCTATTATATGTGGACTGAATTGCAGAAAGCCGGGATAAGGGGGGGATAGCTAGTCCTTTCGAAGACTATGCTTCTGGCAGCCTGATCTTGCAGCATGTATAAGAGAGTAGACTGAAGACCTCCAAGTAGCATCGTATAGCATAATCCTAACCGATGATCCTCCCCTCGTTGCCCTGTGAGAGAGCGATCACCGATTGTATCTGGCACTTGGAAGGGTGTGTTTTATTAAGTATCCGGTTCTAGTTGTCATAAGGTCAAGGTACAACTCCAAGTCGTCCTGTTACCGAAGATCACGGCTATTCGAATAGATTAACTTTCCTGCAGGGGTGCACCACATATCCCAACACGCTCGATCCCATTTGGCCGGACACACTTTTCTGGGTCATGCCCGGCCTCGGTAGATCAACACGTCGCAGCCCTACCCAGGCACAACAGAGAGGTCAGCACGCCGGTCTAAATCCTATGGCGCAGGGGTCTGGGCCCATTGCCCATTGCTCACCTGCACGTTGCGTACGCGGCCGGAAGCAGAACTAGCCCCCTTAATACAAGAGCAGGCTTACGATCCAATCCGGCGCGCGCCACTCAGTCGCTGACGTCACGAAGGCTTTGGCTGATACCACGACGTCGAGTGCCCATAACTGTCCCCGCATAGATGGTTAGTGTGTATAGGCCAGTAGCCAGACTCAGATCAAATACCAAGATCTTGTTAAACGTGTAAGTATCCGCGAACACCGACCAGGGCCAGGCCCACCTCTCTCCTAGGTGGTCACAACCTGCCCTGTCGCTTCGTCACAAAGATCCACACAGAGGGCCGTTGGGACAAAGGTCCTTTCAGCCCCCAATCCATGAATCACTCGCGGGTGCTCCACAAGCCGACCCGACTT
Source organism: Triticum dicoccoides (assembly GCF_002162155.2). Classification (NCBI taxonomy): domain Eukaryota; kingdom Viridiplantae; phylum Streptophyta; class Magnoliopsida; order Poales; family Poaceae; genus Triticum; species Triticum dicoccoides. Next base: position 249,569,824 of record NC_041388.1, read on the forward strand.
TAGTCACCACATGTATCATGTATAAAGTATATAGTATATACCCGTGTTCACCTCCCGAGTGATCACGGCCCAATAATATAGCATGGCAGACGGACAAGAATGTATGGCCACTGATGATAATCTAGCATCCTATACTAAGCATTAGGATTGCAGGTAAAGGTAACAACAGTAGTAACAAGGACAGGCTATGCATCAGAATAGGATTAACGGAAAACAGTAACATGCTACACTACTCTAATGCAAGTAGTAGAGAAAATAGTAGGCGATATCTGGTGATCAAAGGGGGGGGCTTGCCTGGTTGCTCTGGCAAGAGAGAGGGGTCGTCAACACCGTAGTCGTACTGGGTAGCAGCGGCGTCGGTCTCGATGTCTAGCGAGAGAAGAGGGGGAAGAAACAATAAATATAATGCAAACAAAAGCATGAAGATGCATGACATGACAAAGCGTGATGCTAGGTTTGCCCTAACGCGGTATGAGGTGATACCGGTGAAGGGGGGAAACATCCGGGAAAGTATCCCTGGTGTTTCACGTTTTCAGGCAGAGGAGTCGGAGGGGGAAAGTTGCGAGTTCGATAGGTTAGGGGGGTGTGGCGGACGAACGGGTTGCGTATCCGGAATCGTCTTGTTGTTCTAAGCAACTTTCATGTAGAAAGTATTTTAATCCGAGTTATGGATTAAAAGATATGATTTTCTAAAGATTTTATTAATTTCTGATTTTAATTATTTATTTAAATCCAACATTATCCAAAACAGTGAATGATGATGCAGGCATGACATCATAGTGATGTCAGCAGGTCAACTGGTCGGTTGACCAGTCAAACCAGACAGGTGGGTCCAGTGGGACCCACATGTCATTGACAGGGTACTAACAGAGTTTTAAAACTAACTAAATAGGCTAATTAGTGGGTGGGGCCCGATAGTCAGTGAGAGATTAGTGTTTAATTAACTAATTTAATTAATTAGCAAATTATCTATTTAATTTTATTCGTTTTTGACATGGGGCCCGCATGTCAGTGGCAGTAGCTGCCACGTCAGCAGTTGATTGGGTCAACCCAGTCAACTAGGACCCGCACGGCCCGCTGGCAGTGGCCTTGGGGTGGCCCCAGGCCAACCACGTAGGCGGCGGCCGGCGTTTGGCCGTCGGTGACGTCAGAACGCGGCGGGGCCTCCCGGGCCTCGTCGGGATTTCGCTACACGGCGCCGTTCGGCGCGCAGCTTGGTCCAGCCGAACGGCCACTCGATGCCGTGTCGAGTGGGGGTGGTGGTATGGCCGGACTTGGCCGGAATCGGCACCGGCGACGAGCAGAGGCGGCGGCGCTTACGGGTGCTCGACGGAAACGACGCTACGGAGCAAGGTAGGCCGCGTGGGAGGGGGCGTTCGGTCGAGAGCGAGGAGCTGCACCGAACCGTGGCGGTGGCGTGGCCGGAGGAGGGCCGCAGCGTCACCGGCGACGAGCGGGGCGGACGCCAGCGTTCGGTCGCGGTGGGGAACGCCTATGCTGGCCACGGTAGGACCAACAGGTGGTCGCTCCGGGTTCCTACAGCGATGCCGAGCATGATAGGCATGAGGCCGGGACCAAATGGTCACCGGACGGCTGCCGGCGACGAGCGCGTGTGGCGATGCGCTCGGGCAAGTTGGGGGGCGGCGCGTCCAACTAGCGAACAGCGTAGAGAGAGAGGAGGGAGCGGGGGCTCACCGAGCGGCACACACGGTGGCCCTTGGCGGCTTAGTAGCTGCAGAGGGCGTCGCCGGAGTTGGGGATGAGCGGCGGCGAGGCGGAGGAAGAAGACGACCTCGCCCACGACGCTGCGATGTTGCGGAGCTCGAACCAACGGTCGAGGACGACGAGGAGGGCGACGAGGGAGACCGGCGACACGTTGGCGCGGTGCAAGGAGGACCGTGGCCACGGCTACGTGACGGCCACGGCCATGGAAGCGCTCGGACGGGGGCGGATCTGAGGAGCGAGACGGAGGCGGAGATCGAGGAGGAGAGCAGGGGGGCAAGTGGGGAGGGGAGCCCGAGGGGGCATGGCGTCGGTGCCCTTATCCTCTCCAGGGGCCTGTAGCGGCGCGGGGCAGCGAGCTGGTCCGTCGGCGACGCGGGCGCGGTCGGACGAACAGTGGGGGGCGTGGGGAGGAGGTGACAGAGGTGGGGAGGTGGCAGCTGGGCCACCTGGGCCGGCCGGGTGCGAGGGAATGGGCTGAAGCCCAGGGGGGAGCTAGTGGGGTCTTTCTCCTTTCCTTTGGTTCCTTTTCTTTTCTTTTTTTTGTTTCTGTTTTGCATTTTCTTATACTTATTTCTTTTTCCTTTTCTGATTTATTTAATTTAGGGCATTAGGTATTTTATAAAAATGTGTTTGTTGCACCATAATTACCTTCGTAATATTCGGCAACCACCGAACAATTTTGTTTTAATTTTTGAAAACTTTTATTGTTATCATTAATTTGAATTTGAATTTCAAACGGTTTCGAATTATTGCGAGGATAGCAACAGTAGCCGAGGTGTCATGGCACGATTAGCGTGGGATTACTGTAGCATGATTATCCGGGCGTTACAAATCTCCTCCACTATAAGAAATCTCGTCCCGAGATTTAGGAGGTAGAAGGAAACAATGCGGGGTATTCATCACAAAGACGATCCTCGCGTTCCCAGGTGGCTTCGTCTTTAGAGTGATTCGACCACTAGACCTTGAGGAACTTGATCGCCTTTTGACGTGTGCGGCGTTCAGCTTGGTCGAGAATGCGGACCGGATGCTCTTTATATGAGAGGTCCTGTTGCAATTCGAGCACTTCATGATCCACTGCTCGGATTGGGTCCTTGAAGCAGCGTCGGAGTTGTGACACGTGGAACACATCGTGGACCTAAGAAAGGTTCGGCGGAAGCTCCAGTTGATATGCCACCTTTCCACGCCTTTCGAGAATAGTGAAAGGACCAATATAGCGGGGAGCTAGCTTTCCTTTGATCCCGAAGCGGTGTGCACCCTTCATTGGTGTAACTCGAAGATAAGCCTTTTCGCCAGGTTGATAGACCATGTCTTGGTGATGACGGTTATACTGACTTTTCTGACGTGACTGAGCAGTCTTGAAATTCTCGCGAATAATGCGAACTTGTTCTTCGGCCTGTTGGATAATATCCGGACCGAAGAGTGGACGTTCCCCAGTTTCTGACCAGTTCAGAGGGGTTCGACACTTTTGCCCATATAGCACTTCGAAGGGGGACATCTTCAGACTAGCTTGATAGCTATTATTATAAGAGAACTCTGCATATGGAAGAGATTCCTCCCATTTCTTGCCGAATGATATTACACAAGCTTGAAGCATGTCTTCGAGAACTTGGTTGACACGTTCAACCTGTCCTTGCGACTGAGGATGAAACACAGTACTGAACGACAGATGAGTTCCCATAGCTTCTTGGAAACTCGCCCAAAACCTTGAAGTGAATAAGCTGTCACGGTCTAAACTGATAACTAGTGGAATACCGTGAAGTGAAACAATTCTGGCCATGTAGAGAGTAGCAAGCTGACTAGCAGTGATTGTCTCTTTGACCGCCAGAAAATGGGCAACTTTGGAAAGCCGGTCAATGACGACAAGAATAGCATCATTACCTTTCTGCGATTTGGGAAATCTAGTGACGAAGTCCATTTCAACATGGTCCCATTTCCATTCAGGAATAGAGATAGGTTGCAGAGTTCCAGCCGGCCTTTGATGCTCTACTTTGATTCGGCGACAAACGTCACACTCAGCAACATAACGAGCAATGTCCTGCTTCATATTATACCACCAGAATCTTTGACGAATATCCTGGTACATCTTTGTACTACCAGGATGGATGGACAGAGGCGTATCATGGGCTTCTTTCATAACCCTTTTAGTCTTATCCAGGTTTTTCTTCGAACATGGTACCACTAGGCGGCCTTTGAAATACAAGGCGCTATCGTTGGTGATAGTGAAGAATGAGGGCTTTCCTTCTGCTAGATGGCGTTTAATCTTATGGACTTTAGAGTCATAACCTTGAATAGTCTTTATACCAGCTACGAGATCTGGTATGACAGCCAGGGTATTTCGAGAACCCTTAGTAACAACAAGAAGATTCATCTTGCAGAACTCTAGGGGAGGGGGAGCGAGTGCTCCAGGAGGAACAATATGGAGGTTCAGCTTTCTAAATTCTTCGACAAGCGAGAGCTGAACTTGGTGAACCTGGAGGTGGTTGCAGTAAGACTTGCGGATCAAGGCATCAGCCATTACATTAGCCTTGCCGGGGGTATAAGATATACCCACGTCAAAGTCTGCAATAGTCTCCATCCATCTCTGCTGGCGAAGGTTCAGATCTGGCTGAGTAAACAGATACTTCAGAGTTTGGTGGTCGGTGAAGATCTCGCAACGATTACCGAGAAGGTAATGTCGCCACTGCTTTAGTGCATGAATGACAGCAGCAAGCTCGAGGTCGTGAACTGGGTAGTTTTCTTTGTGAGGGCGCAGTTGACGAGAGGCATAAGCAATCACTCTGCGCTCTTGCATTAGGACACAGCCTAATCCTTGACGGGAAGCGTCACAGTAAATGACGAAGTCCTTCTTAGTATCAGGTGGAGCAAGCACGGGGGCAGAGGTTAACTTGTCTTTGAGCGCCTGGAAACTTTCCTGACACTTGTCTGTCCATTCGAACTTGACACCCTTATCCAACAGATTAGTCAGAGGCCTGGCAATCTTGGAGAAGTTCTCGACGAATCGACGGCAATAGCTGGTGAGACCGAGAAAACTTCGGACTTGCTTGACATTCTTCGGAGGAGTCCAATCGAGAATAGCCTGAACTCATTCAGGGTTGACAGCAATACCATCCTTGGAGATGACATGCCCAAGATAGGTTACTTCGGGGAGCCAGAATTCACACTTGGAATACTTAGCATACAGTTGGTGCTCTCGAAGCTTTTCTAGCACCAGACGAAGATGTCCAGCATGTTCTTCCTCGTTCTTGGAAAATACAAGGATATCGTCCAGATAAACCACGACGAACTTGTCGAGGTAATCCATGAATATATAGTTCATCAGACGAGAGAAGGTGGCGGGAGCATTCATTAAGCCGAATGACATGACGGTGTACTCGTATGATCCATACCGAGTCAAAAAGGCAGTTTTTGGGATATCCTCTTCATGACCACGGATCTGGTGGTAACCTAGCCTCAAATCGAGTTTGGAGAACACTGATGAGCCAGCCAGTTGATCATAAAGATCATTGATCCAAGGAAGAGGATATTTATTCTGAATGGTAGCTTGGTTTATAGGACGGTAGTCTTGGACTAATCGGTTTGTCCCATCCTTTTTCTTAACAAAGAGGGAAGGTGCTCCCCAAGGAGAGCAACTTGGGCGAATGAAACCTTTGACAAGAGATTTGTCGATTTCCTCCTTAAGCTCAATGAGTTCATGCGGCGGCATCTTATAGGGTCGTTTAGCTATAGGGGTGGTGTCGGGTTTCAAGTCGATGATGAACTCGACAACTCTAGCAGGGGGAATCCCTGGAAGTTCTTCTGGGAAGACGTCTTGGAATTCACGAACGACGGGAATGTTTTCAATGCCCTCGAGTGGTGCAGCGTTCAACGCATTCAAGGCATAAAGTCGTGCCTCGGCGTTCTGAACTAGATGAGCTTGGTAAGCTATTATTTCGTCAGAAGGGTGTAGCAGATGGACGACCTTAGTGGCACAAACTATAGAAGCAGTATGCGCTTTCAACCAATCCATAGAATGAGGTCGATGTTAGACGACTTCAGGATAATGGGAGAGGCATAGAATTCCAGCCCTTCGATTTCCACGGGGACATCGATGCCAACCAGTGAGGTTTGACATTGTCCCACGGGGGTTTTTACCAATACCGAAGTGTTCATCTCCTCACATTTAACGTCATGCTTGTATGCAAAATCTTCTGACATGAATGAATGCGATGCTCCTGAATCGAATAAAACAGATGCAGGTACTGAGTTTACGAGGAGTGTACCCATCACGGTAGCAGGCTGGTCTAGAACTTCATTGAGATCAACGTGGTTGGCATGAACACGACCATAAGACTTGGCATTGTTGTTGCGAGGCTGGTTGCTTCCACGGCCAGCTGTGGGGAGGGCCAGTTGATTCTGGTTCTGATTGCAATCCCTAGCACGGTGACCTGGCTGACCACACTTGTAGCAGAGACCATTATTGGGAGTGGGAACAGGAGCTTGTGGTGGTGGAGCTGGAAGTCTTGGCTGCCTAGTTGGAGGAGCAGGCAGACGAGGTGCAGCATAGGTCTGCCTTGGGGCAGGTGCATTTGGCTGGTACATACTGTTGGGAATCCATATCTTACGCTTCTGTGAAGACGGGCCCGAAGATGAGCCCGTGTCACGGTTGCGCCTGTGAGAGCCCTCGTATTCCTGCAGACCAGTTTCGACATTGGTGGCCTTGTTCATCAGGATGGCCAAATCAGCAAAGTCATGCACCAGAAGTGTGAGCTTGATGTCAGCTTGAAGGCCATCATGGAACTTCTCCTGTCTGCGTGCATCAGTTGCATTGTCTTCTTCAGCATAGCGGGACAAGTCAAGAAACTCCCGTTGATAAGCTTCAACAGTCTTGTTGCCTTGGGTGAGGTTGCGAAACTCGCGCTTCTTACGGTCCATGACTCCCTGAGGAATGAAGCGAGCACGAAAGGCAGCTTAGAAGTCTGGCCAGGTGATGATTGTTCCAGCTGGCAGAGTATGCCTGTGGCTGTCCCATCATTGAGCTGCAGGTCCTTTCAGGAAGAAGGAAGCAAAGGTTACATAGCTGGCAGGGGCTACATCAGCAGACTCCATCTCATAGGTGATGTCACGGAGCCAGTCATCAGCATCCAGAGGCTGAGTTGAGCTGCGTTACACGGTTGGGTTGAGGCGCATGAAATCTTGCAGAGTCACTTGGGTTGGCTGCTGGTTCATATTGGGGCGAGGAAACTGAGCCATAATATTCTCCATGAACTGACGATTTAGCTCAAACTGTTGCATCATCCCTACCATGTACTCAGGCGGTGGTGGGGCGTTGCCACCACGACCACGACCACCTGGTCTAACCATCCTGCTAATATTTAACAGGGGTAGTTCAGCATTGAGAAATTTGCAAAGACAAGAATCATTCATGATGAAACATGCACAACGAAAGCAGCACGATAGATACTACATAGTAGTCGGCATATCTTACAAAAGAGATCATGCATAGAGTTCGTTACACAGAGTTCGGTACACAGGCTAAGACATCATAGGCGGCACACAGGCTTGCGGCGAATGCATCTAACACTAACAAGCAAGTCTACATCAGTCCCATGCGGTACTGCGGAGGTAGGTGTAGCCCGACAGCTGGTAGTGACGCGAAGGGAAGACCTCCACGCGAGTAGCCTGGGGTCCGCGGATACTCTGGCGCAGAACTCGATGCGCAGGTGGCAGGAGAGGACCCAATGCAGGAGAGTAGCCTCCCACATCTGGCCAGCCGACGCCCTGGGGCATCACGGTCCGGGCAGGGTAGATCGCAGAACGCGACAGATCACCAGAGCGGACAGAGGGGTGCAACAGCGTTAGAGCACGATACAGGTGCTGACGGGTGGTGTACAACTCATGGCGAAGAGCTCGGTTAGCTCTATCGAGCCCATCGGCATGCAGAACCAGGTTCTCATGGTAGAAGGGCTCTCGGGTGACAGTGGAGTAGGCAGCAGTGTAGTATCCCTCCGCACCAACATCGGATGCGATAGCAATGTGCCTGAAGGGGGAGGTATCCAACTCCTGATACTCTCCACGAAGACGTGTCAGAGCAGCATAAGCAGCATCGTGGACCGCCATATCGATAGTCACTCCAACACCATGAGCAGTGTGCAGCACAGTAGTGGAGTCATACTCCCGAGAGTAGAGGTGGACGATGGCACGGTACTGCTCTTGGTTGAAGTCCTGATACTCCTCATAGACGGTGTACTCAGGGTGCCAGCCATAACCCAGATAGGTCATCATCTCAACCAACACAACAGGTGATCCTGAGGCACCAATGGCTGTCGTGTGGCACACGACCTGCCTCGTGGGTTCCATCTGAAAACAAGGATGTTTTCACAGGAGTCAAATGACAATGTGGATAATGTTCAAATACCACTCTAAAGAATAACTAGGGCTTATCCAACTTTGGGGTGAACGTGGTCACGGGATCCTAGTGTTAGAGTTAGTAAAATCGTTTAACCCGAGTAGGAGAGAGTTCAGTGTCCCAGAGTAAGGATCGAGGAGTAAAAGAGCCTAGTACCACCCAGATGGCGATGTGGGCCCGTAAGCCACACAACCATGTTAGTAAAAGTTTTTGTAATGTCTAGACTCAACTTCGGCCAAGGAGTGTGGAAGGGGGATTCCTACAGGCAGTTGGCTCTGATACCAACTTGTGACGCCCCTGATTCAACCGTACACTAATCATGCACGCAAATGTGTACGATCAAGATCAAGGACTCACGGGAAGATATCACAACACAACTCTACAAATAAAATAAGTCATACAAGCATCATATTACAAGCCAGGGGCCTCGAGGGCTTGAATACAAGAGCTCGATCATAGACGAGTCAGCAGAAGCAACAATATCTGAGTACAGACATAAGTTAAACAAGTTTGCATTAAGAAGGCTAGCACAAACTGGGATACATATCGAAAGAGGCGCAGGCCTCCTGCCTGGGATCCTCCTAACTACTCCTGGTCGTCGTCAGCGGGCATCACGTAGTAGTAGGCACCTCCGGTGTAGTAGGAGTCGTCGTCGACGGTGGCGTCTGGCTCCTGGGCTCCAGCATCTGGTTGCGACAACCAGGTAGAAAGGATAGAGGGAAGAGAAGGAGAAAGCAACCGTGAGTACTCATCCAAAGTACTCGCAAGCAAGGAGCTACACTACATATGTATGCATTGGTATCAACTGGAATAAGGCTATTATATGTGGATTGAACTGCAGAAAGCCGGGATAAGGGGGGATAGCTAGTCCTTTCGAAGACTACGCTTCTGGCAGCCTCGTCTTGCAGCATGTATAAGAGACTAGACTGAAGACCTCCAAGTAGCATCGTATAGCATAATCCTAACCGATGATCCTCCCCTTGTTGCCCTGTGAGAGAGCGATCACCGTTTGTATCTGGCACTTGGAAGAGTGTGTTTTATTAAGTATCCGGTTCTAGTTGTCATAAGGTCAAGGTACAACTCCAAGTCATCCTGTTACCGAAGATCACGGCTATTCGAATAGATTAACTTCCCTGCAGGGGTGCACCACATATCCCAACACGCTCGATCCCATTTGGCCGGACACACTTTCCTGGGTCATGCCCGGCCTCGGAAGATCAACACGTTGCAGCCCTACCTAGGCACAACAGAGAGGTCAGCATGCCGGTCTAAATCCTATGGCGCAGGGGTCTGGGCCCATCGCCCATTGCTCACCTGCACGTAGCGTACGCGGCCGGAAGCAGAACTAGCCCCCTTAATACAAGAGCAGGCTTACGGTCCAATCCGGCGCGCGCCACTCAGTCGCTGATGTCACGAAGGCTTCGGCTGATACCACGGCGTCGAGTGCCCATAACTGTCCCCGCGTAGATGGTTAGTGCGTATAGGCCAGTAGCCAGACTCAGATCAAATACCAAGATCTCGTTAAACGTGTAAGTATCCGCGAACACCGACCAGGGCCAGGCCCACCTCTCTCCTAGGTGGTCACAACCTGCCCTGTCGCTTCGTCACAAAGATCCACACGGAGGGCCGTTGGGACAAAGGTCCTTTCAGCCCCCAATCCGTGAATCACTCGCGGGTGCTCTACAAGCCGACCCGACTTTAGTCACCACATGTATCATGTATAAAGTATATAGTATATACCCGTGTTCACCTCCCGCGTGATCACGGCCCGAGAATATAGCATGGCAAACGGACAAGAATGTATGGCCACTGATGATAATCTAGCATCCTATACTAAGCATTAGGATTGCAGGTAAAGGTAACAACAGTAGTAGCAAGGACAGGCTATGCATCAGAATAGGATTAACAGAAAACAGTAACATGCTACACTACTCTAATGCAAGCAGTAGAGAAAAGAGTAGGCGATATCTGGTGATCAAAGGGGGGGCTTGCCTGGTTGCTCTGGCAAGAGAGAGGGGTCGTCAACACCGTAGTCGTACTGGGTAGCAGCGGCGTCGGTCTCGATGTCTAGCGAGAGAAGAGGGGGAAGAAACAATAAATATAATGCAAACAAAAGCATGACGATGCATGACATGACAAAGCGTGATGCTAGGTGTGCCCTAACGCGGTATGAGGTGATACCGGTGAAGGGGGGAAACATCCGGGAAAGTATCCCCGGTGTTTCACGTTTTCAGGCAGAGGAGCCGGAGGGGGAAAGTTGCGAGTTCGATAGGTTAGGGGGGTGTGGCGGACGAACGGGTTGTGTATCCGGAATCGTCTCGTCGTTCTGAGTAACTTTCATGTAGAAAGTATTTTAATCCGAGTTACAGATTAAAAGATATGATTTTCTAAAGATTTTATTAATTTCTGATTTTAATTATTTATTTAAATCCAACATTATCCAAAACAGTAAATGATGATGCAGGCATGACATCATAGTGATGTCAGCAGGTCAACTGGTCGGTTGACCAGTCAAACCAGACAGGTGGGTCCAGTGGGACCCACATGTCATTGATAGGGTACTAACAGAGTTTTAAAACTAACTAAATAGGCTAATTAGTGGGTGGGGCCCGGTAGTCAGTGAGAGATTAGTGTTTAATTAACTAATTTAATTAATTAGCAAATTATCTATTTAATTTTATTCGTTTTTGACATGGGGCCCGCATGTCAGTGGCAATAGCTGCCATGTCAGCATTTGACTGGGTCAACCCAGTCAACTAGGACCCATAGGGCCCGCTGGCAGTGGCCTTGGCGTGGCCCCAGGCCAACCACGTAGGTGGCGGCCGGCGTTTGGCCGCCGGCGACGTCAGAACGCGGCGGGGGCTCCCGGGCCTCGTCGGGATTTCGCTACACGACGCCGTTCGGCGCGCAGCTTGGTCCAGTCGAACGGCCACTCGATGCCGCGTCGACTGGGGGTGGTGGTATGGCCGGACTTGGCCGGAATCGGCACCGGCGACGAGCAGAGGCGGCGGCGCGTACGGGTGCTCGACGGAAACGGCGCTACGGAGCAAGGTAGGCCGCGTGGGAGGGGGCGTTCGATCGAGAGCGAGGAGCTACACCGAACCGTGGCGGTGGCGTGGCCGGAGGAGGGCCGCAGCGTCACCGGCGACGAGCGGGGAGGACGCCGGCGTTCGGCCGCGGTGGGGAATGCCTATGCTGGCCACGGTAGGACCAACGGGTGGTCGCTCCGGGTTCCTACAGCGATGCCGAGCACGATAGGCATGAGCCCGGGACCAAATGGTCACCGGACGGCTGCCGGCGACGAGCGCGTGCGGCGATGCGCTCGGG
>NC_041388.1:249581446-249696336 GCF_002162155.2 Triticum dicoccoides
AGAGAGAGAGAGAGAGGAGGGAGCAGGGGCTCACCGAGCGGCTCACACGGTGGCCCTTGGCGGCTTAGTAGCTGCAGAGGGCGTCGCCGGAGTTGGGGATGAGTGGCGGCGAGGCGGAGGAAGAAGACGACCTCGCCCACGACGCTGCGACGTTGCGGAGCTCGAACCAACGGTCGAGGACGACGAGGAGGGCGACGAGGGAGACCGGCGACACGTTGGCGCGGTGCAGGGAGGACGGTGGCCACGGATACGTGACGGTCACGACCATGGAAGCGCTCGGACGGGGGCGGATCTGAGGAGCGAGACGGAGGCGGAGATCGAGGAGAAGAGCAGGGGGGCAAGTGGGGAGGGGAGCCCGAGGGGGCGCGGCATCGGCGCCCTTATCCTCTCCAGGGGCCTGTAGCGGCGCGGGGCAACGAGCTGGTCTGTCGGCGATGCGGGCGTGGTCGAACAAACAGTGGGGGGCGTGGGGAGGAGGTGATAGAGGTGGGGAGGTGGCAGCTGGGCCACCTGGGCCGGCCGGGTGCGAGGGAATGGGCTGAAGCCCAGGGGGGAGCTAGTGGGGTCTTTCTCCTTTCCTTTGGTTCCTTTTCTTTTCTTTTTTTTTCTGTTTTGCATTTTCTTATATTTATTTCTTTTTCCTTTTCTGTTTTGTTTAATTTAGGGCATTAGGTATTTTATAAAAATGTGTTTGTTGCACCATAATTACCTTTGTAATATTCGGCAACCACTGAACAATTTTGTTTTAATTTTTGAAAACTTTTATTGTTATCATTAATTTGAATTTGAATTTCGAACGGTTTCGAATTATTGCGAGGATAGCAACAGTAGCCGAGGTGTCATGGCACGATTAGCGTGGGATTACTGTAGCATGATTATCCGGGCGTTACAATTGTCCCTTTTTATTTACCTTTTTTGGGGGGCCTTTCTTTTTTTATTTGGCCTTTCTCTTTTTTTGGGGACAATGCTCTATTGATGATGATTATCACACTTCTATTTATTTACAACTCAATGCTTACAACTCAATACTAGAACAAAATATGACTCTATATGAATGCCTCCGGCGGTGTACCGGGAAGGGCAATGAATCAAGAGTGACATGTATGATAAATTATGCATGGTGGCTTTTCCACAAATACGATGTCAACTACATGATCATGTAAAGCAATGTGACAATGATAAAGTGTGTCATAGATGAAACGGTGGAAAGTTGCATGGCAATATATCTCGGAATGGCTATGGAAATGCCATAATAGGTAGGTATGGTAGCTGTTTTGAGGAAGATAAAAGGAGGTTTATGTGTGATAGAGCGTATCATATCACGGGGTTTGGATGCACCGAAGTTTGCAACAACTCTCAAGGTGAGAAAGGGCAATGCACGGTACCGAAGAGGCTAGCAATGATGGAAGGGTGAGAGTGCGTATAATCCATGGACTCAACATTAGTCATAAAGAACCCACATACTTATTGCAAAAATCTACAAGTCATCAAAAACCAAGCATTACGTGCATGCTCCTAGGGGGATAGATTGGTAGGAAAAGACCTTCTCTCGTCCCCGACCGCCACTCATAAGGAAGACAATCAAATAACACCTCATGTTTCAAATTTGTTACACAAGGTTACCATACATGCGTGCTATGGGACTTGAAAACTTCAACACAAGTATTTCTCAAATTCACAACTACTCAAATATCACACTCTAATATCACCATCTTCATATCTCAAAACAATTATCAAGTATCAAACTTCTCATAGTATTCAATGCACTTTCTATGATAGTTCTTATTATACCCATCTTGGATGCCTATCATATTAAGACTAATTTCATAACCAAGGAAAATTACCATGCTGTTCTAAAGGACTCTCAAAATAATATAAATGAAGTGTGAGAGATTAATAATTACTATAAAATAAAACCACCACCGTGCTCTAAAAGATATAAGTGAAGCACTAGAGCAAAATTATCTAGCTCAAAAGATATAAGTGAAGCACATAGAGTATTCTAACAAATTCCAATTCATGTGTGTCTCTCCCAAAAGGTGTGTATAGCAAGTATTATTGTGGTAAACTAAGAAGCAAATACTCAAATCATACAAGACACTCCAAGCAAAACACATACCATGTTGTGAATAAAAATATAGCCTCAAGTGAAGTTACCGATGAAAGAAGACGAAAGAGAGGATGCCTTATGGGGCATCCCCAAGCTTAGGCTTTTGGTTGTCCTTGAATTTTACCTTGGGGTGCTTTCAGCATCCCCAAGCTTAGCCTCTTGCCACTCCTTGTTCCATAATCCATCAAATCTTTACCCAAAACTTGAAAACTTCACAACACAAAACTCAACAGAAAATCTCATGAGCTCCGTTAGTATAAGAAAACAAATCACCACTTAAGGTACTGTAATGAACTCATTATTTATTTATATTGGTGATAAACCTACAGTATTCCAACTTCTCTATGGTTCATACCCTCCGATACTAGCCATAGATGCATCAAAATAAGCAAACAACACACGAAAAACAGAATCTGTCAAAAACAGAACAGTCTGTAGTAATCTGTAGGTTTAGAAGACTTATGTAACCCCAAAAATTCTGAAATAAGTTGCTGTACGTGAGGAATTTTTCTATTAATCATCTACAAAAAGAATCAACCTAATTTCACTCTCCAGTAAAAAATGGCAGCAAATCTCGTGAGCGCTAAAGTTTCTGTTTTTTACAGCAAGATTGCTAAAACTTCCCCCAAGTCTTCCCAAAGGTTCTACTTGGAACAAACACTAATTACAAGTATAAAAACACATCTAAACAGAGGCTAGATGAATTATTTATTACTAAACAGAACCAAAAAGCAAGAAACAAAAATAAAACTGGGTTGCCTCCGAACGAGCGCTATCGTTTAACGCCCCTAGCTAGGCATAAAAGCAAGAATAGATCTAGGTATTATCATCTTTGGTATGCAATCCATAAGTGGCTATCATAATAGATTCATAAGGTAATTTATTTTTCTTTCTAGAAAAGTGTTCAATGCCTTTTCTTAACAGAAATTGGAATCTAATATTCCCTTCTTTCATATCAATAATTGCACCAATCGTTCTAAGAAAAGGTCTACCAAGAATAATAGGACATGAAGGATTGCAATAAATATCAAGAAAAATGAAATCTACTTGCACATAATTCCTATTTTCAACAATAAGAACATCATTAATCCTTCACATAGGTTTCTTAATAGTGGAATCCGTGAGGTGCAAATTTAAAGAACAATCATCAAATTCACGGAAACCTAACACATCACACAAAGTTTTTGGAACCGTGGAAACGCTAGCACCCAAATCACATAAAGCATAGCATTCATGATCTTTAATTTTAATTTTAATAGTAGGTTCCCAATCATCATGAAGTTTTCTAGGGAAAGAAACTTCTAATTCAAGCTTTTCTTCATAAGATTGCATTAAAGAATCAACAATATGTTTGGTAAAAGCTTTATTTTGACTATAAGCACGCGGAGAATTTAGCACGGATTGCAACAAGGAAATACAATCTATCAAAGAGCAATTATCATAATTAAATTTCTTGAAATCCAAAATAGTGGGTTCATTGCTATGTAAAGTTTTGACCTCTCCAATCCCACTTTTACCAATTTTTGCATCAAGATCTTAAAACTCCGAATCATTGGGACGCCTTTTAACTAAAGTTGACTCATCTCCAGTCCCATCATTATCAAGATTCATATTGAAAAACAAAGGTTTAATAGGAGACACATCAATCACTTTTAGATCTTCATCCTTATTATCATCAAAGCTAGAAGAGCACGCTTTTATAAAGCAATCTTTTTTAGCACGCATCCTAGCGGTTCTTTCTTTGCACTCATCAATGGAAATTCTCATGGATTTGAGAGACTCATTGATATCATGCTTAGGTGGAATAGATCTAGGTTTCAAAGAATCAACATCAAGAGAAATTCTATCCACGTTCCTAGCCAACTCATCAATCTTAGACAATTTTTCTTCAATCAAAGCAGTGAAACACTTTTGCGAACTAATAAATTCTTTAATACTAGATTCAAAATCAGAGGGCATCTTATTATTATTTCCATAAGAATTGTTGTAGGAATTACCATAATTATTAGAGGAATTACTAGGATACGACCTAGGATTAAAGTTTCCGCTATACGCGTTGTTACCAAAATTGTTCCTACCAACAAAATTCACATCTATAGATTCATTATTATTCTCAATCAAAGTAGACAAAGGCATATCATTAGGATCAGAAGAAATGCTCTTATTAGCAAATAATTGCATAAGTTCATCCATATTTCCACTCAAAACATTAATTTCTTCTATAGCATGAACCTTTTTACTAGTAGATCTTTCGGTGTGCCATTGAGAATAATTAACCATAATATTATCTAGGAGTTTGGTAGCTTATCCTAAAGTGATTTCCATAAAAGTGCCTCCCGCGGCCGAATCTAAAAGATTTATAGAAGTAAAATTCAACCTAGCATAAAAAATCTGTATAATCATCCATAAATTCAAACCATGTGTAGGGCAATTACGAATCATTAATTTCATCCTCTCCCAAGATTGTGCAACATGCTCATGATCTAGTTGCTTAAAGTTCATAATATCGTTTCTAAGAGAGATGATCTTAGCGGGAGGAAAATACTTAGAGATAAAAGCATCTTTGCACTTGTTCCAAGAATCAATACTAATTTTAGGCAAAGACGAAAACCAAGTTTTAGCACGATCCCTAAGCGAAAACGGAAATAGCTTCAATTTAACAATATCATTATCCACATCTTTCTTCTTTTGCATATCACACAAATCAACAGAGTTGTTTAGATGGGTAGCAGCATCTTCACTAGGAAGGCCGGAAAACGGATCTTTCATGACAAGATTCAGTAAAGCAGTATTAATTTCACAAGATTCAGCATCGGTAAGAGGAGCAATCGAAGTGCTAATAAAATCATTATTGTTGGTACTGGAAAAATCACACAATTTAGTATTATCTTGAGCCATCGTGACAAACAATCCAACACACGAGCAAGCAAAAGGCAAACAACAAGAGGCGAACGAAAAAGAGGCAAGCGGAAAAGAGGGCGAATAAAACGGCAAGGGTGAAGTGGGGGAGAGGAAAACGAGAGGCAAGTGGCAAATAATGTAATGCGAGGGATAAGAGTTTGTGATGGGTACTTGGTATCTCTTGACTTGTGAGTACATCTCCCCGGCAACGGCGCCAGAAATCCTTCTTGTTACCTCTTGAGCACAGCGTTGGTTTTCCCTTGAAGAGGAAATGGTGATGCAAAAAAGTAGCATAAGTATTTCCCTTAGTTTTTTAGAACCAAGGTATCAATCAAGTAGGAGACTACAGGCAAGTCCCTCGTACCTAGACAAACAAATAAGAACCTCGCAACCAACGTGATAAAGGGGTTGTCAATCCATTCACGGTCACTTATGAGAGTGAGATCTGATAGAGATAATAATAATAAGATAAATATTTTTGGTATTTTTATGATATAGATTGAAAGTAAAGATTGAAAAATAAGATAGATCGGAAACTTATATGATAAAAGATAGATCCGGGGGCCATAGGTTTCACTAGTGGCTTCTCTCAAGATAGCATAAGTATTACGGTGGGTGAACAAATTACTGTCGAGCAATTGATAGAAAAGCGAATAATTATGAGAATATCTAGGCATGATCATGTATATAGGCATCACCTCCGCGACAAGTAGGCCGAAACAATTCTGCATCTACTACTATTACTCCACACATCGACCACTATCTAGCATGCATCTAGAGTATTAAGTTCATAAGAACAGAGTAACACATTAGGCAAGATGACATGATGTAGAGGGATAAACTCAAGCAATATGATATAAACCCCATTTTTTTATCCTCGATGGAAACAATACAATATGTGCCTTGCTACCCCTACTGTCACTGGGAAAGGACACCGCAAGATTGAACCCAAAGCTAAGCACTTCTCCCATTGCAAGAAAGATCAATCTAGTAGGCCAAACCAAACTGATAATTTGAAGAGACTTGCAAAGATAACCAATCATACATAAAAGATTTCAGAGAAGAATCAAATATTGTTCATAGATAAACTTGATCATAAACCCACAATTCATCGGATCTCGACAAACACAAAGCAAATAGAGTTACATCAAATAGATCTCCAAGAAGATTGAGGAGAACATTGTATTGAGATCCAAAGAGAGAGAAGAAGCCATCTAGCTAATAACTATGGACCCGAAGGTGTGTGGTAAACTACTCACACATCATCGGAGAGGCTATGGTGTTGATGTAGAAGCCCTCCGTGATTGATTCCCCCTCCGGCGGAGCTCCAGAAAAGGCCCCAAGATGGGATCTCCTGGGTACAGAAGGTTGCGACGGTGGAAATAGGGTTTCATGGTGCTCTTGGATGTTTTCGGGGTATATGGACATATATAGGAGGAAGAAGTAGGTCGGTGGAGCTACGAGGGGCCCACGAGGGTGGGGGGTGCGCCTAGTGGAGCAGGCGCGCCTCCCTGCCTCGTGGCCTCCTCGTTGATTTCTTGACGTCTACTCCAAGTCCCCTGGATCACGTTTGGTCCAAAAATAACTCTCCCGAAGGTTTCATTCTGTTTGATATTCCTTTTCTGCAAAACACTGAAATAGGAAAAAAAAACAATTTGCACTAGGCCTTGGGTTAGTAGGTTAGTCCCAAAAATAATATAAAAGTGTATAAATAAGCCCATTAACATCCAAAACAGATAATATAATAGCATGGAACAATAAAAAATTATAGATACGTTGGAGACGTATCAGGGGCCATAGGTTTCACTAGTGGCTTCTCTCAAGATAGCATAAGTATTACGATGGGTAAAAAAATTACTGTTGAGCAATTGGTAGAAAAGTGCATAATTATGAGAATATCTAGGCATGATCATGTATATAGGCATCATGTCCGTGACAAGTAGACTGAAACGATTCTGCATCTACTACTATTACTCCACACATCGACTGCTATCCAACATGCATCTAGAGTATTAAGTTCATAAGAACAGAGTAACGCATTAGGCAAGATGACATGATGAAGAGGGATAAAATCAAGCAATATGATATAAACCCCATCTTTTTATCCTCGATGGCAACGATACAATACGTGCCTTGCTGCCCCTGCTGTCACTGGGAAAGGACACCGCAAGATTGAACCCAAAGCTAAGCACTTCTCCCATTGCAA
Source organism: Triticum dicoccoides (assembly GCF_002162155.2). Lineage (NCBI taxonomy): Eukaryota > Viridiplantae > Streptophyta > Magnoliopsida > Poales > Poaceae > Triticum > Triticum dicoccoides. The sequence continues at coordinate 249,588,664 of NC_041388.1, forward strand.
GAAAGATCAATCTAGTAGGCCAAACCAAATTGATAATTCGAAGAGACTTGAAAAGATAGCCAATCATACATAAAATATTTCAAAGAAGAATCAAATATTGTTTATAGATAAACTTGATCATAAACCCACAATTCACCGGATCTCGACAAACACACCACAAAAAGAGTTACATCAAATAGATCTCCAAGAAGATCGAGGAGAACATTGTATTGAGATCCAAAGAGAGAGAAGAAGCCATCTTGCTAATAACTATGGACCCAAAGGTCTGTGGTAAACTACTCACACATCATCGGAGAGGCTATGGTGTTGATGTAGAAGCCCTCCGTGATCGATTCCCCCTCCGGCGGAGCACCGAAAAAGGCCCCAAGATGGGATCTCTTGGGTACAGAAGGTTGCGGCGGTGGAAATAGGGTTTCGTGGTGCTCTCGAATGTTTTCGGGGTATATGGGTATATATAGGAGGAAGAAGTACGTCGGTGGAGCTACGAGGGTCCCACGAGGGTGGGGGCGCGCCTACCCCCCTGGGAGCGCCCTCCTGCCTCGTGGCTCCCTCGTTTCTTTCTTGACATGGACTCCAAGTCTCCTGGATCACGTTCATTCCAAAAATAACTCTCCCGAAGGTTTCATTCCGTTTGATATTCCTTTTCTGCGAAACACTGAAATAGGAAAAAACAGCAATTTGCACTGGGCCTTTGGTTAGTAGGTTAGTCCGAAAAATAATATAAAAAGGTATATTAAAGCCCATTAAACATCCAAAACAGATAATATAATAGCATGGAACAATCAAAAATTATAGATACGTTGGAGACGTATCAGCGGCAAGTACTAGGTCTCGGCCCAATCGACAAGGAAGTCGGCTAGTGCTTGGGATTTGATGGCAGTAAGAGGCTGGTAGAGGATGGTGTAGGGAGCCAGCTCGATGGCCCACTTTGCCACCCGACCTGATGCATCTTTGTTGCCTATGATCTCAGCAAGTGGGGAGGTGCAGACGACCGTGATGGAGTGCTCCTGGAAGTACTGCTTGAGCTTCTTGATGGCAAAGTACACACCGTAGCACATTTTCTGGTAGTGGGGGTAGTTCTGCTTGGAGGCCGACAACACTTCACTCAGGTAGTAGACGGGCCTCTGGGCCGGCTGTGCTCTGCCGTCCTCTGGGCGCTCGACCACAATGACAGTACTAACCATCCGGCTGGTGGCGGCGATGTAGAGGAGCATGGGATCCTTAGCAGCCGGTGCCGCCAGGACAGGCGGCATGGTCAACATTTTCTTGAGCTGGAGGAAGGCCTCATCCGCCTTGTCGTTCCACTCGAAACAAGTGGTCTTCATGAGCTGGTACAGGGGAAGAGCCTTCTCGGCCAGCCGACTGATGAAACGGCTGAGGGATCACCGGTGCGCGTCGGTGCTATACAAACGGTTTTTAACCCCTTTCCGTGACGAAATTTGGAACCGTCGCCAAGTGAGTGTGGGTGATAGGGGGGTCCTTCCCACATGACCCCAAAACCATCGGGGATAGGGAGCCTTGATGCATACAGTTGTCCCTATATAACCGTTTCCAATATCTCGAATATCCCAAACGCTTCATCCTTGCTACTCGTTTGTGCTCGCATTGCCATCACAGTCGGAGTTTTGTGGTTTTATCTAAAACCAGGTGGATTCCAGGCACGGGAGTTTTACGATGCCTGGCACATCACAAACAGTTCAGGATTACAAACCGTGTACGATAGGTAGACAATCACACACATTTAGTTTTCCCACACCGTATGTGATAGTATCTCACATCACACACGCTTTGCAAACGGCAACTGTGTGCATGCTTGCACACGTTGCCTCTCTTTGAACCATTTCGGATTATGGTGTATATCGCAAACATTTGTGTTTTACCAACCTTGTGTGCTGTAATGACATGCACAACGTAATTTCACCCTAATTTAATTGCTGCTATTTAAAATTGTACCTAATTTAAACTTCAAAGTAGGCTATAGCTTTATTCATATCCACCAGGTTCAAACAACCAATGCATTATTCGATTCACAGGTACATATGTTTAAGAATTACATAAGCACCAAATAAAGAATGATGAACCAGGGTTCTATACTTGTATTATTATAGATGGTAAAGAAAGAGGCGACATACATTCCAGTTGATGAACAAGCTGAAGAGGAATGGCCCTATTGTGCTCTCCTGGATGCAGAAGGCATGCAAGACTCTAGTCCAACCCCTTGTGATGGCCGACCGCCAGTTATGTAGTTTGAGAGGTAATCTTGAGTAAACTGCTTCAGGATCCACTGCAAAATAAAAAAGATTCAGACATTGTCATCTAACACAACTCATTACGGGCAGTAAAAAGAAGGCTACATGGTTCTTACTTACCATCCCGCAGTTCACTGTTGTCTTGCATAAAGTGTAAACAAATAGTTTGATTGACATCTTTTGACCCATTTTAATAACAATCTTTATCAGTTTCCTCACTTGATGCTAGTTCATGAATATCTCATTGCCCCATACGCAGAAAGGGTCAAAGTATGGATCTTTGGCAATGATATATGTGCCTAAAATCACCAAGTTAATATTAGAAACTAAACAACAATTGAAAAATGATGTAGTACAACACTCCATCCATCCCATTATATAAGATTTTATTACATGTATATCTAGACATCATCAGAACATTAAGGTAACACTATTCCTTGTTGCTATGTAGCCTGGGATTGCATATTTAGTCATTCAATACAATGCATGTTGCTAAACAACAATTGAAAAACGAAAAGGCATGTAAACTGCAATATCCTCAACAACAGCCAAATATCGTAATTCATAGTGGTATTGTTGAAACTGTTATTGATGAAATTGAACTACACGTCAAATAGTTGCACATATAGAGCATCACATTGTGAAGAACTGAAATAAACAAGTCATAAAGACATCTCTAGGCGATCCTTAAAAGGTTAAAGGACTAAAACCCTTAGTGGATATATATATATATATATATATATATATATATATATATATATATATATATATATATATATATATATGTACTCCAACAATTTTTGGCCTTTTCTAGTCGATCCCCTAAACTTAAGGTTGTAAACTTCAATTTGATCAAGTTCAAAGTAGGTTCAACCGAAAGTAGCATGCATTCAAACATAAACATAGATAGTTTTGCATAACCGAACATAAAACATAAATTTAAACTAAGCTAAACTACTTTCGGTCGAAGTAGAGGTTGAGCCAATCCTTCCTTGTCATGTACGATGTGCCGCGAGCTGGGTCAGGGTCGGTACCGTCATCGGGGTCATTGGGGAAGGCAGTCCTCCACTCGTCAACGTCGATCTCCTCGTCCTCGGGGCCCACCTCGACACCCTCCATGCCGCTGCGCTGCCGCCTTCGACCTCGTCATCGAAGGAGAGCGCGATAACCTCGCCGCCCTCTGCGCCGCCGTCCTCGCCGCCTTCGACCTCGTCATCGGAGGAGAGCGCGATAACCTCGCCGCCCTCCGTGCCGGCAAAGATCGCCCGCTCCGCCTCCACGAGCTCTGGGTACTACCGGCGGAGCTCTTGCATGTAGGCCTCGGCGACGGCCTCGGCCTCGAGGCACTCCCACGCCTCGCGGTCCTCCTGCGCCATAGCTGAGCTCACCACCCCTGGCTCCAGTGGAACGAGGTTGACCGGACGTGTGCCGAAGTGGAAATTGAGCCTAGCCATTGTGCCGTGGTAGTGGACTTGCCAGCGATCGTACTCCATGGCCGCGAGCTCGGCCGTGTGGAAGCTACTGAGCCATCGGCGGGTGTGGGTCTCTCGATCTGTAATCTCGACAACCCACGTCCCCCACCGCCGCTGGCAGACCCTGAGGTCGGACCTCGTTGCTGCCGGGTCCGAGGGAGGACGGTGAAGTCCTCGAACCGCCGTAGGGGCGCGGTGGTGGGCGGATTGGGGGACCGGCGATGGCAGATCGGGCCCGCAGAGGACAACGGGGACACCTCGGCGGCCAGCTCACCGGCGTCGGGTGAAAAGGCCGTGATAAACCTCCTTTTGGCCATTGGCTCCTCGAGCTCCCCGGCACACAGGAAGAGGTTGAGGATGGAGGCACTGGCGATGGCGGTGACCTACCAATGGTTTCGAGGGGGGCAAGGTTGTGTTTGAGGAAATACTGCGGCAACTGAAAATTTTACTATGCGGGAGTAACAAGGCGAGGCTACTGAAAATTTGGATCAAGGACGAGCATATATTTTTGAGATTGCGAGGGATGCAGAGGCGGGAGTAAAATGCCGGGGCTACTGAAAATTTGAATCAAGGGACTGAAGCAGAGCGGGAGTTTTTGGGGAGCGAGCTAGTGTGCTTGACACGCCAGCTATGGAGTGTAGCCGACGCACCTTCCTGCGTAAGCCATAGGCGTACTATACACCGACGGTGCTCCAAGATATTTTGTACTACATCTCACACGGTTGGTGATAATAAACTGTGTGGGATCTACTTGATTTGAATTACATAATGGGGTCACAGCGGCAATGGATGCTGTTTGAATTGCTAGACCTTTTATCTGCAGTGAACATACAACTATATGTGTGTCGTAAAAGAATTGGAATTATTCACGGTTCGTTTGTACATTTTATACATTAAACTTGTTTTCTAGCCATTTTAGGTGCACAATCCAAAATTAAACTACATGCACATGCTCTGGTGCATATAAATTGGTTAAAAAATCAAATCTGTGTCCTTCAGTGAATGTTAGGTCTCACGCAAGAAATGGGAATTAATTTTTTGGGGTTCATTTGGCCTTTTTATACATTAAATGTTGTTTCTAGGCATTTATGTGCATAATTCAAATTCGAACTACAAGCACATGCTCCAGTGCACCAAAGTTGGTTGAAAAATCACATGTGTGTCCTTGGGTGCATGCTTAGGTCCCATGCAAGAGATGGGAATGAATTTCAAACACCAGGGCACTGTTGATTGCCGGCAAAACATTGCGATACCTGGTTTTTAAATTCTAGTAAATCCAAAACTCGTCTGAAATTCATGAAACTTGGCATGCTATCATGGAGCGGCATCAGCATGTCGTGTTGAAAATTTTGTCCCATTTGGGGCAGGTTTGGGTACAAGCTTCTCACAAACCAGAGCTTCTCACAACAAGCGTGATGGTTTCGGTAGGGAACGTGCCACCTTTGGGGATGGAACGATATCGGTTGCCTCTTATTTCTTTCAAAAAATTTCTAGTGTCAACATAGAACAACAGGAGTGTTGTGTTTAATCTTGGATTTTTTTGGGGTTTGTTTGGCCTTTTTTATACATTAACTAGGTTTTCTAAGCATTTTATGTGCATAATTCAAATTTGAACTTCCAGCACATGATCCAGTGCACTAAAGTTGGTTGAAAAATCACATGTGTGTCCTTGGGTGAATTTCTAGGTCCCATGCAAGAGATGGGAATGAAATTCAAACACCAGGGCACCGTTGATTGCCGGAAAAACGTTGAGATGCCTGGTTTTTAAATTCTAGTAAATCCAAAAATTTGTCCCATTTGGGGCAGGTTTGGGTATATGCTTCTCACAAACCAGATCTTCTCACAACAAGCATGATGGTTTCTATAGGGAACATCCCACCTTTGGGGACGAAACAATATCCATTGCCTCTTATTGCTTTCAAATTTGTTCTCGTGTCAACATAGAACAAAATGAGTGTGTGTCAATTTTTGTGATTTTTCGGGGTTCGTTTGGACATTTTTATGCATTAACCAAGTTTTCAATGCATTTATGTGCATAATTCAAATTTGAACTACATGCACATGCTCCGGTGCATATAAATTGGTTGAAAAATCGAATCTGTGTCCTTGGGTGCATGCTTAGGTCCCATGCAAGAAATGGGAATGAATTTCAAACACCAGGGCACCGCTGATTGCCGGCAAAACGTTGAGATGCCTGGTTATTAAATTCTAGTAAATCCAAAACTCGTCTAAAATTCATGAAACTTGGCATGCTATCATGGAGCAGCATCAACATGCCATGGTAACAAAATTCCCATTTGGGGCAGGTTGGGGTATATGCTTCTCACAGACCAGAGCTTCTCACAACAAGCATGATGGTTTCGATAGGGAACGTCCCACCTTTGGGGACGAAACGATATCCATTGCCTCTTATTGCTTTCAAATTTTTTCTCGTGTCAACATAGAACAACATGAGTGTTGTGTCAATTTTTGTGATTTTTCAGGTTTCGTTTGGACATTTTTATGCATTAACTGAGTTTTCCATGCATTTATGTGCAGGATTTAAATTTGAACTACATGCACATGCTCCACTTCATATAAATTGATTGAAAAATCAAATCCATGTCCTTGGGTGCATGCTTAGGTCTCATGCAAGAAATGAGAATGAATTTCAAACAACAAGGCACCGTTGATTGCCGGCAAGACGTTGAGATGCTTGGTTTTTAAATTCTAGTAAATCCAAAACTCGTCTGAAATTCATGAAACTTGGCATGCTATCATGGAGCGGCATAAACATGCCGTGGTAAAAAATTGTCCCATTTGGGGCAGGTTTGGGTATATGCTTCTCACACACTAGAGCTTCTCACAACAAGCATGATGGTTTCGATAGGAAACGTCCCACCTTTGGGGACCAAACGATATCCATTGCCTCTGATTGCTTCGAAATTTGTTCTCGTGTCAACATAGAACAACAGGAGTGTTGTGTCAATTTTTGTGATTTTTCGGGGTTCGTTTGGACATTTTTATGCATTAACTAAGTTCTCAATGCATTTCTGTGCATAATTCAAATTTGAACTACATGCACATGCTCCAGTGCATATAAATTGGTTGAAAAATCAAATATGTGTCCTTGGGTATGCTTAGGTCCCATGCAAGAAATGGGAATGAATTTCAAACACCAGGGCGCCGTTGATTGCCGGCAAAATGTTGAGATGCCTGGTTTTTAAATTCAAGTAAATCCAAAATTCATCTGAAATTCATGAAACTTGGCATGCTATCATGGAGCGGCATCAACATGCCGTGGTAATTTTTTCCCATTTGGGGCAAGTTTGGGTATATGCTTCTCATAGACCGGAGCTTCTCACAACAAGCATGATGGTTTCGATAGGGAACGTCCCACCTTTGGGGATGAAATGATATCCATTGCCTCTTAATACTTTCAAAAAAAATCGTTTCAACATAGAACAACAGGAGTGTTGTGACATTTTTTGTGATTTTTCAGGGTTCGTTTGGACATTTTTATGCATTAACTGAGTTTTCAATGCATTTATGTGCATAATTCAAATTTGAACTACATGCACATGCTCCAGTGCATATAAATTGGTTGAAAAATCAAATCTGTGTCCTTGGGTGCATGCTTAGGTCCCATGCAAGAAATGGGAATGGATTTCAAACACCAGGGCATCATTGATTGTCGGCAAAACGTTGAGATACTTTGTTTTTAAATTGTAGTAAATCTAAAACTCGTCTGAAATTCATGAAACTTGGCATGCTATCATGGAGTGGCACCCGACATGCTATGGTATTTTTCGTGTCCATTTTGAGAGAAGGCGCACTCAAATAACAGCCAACAAAGGCATTTTGAAAAAATAGCTGCCACTTTAATATCTCAAATGGTTGTATAATTCAAATCGTGTGCGTTCTGTTAACCATTCACGTGACGCCATGTGTCTTCGTTTTAATGGCTATAGGAGGTGCCGTGCGGATAGCTGCTTGACCTTGACTGAATGAGAGGCGTGCGAGCGGAGTCCGATCGCACGCTGACCGAGAGGCGTGCAAGCAATCCTCCAATGTGCAGGCTCACCTAGAAGTGTGCGAGCTGTACGCTGCGCAGGCTCACTTGGAAGCGAGCCCTTTGACTTCCATGGCTGCCCGCCTTCCTCTCCATTAATGGCGCCCGAGCCGCTGTCTAATACGGGCGGCCTTACTGTTCGCCTCCCATTCCCCTCCCTCCCGCAGACCTCCACCAACGCCATGGCGCAGAATGATCATCTGCCACTAGTCTTCAAGTTTGGTGAAGTCGACTCCGAGCCGGAGAAGATAGAAAATAAGGTGGAATGGGGCCTCATGGACATGGCCCAGAAAGAGCTGGCCGCGGCGGTTGCTGCCCCCACTCCCGTCCCAGCTCCCATCCCCGTGCCTGCGCCAGCAACCATCCCCGTAGCATTGACGGGCTGGTCGCCGAGCACTATCACAGAGCTGGATGCCGTGGGCGTCAGCGAGGTCTCCGCGGACCCGCGCGAGCTCATCTACATGCCAGCGCCAGCGCCCGTGCCCGTGCCCGTGCGCGCCCCTCCACCTACCATGGCGCCGCCCCCGTGCGTTTGGCTGTACCCGCCGTGCCCGTGCCCCTGCCCGTGTGCGCCCCTCCACCCACCGCGGCACCGGCCCCCGTGCGTTTAGCTGCACCCGCCGCGCCTGTGCCCCTGCTCGTGCACGTGCCCCCCTCAAGTGGCATGGGATGCTGTCGTCGACCGCTACGTCTCAACGGCGCCAGTTGCCGTCCTCCCGCGCCCTGCCCGTCGATCGCGCGACGACATGATGTTTGATATACAAGTGAAGAACATTTTGTGCTACCTTGAAGATTTCAGCAACGGCGTCCCGAAGGACGACAACGACAACAACGGCGCGGCACGCCGCCTCCGCTGCCGCTGGAAATAGTTCTTTGGGGGGTTTAATAGCGTATCTCGAATTCTCGATCGTATGAGTATAAATACACAGTGTGACTGAATGAAAGATATGGTTTGAACGAACTTGCGTTTTTTTCTGTTAATGTACAGACTTATCAAACGTTTTTCTTTTGAAAAAACGTCAATGGTTTTTAAATATAAAACACTCATCGCAAATGTTTTAGTTAGAACACCTGTACGCAAACCGACGCCTTCCCCAGGAAGCCAAGGGAAAATGTGTCGAGCAGGATTTCTGCATCCCTTCAACGCAAACGGTTGTTTTGCATGACCCGTGTGCAACCACGTAGAAACAATTGGGTAAGATTTGCATCTGTCATTTTGGGTATGTTGCCATTTGTCAAACTAGAAAGATTGACATTTGTTTACCTAGTAACATTGCCATTTGTCAACCTTGTAACACTACGATTTGTCAAAATATGCAGCTAAAAATCACTAGCACTATCTAATTTTTGCAACTAAAATCACTAGCACTGTTCATATGGACACCACTAGCAGGCGTGAGTTGATGGACGTATATGTAACAAGTCATCAACCCACAACGACAACGAGGATACACGTTGGATTATAGATCATTTCCAACAAAACATTCTAGTAAAGTAAAGTTTTTCTCACATAACAAGTAACAAAGCGATGAAATGAAATTCAGCTCAACCACTCGTCGGCGTTGGAAACGCTTGCTTTGAACCAGAAGTGATTCTCTGGGAAGGGCGAGCTACTGTCAATCTCGAGACCAACGTAGGACTGACCATCCAGGCTGAAGTGGCCTATGTCAGGACCCATATTGGGATGGTAGGAAAGCATAGCAATGTCTGAGGTATAGATACATTTGCTTCTCAGAAATGGTAGTAACGTTGTGTCAACAGCAGCTGGATCGCCTTCCACCATCATTGGATAGTTTTGTCCAAGGAAGAGTGAGTTTCCTCCAAGAATTTCAATACTGAACCAGGGAGAAGATATTGGCGCTAGTACACTAGTATCCATCCTGAATACCCTGCAACGGATGTTCGGATAGGTCCGGAGAGTGCGACCATGCGAGTGTAGGAGATATGCTCTAGAGGCAGTAATAAATCAGTTATTTTGTAGCTCCTGGTTTGTAATGAAGGTTTATGTTCCATTCTATAACTGCAATGATTCTCGAGTCTGCAAATAAAACGAGGCTTGGAGGGAAACTCATGTGCACATGTGGGATAATAAACGGTAAAATGCATTCCTAGTCAAGCCTCTATGACTGGCTCAAGTATTGCATGATGATCCTGTTTTCCTGATCATGGGCATGACTATGCCGGCAATTTTGAGGGCACAATTGTTAGTAGAACACATGTGTTGAATCGACCCAATATGATGTTATGCTATGAGATACTTTCATCACAAGTTAATGGTTAATAACACAGGGAAGTTAATGTTTGCACAATTCCTTAGACCATGAGAGTATCGAGTTTCTTCGTACTTGCTTCATGAACTTTGGGGTTTGTTAAACATCATCCGTAACTGGGTGGCTATTACGGCGGCTTATGGGTTCACGGAAAAGTATGGCAAGTAACGAGATAGCTCAAGATTGGGATTTGCTCCTCCGACGATGGAGAGATATACTCGGGCCCTCTCGGTGTGACGGTATCCATCATCGTCTGGCCAGACAACTTGTGATTTGATCACTGGGATGCCGGAACACGGAAACGAGAAAAGAGAACAAAACCGGTAACGAGGTAACTTGCATGGTGGACAAAGTGTTGGCCCACGGGAATGCAATAAATCTCACCTCGGGTATTTGTGACATATCGCGAAGCAACAGGAATAGCTCACAGCAACTGGAGGTTGACTCGAATATTTCATTCGTGTGGGTATAGGGGTCAATATGGGTATCCACGGCTCCGATGTTGATCATTGATCGGAAGGGGTTCCAGGTCATGTCTATACTTCACCGAACCTATAGGGTCACACGCTTAAGGGTCATCTATCTACTGAATACTAGACAGTGAGTCTGAGAGAAAGTCACCGGAAAAGTTTCGGAGACAACGGAAGAGTTCCGGAGAGCGAACACCGAAAGAGTTTCGGTAAAACCGAAAAGTTGTTTCGGAATATATTATTAGGTCAAAATGGTTTCGGCACTCGCCTGTAAATTCTTAGAGGGCCCCAGAATTGGTTTGAGAACTTTTGGGAATTTCCAGAGAGAAAAACCGAAAATGTTCCGGAGCTGCCGTAACCGCCGTTGTTGCTTTTTGCTGATAAAAATCACCACACCAGAAATGTTTTGGATCATGCCTAGAATAATTTTAGAGGGTGCCGAAAATGTTCTGGGACCTTCCGGAATTTTTCAAAAAAAAAATGTTCCGCGGAAAACATCTTGTCTCAGCACGAGGGGACAAGATCCCATGAATCGGGGGTTACATGTTTGGTGGCTTTTTGTCTAGGGAGCACCCATGTTTCTAGGAGATATGTTGGTGGATTGTTGCCCCCGATGGGAGGGGGAAAGGTTGTGGATAGCCAAGGGGGTGCCTCCATGGTGTCCCCTTGGTGCCCCACTTGAGTTACCATTTCACCCTTCATGTGGGACATGTAGCATGGGTGTTTTGGTATTTCCTCCACCACCCCACCCCTTGCCTTGGCCTATAAAAGGAGGAGAAGGGGCTGCCATTATCATCATCCCTTGCTCTCATACACATGCCATGCATTATCTGGCTTCTTCTCTCCCTCCCACGAAAAGAGTTTCGTAGAGCCGTAAGGTTGTCTGGGTTCCGACAGGAACTAGTTCTGGACGGCGAAGCCCTGCCGGATAGCTGACACCGTATGTGTGCAACCCCGTAGAGAGGTCATAGTTTTGGTATTTTTCCCAAGGGGCTGTTTGAGTGTCCTCCCGAAGGGCTGTCTGAGTCTCCGTTCGAGTTTCGAGGGTCCTCCCGAAGGGCTGTCCGCGACATCGTCCGGGGGCTGTCCGACCGCCTCCCGAAGGGCTGTCCGGCGAGGGAGTACATCCTTGCGGTTGGGAGGTTGTAAATCCTAGCTGCAGGGATCTGCACCAATGATCTCCACCGACTCTTCTTCCGCTGCGCTTCGAGTCGGTACAGACCAGATCAAACCTTCAATGCAGTCTCCATAGTGGTCCTGGGCGTGCTCGCTATACCATTTTTTTTTGTTTTCTGTCGCGTTCCCCTATAGTGGCATGAAGAGCCGTGCTATGCGTAGATGCAGGTTATGATCTAGAATACATGGAGATGTATGGGTATTGCATAATATAATTTTGGATTAGATGAGATCTATTGCTGAAAATTATTTATGCGGGTGACAGATGAAATCTGTTACCTGACGTTCTTGTTGCTTCCCTAGAATTTGCGTTTGCTCAATCTCGAGACAGCATGGTGGAATTTGACAAAGTTATGGCAATTCGTGATCCTGATTGATCATGGAAGTGCTATCAGTTCTTTGGGTTCTACCATAGTCAAAAGAAAGATGAAATTCGCAGATGAAAATGCATTGCAGATATGATCTGCACGGGGGTCATGCGTATGACGAAGTTTAGTATGGGGCTCAAGATTTAATTATCTCGTGTTGCATACACCCTGAGATGTTAATCTAGCAACTTGAATAATCATACTTGATGATAAAACGTTGGTAGCTGCGGTTTAAGTCAAAACCTTAGAAGCCACGTAAAATAAAATTTGGCATAAACCGATTAGAGGCGTCTAACTTGGTTTTGCAGGATGTGCATGTGATGTGGTATAGCAATGCTCATATTCAATTTTATTATGTATGAGATGACTATATGATGTAATTAACATGACCTACGTGTCATGATTCGGCTTGATGGCTGGAGCCATATGATTGCACTTTAATGACCTGCGTGTCAACCTTAAGTAATGCATTTATTTTATCTGCTATGGAGATAGCAATATTATCCGGTGCATCGACAAGGTGGTGGCAATCTTCGCAAAGGTGAACACCGACGCGAATGCCGGAGATGAAGAAATACTTGACTTCTCCGTCAGAAGAGGCTATACCATATCATGCCATTATGAATTGCCTGAGATGTTTATCCCTCTTGATGCACCCTTCTTGATTGCGTGGTAGTCGCTTTTGTTAGGGTGATATCTCACTTAAAATATCAAGTAGTTAGTGTTCTCCCAAGTGCAGCACCGTCACAACATCTATCCTTTCGGGGTGCACCATGGATGCATGGGTACGAACGATTGGAGAAATGTAAGGCGTGTGAGGTCAGACCTCACAGCAAGATCACTTGGTTGTCTTGACGTTCATGGCAGGATCGTCCTGAGCTCGGAACACACGCATCAAAAGATGAATAGAAGTCACATAGAGATGTGATCGGCAAGTTGGCCTACCAATTGAAATCCTCATCATGAGATGATGATTCTATGACGTTGAATTGATATTTGGATCTTGAATCACTCAAAATCAATTTTGAGAGATATTGATTTGAGTGGGAGCACACTTTAGAATAAAAATGTTTATTCACTAGAGCAAATTTCATTATAAACAAAGTCTAAGTGAAACTTGTGTTTTCTGTTGTAGATCAAATGGCTCACAACACCGCGTTCAACTTAGGCCCGATGTTAGAGAAAGAGAAGTTAGCTACGACTGGAAACAACTATGCGGACTGGGTCCGTAATCTGAGGATTGTCCTCAGGAGCGCTAAGAAATTGTACATGCTTGAAACTGCTCTTCCAGCTAAACCGGTGGCAGAGGCTCCAGAAGATGAACAAAATGTGTGGGCCACTAAGGATGATGATCACCACTTAGTGCAGTACCTCATGCTAGCTTGCATGAGTCCAGGGCTTCAAAAACGTTTTGAATTCCATAAACCCCGTGATATGATCCGGGAATTGGATGCTCTGTACAAGGAAACCGCCAAGTCTGAACGATTTGATATCATGAAGGCTTTGATGGGATGCAAGATGGCCGAGGGTAGTTCAGTTGGCGAACACGTGGTCAAAATGATTGGCTATTCTGAAAGGCTTAAAGCCCTGGAATTTCCACTTCCACCTGGCCATATGATGGACATGTTGCTTTCTTCACTCCCCCCGTCTTACGACGGTTTTTTCATGAACTACAACATGACAGGGATGGAGAAGTCACCGGAAGAGGTGCTCGCCATGCTGAAAAATACAGAAGGAGGACTGCGGAAAAACCGCAAGCAAGTGTTGCTTGTGAATAAAACCGCCAGTTTGAAAAAGAAAGGCAAGCCAAAGAAGGGAAAGCGCCGGTATGACCGGCTCCCAAAGCAACTCTAAGGGCGGAGCCAAGAATGAAACTGAGTGCTTCTACTGCAAGGGCACAGGACACTGGAAGAGAAACTGCAAGAAGTATCTGGAAGATAAGAAGACCGGGAAAACCGGAAAAGGTATAATTGTTATACAGGTTAATGTCATTGACATTTTGCTTGCTAGCGAAAATTCTAAGTCTTGGGTATTTGATCCATATCGGTTGCTCACATTTGCAACTCAATACAGGGGCTTCAGAAGGTGCGCAAGCTGGCAAAGAATGAAGTCGTAATGCATGTTGAGAACGGCACTGGGATCGCCGCTCAAGCCGTCGGCATTATGCCTCTACGTCTCCCTTCAAGATTTATCTTAGAACTAAGTAACTGATATTTTGTTCCACTATTGTGTAGAAACATTATCTCTGGATCATGTTTAGTACACGATGGGTATTCGTACAAGTCTGAGAACAATAGTTGTTCACTTTATTGTAAGGATATGTTTTATGGATTTGCACCCATTGTTGGGGGCCTTTTAATACTAAATCTTGAATGTGAAAATGATGTCTTTAATGTGAATGCCAAACGTCTTAAGAAGGCTGATACCACCACCACTTACTTGTGGCACTGTCGGCTTGGCCACATCGGAAAGAAACGCATGCAAAGACTCCAGAGAGATGAAGTTTTATCGTCCTTTGATTTTGAATCATTTGACACATGTGAAGCTTGTCTGATGGGGAAAATGACCAAGACGCCGTTCACGGGTCATCCTGAACGGGCGGGTGAATTATTGGAAATAACATATAGTGATGTATGTGGTCTAATGAGTACAGCCGCATGGGGTGGGTATTTCTACTTCCTGACTTTTACTGATGATTTAAGTCGGAATGAGGTAGAAAATCATCGTAACAAAAGGATTAAGTTTCTGCGGTCGGATCGCGGAGGCGAATATCTTAGTCATGAGTTTGGCCAACATCTGAGTGACCATGGAATCATTTCACATCTTACGCCTCCCGGAACTCCATAGATAAACGGAGTATCGGAAAGACGTAACCGAACCCTGTTGGATATGGTAAGGTCGATGATGTATCTTACAGATCTGCCGATATCTTTTTGTGGTCATGCACTAGAAACTGCCGCTCACACACTAAACAGAGCACCGTCTAAGTCTGTTAAGACGACACCACATGAGATGTGGAATGGGAAGAAACCCAGTTTGTCGCATCTTAAAATTTGGGGATGTGAGGTACATGCAAAACGTTTACAACCTACCAAACTCGATCCCAGATCAGACAAGTGTAACTTTGTAGGTTATCCAAAAGAAACAATTGGGTATTCCTTCTACCTACCCTCCGAGCACAAAGTGTTTGTCGCTAAAAGCGGAGTCTTTCTTGAGAAAGAATTTCTCGCCAAAGAATTAAGTGGGAGGACAGTACAACTTGATGAGATTAGTGAATCTTCAGCAACTATTGATATGGCTAAGGAACCGGAAGAAATTTCGCTAATTATCCCTGCACCTAAGCCGGAAGTTGTCGCATATGATGCGGAGACTTCAGACAATGTTGTAACTGAACCGCACAGATCAGGTAGGGCTATCCAGCCACCTAAGTGGTTTCATAACGAAATCTTCATTCTTGAAGATGATGAACATGCGCACTACAAGGAAGCGATGGCAGGGCCCAGCTCAAAAGAATGGCACAAGGCCATGAGATCCGAAATGGAATCCATGTACGAAAACCAAGTTTGGAACTTGGAAGAACTTCCAGAAGGCGTAAAGCCGATTGGTTGTAAATGGATTTTCAAAAGAAAGACGGATGCGGATGGTAACATTACTATCCACAAAGCTAGACTTGTCGCGAAAGGGTTCACGCAAGTTCCAGGAGTGGACTAAGACGAGACTTTCTCGCCCGTAGCTATGCTTAGGTCTGTTCGGATATTGCTAGCAATTGCTGCTTATTTCGACTATGAAATATGGCAGATGGATGTCAAAACGGCTTTCCTAAATGGAAACCTCAAAGAGGATGTGTACACGATGCAGCCAGAAGGTTTTGTCATTCATGAGGATGCTGGAAAGGTATGCAAACTTCAGAAAGCCATTTATGGTCTGAAGCAAGCATCAAGGAGCTGGAACATTCATTTTGATGAAGTGGTCAAAGAGTTTGGCTTCATCAGGAATGACGAAGAATCTTGTGTTTACAAGAAGTTTAGTGGGAGCGCAAAAGCATTTCTAATCTTGTATGTGGATGACATATTGTTGATTGGAAATGACGTGAATTTTCTTAGCGAAATAAAAGACTCATTGAAAAAGAGGTTTTCAATGAAAGACTTAGGCGAAGCGGCATATGTATTGGGCATTAGAATCTACAGATATAGATAAAAACGCCTGATAGTGCTTAGCCAAAGCACGTACATTGACAAGGTGTTGAAAAGGTTCAACACAGAGAACTCCAAGAAAGGCCTACCCCCCATGTCACCTGGCATGGTGCTTTGCAAGAATCAGAGTCCTCGGACTCTGGATGAGCGAGTACAAATGAATGATGTTCCATATGCCTCGGCAGTTGGTTCTATTATGTATGCCATGCTATGTACAAGACCAGATGTTTCCTATGCGCTAAGTGTTAGCAGCCGGTACCAAAGTGATCCAGGGTTGGAACACTGGGCCGCAGTCATGGGTATTCTTAAGTACCTCAGAAGGACCAAGGATTTACTCCTTGTGTACGGAGGTGATGAAGAGCTCATTGTAAGTGGTTACACTGATGCAGGCTTCATGACTGACACAGATGACTTCAAATCTCAATCAGGCTATGTTTTCATATTGAACGGTGGCGCAGTTGATTGGAAAAGTAACAAACAAAAGACTGCAGCGGATTCCACGACGGAGGCGGAGTATGTTGCCGCTTCAGAAGCCTCCAAGGAGGCGGTATGGATCAAGCAATTTCTTCAAGACCTTGGTGTGGTTCCAAGTGCTCTGGACCCGGTGGAGATCTATTGTGATAATAGTGGCGCCCTGGCTCAGGCAAGGTGTCGGTGTCAAAACCGGCGGATCTCGGGTAGGGAGTCCCGAACTGTGCGTCAAGGCCGAATGGTAACAGGAGACAAGGGACACGATGTTTTTACCCAGGTTCGAGCCCTCTCAATGGAGGTAATACCCTACTCCTGCTTGATTAATATTGATGATATGGGTAGTACAAGAGTAGATCTACCACGAGATCAAGGAGGCTAAACCCTAGAAGCTAGCCTATGATATGATTGTTGTATATGGAGTTTATGTCCTATGGACTACAACCCTCCGGTTTATATAGACACCGGATAGGGTTAGGGTTACACAGAGTCGGTTACAATGGTAGGAGATCTTGAATATCCGCATCGCCAAGCTTGCCTTCCACGCCAAGGAAAGTCCCATCCGGACACGGGACGAAGTCTTCAATCTTGTATCTTCATAGTCCTGGAGTCCGGCTGAAGGTATAGTCCGGCTACCCGAACACCCCCTAATCCAGGACGCCCTCAGTAGCCCCTGAACAAGGCTTCAATGACGACGAGTCCGGCGCGCAGATTGTCTTCGACATTGCAAGGCGGGTTCCTCCTCCAAGTCCTTCACAGAAGATTGTAAACACCAAGAGTAGTGTCCAGCTCTGCAAAATAAGTTTCTACATATTGCCATAGAGAGAATAATATTAACACAAATCAAATCTGCTGACGTATTCCGCAGTGCGTCATCACACTACGGCCAAGTCCTTTACTCGAATCGTTTTTACTTTTCCACCTCAGCATGTTTTGCGAGGCGGTTTCCTTGGCACGTCTTGTCAAAGCAGAGATCGTGTACCCCTTTTACGGGATTCTCATCAATACGGACGTGGGTAACCCAACTGCGCCATTTATCATGGCGCTTGGGAGGCAAGCGAGTTTTACTAGGCTGGTGGGGACGCACAACCGCATCCGCCCATATAAGGGGATAAGGATCCATCTTTTTACCTACACCTTCTTCCTCCTTTGCCTATCCATCTCTTGCGCGCTCGAGCTCCAGCGCCCAAGCCCGCACTTCCCACCTCAACCTTCTCCAGCAATGTCCGGAGCGGGAGGCAAGTGGATGGTCTCCTCTGCTACGGAGGGCCAAGTCAAGAAGCTAAGGAAGGCCGGATACCTGTCTAAGGACATCGCGCACCGGCTTCCCGAAAAGGGGCAGTTTCTCCCCACCCCGAGGCCCCATGAGAGGGTAGTATTTCTTCCCCACTTCCTCCGCGGACTGGGTTTTCCACTCCACCCATTTGTCCGGGGGCTCATGTTCTACTACGGCCTGGATTTCCACGATCTGGCCCCGAACTTCATCCTCAACATCTCGGCGTTTATCGTCGTGTGCGAGGCTTTCCTCCGCGTCCGCCCTCATTTCGGCCTCTGGCTCAAGACCTTCAACGTAAGCCCAAGGTGGTGCGCGACAGCCAGGCGGAGTGCGGAGGCGCCATGGCGGGCAAAATGGCCAACGTCCTATGGTTCGAGGGCTCTTTTGTGGAGACCCTATAGGGGTGGCAATCCGGGTGGTTTTACATCACCGAGCCACGCGATCCGAACTGGATCGCAGCCCCCGAGTTCCGATCCAGACCCCCACGTGGCTTATGTCCTGGAAAGAGACGGGCCTATCGTGGGGTGACGAAAAAGAGGTGACCGGATTGCAAACATGCATCCAGTCCCTGGTGAACAAGCCAATCCGGCTTGTTAATGTAATCCAGGTTATGCTCGTCCGCCGGTCCTCCCGTGCCAACAACGGGATTTTAATCTGTGGGAGTTCGACCCGGCGCAACACCAAACCCTTAGAAGGCTCTTCGACACGACGTACGAAGATGCCTGGAAGGTGCTATTCAAGGGCGCCGAGGCTCCCGCATCCGCTTCCGAGGACCGCGGGTACAGCTCGCAACGTCACGCTAGCGAGGTAAGCTATCTTCACCTTTTACAGGATGTTAAGCTTTTTTCATAGTTTGACTCTATGCGGGATATAAACTCCCTTACCTTTGATAGGCTTGGCGGGCGATATCCGGACCGATTAACTGTCCGGCTCCGCTGCCCGAAGACCCAGCCCCAGCTCTACTAGTGAAGCTGCTGGTTCCGGCGCCTTATGTGGTGCCGGAGAAGAAGGCCAAGAAGAAGAAGACCATGGGGACTCGAAAGAGTGCCCGTAACGTGGTGCTGTCGGACTCGTCATCCGACGAGTCTGAGATGCCCTCTTCCCGTGAAAACGAGGAGGAGGAAGAAGAAAACTCTCCCCCCCCCAGTGGAGGGAGGAGAGAAGAGGAAGGCCGCCCCAACGGGGGAGGACGAGGGGTCTAGGAAAAGGAAGACCCCTCCGCCGGACTACTCCCCCGACGCTGAAGAGGGCGAAGAGGAGTGGCCAAACAGGGCCAAGCGTCCGGCGAAATCGTAAGTTCAGATATTAGAGTAACTCATGATGTTCCTTTGTTGCACAGCTTTCCCTAATGTCGAACGTAATTATGCAACCCGCCCCGGGCCGAATTCAACGAATCGTCGGGCGGCTCCCTGGACTCATCGGATGTGAACTCAGTTCCGCCCGCTGTCTCCCCCCGCACTGCAGACGACGCCAAAGTGGCATCGCGACAAGCTCCGGGGCAGGAGGAGATGGTCCCAGAGGAGCCGCAAGGCAACCTCCCGGATTCTAGGAGTGAAGGGGATAAGGCCCCCCAGGGCTCCAAGTCCGGCTTTGTGCCGGACACCGTGCCGGAATCTTCCACAGTTTCGGACCGCGGTAGGCGAACTCCTTCCAAGAGGAGCAAGCCTACTGAGCCGGCGGCCTCCGTCCAACCGGAGGTGCCGGACAATCTGCTGGAGGTGCTTGACGGCGCCTCCATCGATGAGGGGCACCGTACTATTATGAGTACGGTGATCCAGAAGGTTCGGTCCGCCAAGAGCAGACTGACTGAAGCTTGTGCTAGCCTTCTAACAGGCTTCAAGGTAAGTAAAAATAGGTAAAAATATTACCACATAGACAGTAGCCCCTGATGCTCTGTTTGGCGTTCGGAAAGAAAAGCCGAATAGAGGATCTATAAAATATCGCAGGAGTCTAACAAAAAAGAGTCAATATGCGTATGCAGGCTTTGCTGCTATCCACCGTCGCACTGACTGCGGAGGTGGGTGTCCTGAAGCAGGACCTCGAGCGGACCGAGCAAGAGCTCGGCCCTGCCAAGCGGCAACTTGAGGAGAAAGAAGGTAAGAAATACCTTACAGAAAAGTGCCTATAAAAAGGCGTGATTGCAAAAAAGATAACAGGATTGTACTGCTTATTGTAGGGGCCACGACTGAAGTGGCGACCCTTAAGCAGGCGTTGTCTGAGGCCGAAAAGAAAACAGCCGCGGAGTGCACCGAGCGAGACAGACTTGGGGCTCAGGTCGGCGAGGTGCAGCAAGAGCTTCAGGCTCTCATGAAAAAACATGAGAGTTTGGAGCTTGAGTCAAAGGCGCAAGCATCCGAGCTCGCGACGGCCCTTGAGACTGCCAGGTCTGCCAAGGCCGAAGCCCAAAAGGCCCTCCGAGAGTTGGAGGAGATGAGGGAGATAGCAGCGGGTAAGGCATTCTTTATGCAAAGCAGAAATATAAAAGTAAACTACTTGTTACTTACCCGAATCCGGAGCTCTCCAGGGGCATTCGCAGATCTTCCCTGCAGCGTATCCGCCACCGCCGCATTCTACCGAGTTGAAGAGGGCAGCTCGACGGAGAAGGTGTTCTGGTCTCAGTATTCTGAGGCCGGACACCCTGTGCCTTTGAGCGACCAGCTAAAACAGCTGGTCGAGCTCCACAAGGCGGCCGAACAAGCCATGAAGGGCTTCATAGTTCGGCTGTGGCCCGGAAAGGCCATGCCTGGGAGCTATTTCGAGCTGGTGCGGCGGCTGGTGGAGGCCTGTCCGAGGCTCGAGGTCATCAAGCGCTCCGTCTGCATCGAAGGTGCCCGTCGGGCCCTTGCCCGTGCAAAGGTGCACTGGGGTAAGCTGGACGGTGAGAAGCTTGTGAAGGACGGGCCGCCGCCGGGGAAGGAGCATCGCAAGCCCGAGAACTACTACAAGGATGTTCTTGCAGGTGCCCGCCTTGTGGCGGATGAATGTACCAAGGATGTGATTTTTGAATGAACTCGCTCGTGTTTATCCTGTGCGCTGAAAACTTGTTCATATGCGCTAAGCAATGCTTATTGAATTTAAAATATTACTTTCTGTGCGGCCGTTTATCAAAAAATTGAGAGATGGCCAGTCATCGGCTTCTGCCCCCATGCCACTAGTGCTGGGGTGTTCGGGATAAACCTGAGCGCTCTTTTTCCCATAGTTGGGTCATTCGAGGGAGGCGCTCAGCACAATGAACCAGGCAATCGGACTATAATGCTTGAACACTCTCACTTAGCCATAGAACTCTATAATTTTAAATTTCAGCGAAGCCCCTAGTTCGGAAGACCGATTTCGGGGCGCTATCCACGCCTTGGCCGGACAAAGCCAGCTCCTCGCTCGAAGCGGCATAAGTCTTTAGGGACTCGAAAAACCTCTCGAACAGCGACCAGTCTCTCGCCTCATCATGACAGTCAGTTTTAGCTTTCTCCACTAAGGTGCTTAACCCAGCTGAACCGGGGCACAATCACAGTGGTTCTCATAGTGCTACCTTAGCCGATATAGCGGAACGTAAGGCACCAAAACATAGGAGCCGGGCAAACCCAACTATTGACCCAAATCATGATTCGGAGCCGATGCATATAGTGCTATAAGTTCGGGGTGCCGCACTTGTGAAAGTGTACGGACTTCTCACGCCATAATGAGGGGTACTGAAGCCCCTGGCGTGTTTGCCGTACCATGGTGTACGGGTGCAATCATGTCATTTAATAAACATATATGTGAAAAGAGGATAGTGCAAAAAATAGACAAAAAGCTATGCATTGTTTATAGAGAGGCTATTTATCAAAGCCGGACGATATAAATAGTGCGATAAGCAAAAAGATATTGGACAATTTAACATGTCCTGACCAGGGGCAGGCCGCGGAATTGTATTCAAAACAGGTATACTGCTCGTAACAGAGACCACCTGGGAGTTCCATAATGCGGCATGGCTTGTCTGCCTCCCTGGATCTTGCATCGTTTGTGCGGCAGTCGAATTGCCGAACAGGTCGTCCGAAGTATGGAGTCCTGAAAGTAAGAAAAGATTAAAAAAAGAATTTGGCAGCCCCTAGTACATTTTAAGCCGTATTTTGGGCGTGCCGTCATTGTGCCCCTTCCCCCGTGCCCATGGTATTTCAAGGGCGTAGTTATGTATGCTGGTTTCGCTATGTCGCGAGAGCTAGGGTTGGGGCTGCATTGCTACACTTGCTCAGAGCGTGCCAGGCGGTCCTACTGTGGGTTACTCCGGGCGCGCTTGGCAGTGTCTGGCTTTTTAACGGCCGGACTAGAGAATTGCCTAAGAAGGCTACTTTGTACTTCCGCTACGAGAGCCGCCGTGTGCTCCTCCGTACGGAGGGAGCGTTCGGTGTTTCTGTTGACCATGATTACTCCTCGAGGGCCTGGCATCTTGAGCTTGAGATATGCGTAGTGCGGCACCGCATTGAACTTTGCGAATGCGGTTCGTCCGAGTAGGGCGTGATAGCCACTGCGAAACGGGACTATATCGAAGATTAACTCTTCACTTCGAAAATTATCCGGGGATCCGAAGACCACGTCAAGTGTTACTGAGCCTGTACAGTTGGCTTCTACACCTGGTATAACGCCTTTAAAGGTCGTTTTTGTGGGCTTAATCCTTGAGGGATCTATGCCCATTTTCCGCACTGTATCCTGGTAAAGCAGGTTCAGGCTACTGCCGCCGTCCATGAGGACTCTTGTGAGATGAAATCCGTCGATGATTGGGTCGAGAACCAATGCGGCGAAGCTGCCATGATGGATTCTAGTGGGATGGTCCCTTCGATCAAAAGTGATCGAGCAGGAGGACCATGGGTTGAACTTTGGGGCGACTGGCTCCATCGCGTATACATCCCGTAGTGCACGCTCCCGCTCCCTCTTGGGAATGTGGGTTGCGTATATCATGTTCACCGTCCGCACTTGTGGGGGAAAGCCCTTCTATCCATTATTGTTCGGCGGTCTGGGCTTCTCCTCGTCGTCGCTGTGCAACCCCTTGTCTTTGTTTTCGGCTCTTAACTTGCCTGCCTGCTTGAACACCCAACAATCCCTGTTAGTGTGATTGGCTGGCCTTTCGGGGGTGCCATGTATCTGGCACAAGCGGTCGAGTATTCGGTCCAAACTGGACGGGCCCTGAGTATCCTTTTTGAATGGATTTTTCCGCTGACCGGATTTATAGCCTCTGAATCCGGCATTTACTGCCGTGTCTTCATTGCTGTCGCTGCTAACGCGGCGTTGTTGCTTATTCTGACGTGTCCTACCACTTTTGTCCTTGGTATCCGAATTACCAGGGTTCTTTGATAAGTTGTTACTGTGAGCTAGCCAGCTGTCTTCTCCCGCGCAAAAGCGGGTCATGAGTGTCGTGAGGGCTCCCATAGATTTCGGCTTTTCCTGTCCCAGGTGCCGGGCAAGCCACTCGTCGCAGATGTTATGCTTGAAGGCTGCTAGGGCCTCTGCGTCCGGACATTCGACTATCTGGTTTTTCTTTGTTAGGAACCGTGTCCAGAATTGCCTGGCCGATTCCTCTGGCTGCTGAATTATGTGGCTTAAGTCGTCGGCATCCGGTGGTCGCACGTAAGTGCCCTGGAAGTTGTCGAGGAATGCGGTTTCCAGGTCCTCCCAAGAACCGATTGAGTCTGCTGGCAAGCTGTTAAGCCAATGCCGGGCCGGTCCTTTAAGTTTGAGCGGGAGGTATTTGATGGCGTGTAGATCATCACCGTGTGCCATGTGGATGTGAAGGAGATAATCCTCGATCCATACCGCCGGATCTGTTGCGCCATCGTATGATTCGATGTTTACGGGTTTGAAACCCTCTGGGATTTTATGATCCATTACTTCATCCGTGAAGCATAGCGGGTGTGCGGCGCCTCTGTACTAGGCTATATCACGACGCACCTCGGAAGAGCTATGTCTGTTGTGTTCGGCCCGGCCGGATTTGTTGTATCCGGAGTAAAGATCATCGTCACGTGCCGTAGGGCGCCTGCGCGATCCGTAGATCGATCTTGTTTGTCTTGCATTATCCTCCAGTGCGTCTCGCAGGTCTGGCGCATTTTCCCGTGCCTTAGTTGAGAGGCGTCGGGGCATGGCTTGGGTGGAGGGCTGAGAGGCCTCTCTGTCGCGGCCGAGGTGGCCAGTCTGCCATGTCGTGCGCTAGTGATGTAGGTGCTTCCTCCTCTGATCGGGGTAGCAGCCTGCGCTTTGGGTAACTCTTGGAGGGGCGTTCGAGTTCATACTCTTCGGCCGCAAGGACTTCAGTCCATCTGTCAGCTAGCAAATCTTGGTCAGCTCTAAGTTGTTGCTGCTTTTTCTTGAGGCTGCTTGCCGTGGCTAAAAGCCTGCGTTCGAAACGCTCTTGTTCGATGGGGTCTGATGGTACGACGAATTCGTCGTCATCGAGGCTTGCCTCGTCTTCGGAGGGAGGCATATAGTTATCATCCTCGACCTCTCGGTCTGCCGCTCTCTCATGAGGGCTGGCTTCTCCATCTTCCTATGCCGAATCTTGCTGGGGTGGGTGTTCTTCGGCCCTATCTGGGGTAGTATTATCTCCCGTGCCAGAATCACCGTTTTTGCTTTGGCGGGATTTAGAGCGGCGCCGCTGACGCCGGCGCTTTGGCTGTTTCTTGGAGGTGTCATTCCCCGCTGTTCCATCGCCATCTCCATCTTTTGGAGTATCCACCATATATATGTCATATGACGAGGTGGCCTTCCAGCGCCCTACAGGTGCTGGTTCCTGTTCGTCTCCTACATCGTCGTCCATACCGTCGATGTCTTCGGAGCCAAAGTCAAGCATGTCGGTTAAATCGTCGACAATGGCTACAAAGTGGGTGGTGGGTGAGCTTTGAACTTCTTCATCGTCCGTATCCCATCCTCGCTGGCCGTAATCCGGCCAGGGCTCTCCTGATAAAGAGAGAGACTTGAGAGAATTCAGGATGTCGCCAAAAGGCGAGTGCTGAAAGATGTCCGCGGCGGTGAACTCGATTACCGGCGCCCAATCGGATTCGATTGGCAGGGGCGTGGGGGGTTCGGAGTCCGGGAAGGAGTCTGGATCCTCGAAGTCACGGGTCATGCAGAGTGTGGGGCTGGCGCTCGGCTCGATCGCCTTTGAGATCGCAGCCCCCGAGGTGACGTCCAACCGCTCATCCTCGATTGGCGCAATAGGCTCCGAGTTAGGGGTCGGAACCGGTGCGCGTGCGGCCTCCAGGACACTGTCCGGAGGCAGAGCTAGATCATGCCCCTCGAGATAGTGCGGCGCGCTTGGCCGTGGCTCATACCCGTCGAATATCAAGTCTCCGCGGATGTCAGCCATGTAGTTTAAGCTTCCAAACCTGACTTGATGTCCAGGGGCATAGCGTTCGATCTGCTCCAGGTGGCCAAGCGAATTGGCCCGCAGTGCGAAGCCGCCGAAGACGAAGATATGTCCAGGGAGAAAAGTCTCACCCCGGACCTCATCGTTGTTGATGATCAAGGGAGCCATCGGGCCTAAAGGCGACGACACAGAGGAACTCTCAATGAAAGCACCAATGTCGGTGTCAAAACCGGCGGATCTCGGGTAGGGGGTCCCGAACTGTGCGTCAAGGCCGGATGGTAACAGGAGACAAGGGACACGATGTTTTTACCCAGGTTCGGGCCCTCTCGATGGAGGTAATACCCTACTCCTGCTTGATTAATATTGATGATATGGGTAGTACAAGAGTAGATCTACCACGAGATCAAGGAGGCTAAACCCTAGAAGCTAGCCTATGGTATGATTGTTGTATATGGAGTTTATGTCCTATGGACTACAACCCTCTGGTTTATATAGACACCGGATAGGGTTAGGGTTACACAGAGTCGGTTACAATGGTAGGAGATCTTGAATATCCGCATCGCCAAGCTTGCCTTCCACGCCAAGGAAAGTCCCATCCGGACACGGGACGAAGTCTTCAATCTTGTATCTTCATAGTCCTGGAGTCCGGCTGAAGGTATAGTCCGGCTACCCGAACACCCCCTAATCCAGGACTCCCTCACAAGGGAGCCAAGTTCGCAGCATAAGACAAGACATATTCAACGCAAATATAAACTCATTTGACATCATGTCGAAGAGGGTTTAGTGAAAGTACGCAAGGTTCACACGGATCTGAATGTGTCAGACCCAATGATGAAGCCTCTACCACAAGCAAAGCATGAGCAACACCGAATAGCCATTGGTGTTAGGGAAGCCATGTAACTGGATTATGACTCTAGTGCAAGTGGGAGTCTGTAGGAGATATGCCCTAGAGGCAGTAATAATAGTTATTTTGTATCTCCTGGTTTGTAATGAAGGTTTATGTTCCATGCTATAACTGCAATGATTCTCGAGTCTGCAAATAAAACGAGGCTTGGAGGGAAACTCATGTGCACGTGTGGGATAATAAATGGTAAAATGTATTCCTAGTCAAGCCTCTATCACTGGCTCAAGTATTGCATGATGATCCTGTTTTCCTGATCATGGGCATGACTATGCCGGCAATTTTGAGGGCACAATTGTTAGTAGAACACATGTGTTGAATCGACCCAATATGATGTTATGCTATGAGATACTTTCGTCACAAGTTAATGGTTAATAACACAGGGAAGTTAATGTTTGCATAATTCCTTAGACCATGAGAGTATCGAGTTTCTTCGTACTTGCTTCGTGAACTTTGGGGTTTGTTAAACGTCATCCGTAACTGGGTGACTATTATGACAGCTTATGGGTTCACAAAAAAGTATGGCAAGTAACGAGATAGCTCAAGATTGGGATTTTCTTCTCCGACGATGGAGAGATATACTCGGGCCCTCTCGGTGTAACGGTATCCATCATCATCTGGCCAGACACCTTGTGATTTGATCACTGGGATGCCGGAACACGGAAACGAGAAAACAGAACAAAACCGGTAACGAGGTAACTTGCATGGTGGACAAAGTGTTGGCCCACGGGAATGCAATAAATCTCACCTCGGGTATTTGTGACATATCGCGAAGCAATAGGAATAGCTCACAACAACTGGAGGTTCACTCGAATATTTCATTCGTGTGGGTATAGGGGTCAATATGGGTGTCCATGGCTCCGATGTTGATCATTGACCGGAAGGGGTTCCAGGTCATGTCTATACTTCACCGAACCTATAGGGTCACACGCTTAAGGGTCATCTATCTGCTGAATACTAGACAGGGAGTTTGAGAGAAAGTCACCGGAAAAGTTTCGGAGACAACGGAAGAGTTATGGAGAGCGAACACCGAAAGAGTTTCGGTAAAACCAAAATGTTGTTTCGGAATATATTATTAGGTCAAAATGGTTTTGGCACTCGCCTGTAAATTCTTAGAGGGCCCCAGAATTGGTCTGGGAACTTTTGGGAATTTTCGGAGAGAAAAACCGAAAATGTTCCGGAGCTGTCGTAACCGCCATTGTTGCTTTTCGCTGATAAAAATCACCACAGCGGAAATGTTTCGGATCATGCCTAGAATAATTTTAGAGGGTGCCGGAAATGTTCTGGGACCTTCCGGAATTTTTCAGAAAAAATGTTTCGCGGAAAACATCTTGTCTCAGCACGAGGGGACAAGATCCCACGAATCAGGGGTTACATGTTTGGTGGCTTTTTGTCTAGGGAGCACCCATGTTTCTAGGAGACATGTTGGTGGCTTGTTGCCCCCCATGGGAGGGGGCAAGGTTGTGGCTAGCCAAGGGGGTGCCTCCATGGTGTCCCCTTGGTGCCCCACTTGAGTTACCATTTTCACCATTCATGTGGGACATGTAGCATGGGTGTTTTGGGAACTCGGCATATTGCTATATTTCATAGACAACAATCACCATGATCGTATTTGAACTCACGTAGAATACTGGTGTACTCAGACTCTGGGCAGTCTGAGATTTTTGGAAGTGGAACCCGGTGACGAGTGTACACATTCACAAGTTCCCACTCGAAGTTGTACCCAACATAAACAACCCAATCTACATTTGCGCCTGCCCAAGCCATGCCCTCAAGCGATGGCATCTTAACATCACACATATCATTATCAAGCAGCATCAACTTGCACAAGGTGAGGCTTCCATCGTCCCCGTGCCAGTCAGTAGGGTACGGCGACCAAGATAGGGGAGATCAAACCGCTCCTGGACCCTTGGGTTCCTTGTAATCATCTTATTAGTTCAGTAGAGAATGGTCTTCAATGAACATACCATGCTAGCCGAGGTGATGACGTCGCATTGATCAATGATTTCCTCCACCACGTCATATTTCAGATCGGGGCAAGAATAATGGGGTCGTTTCTGGCCTATTCCCTCCATGGAGAAGATGATCGAACAATGGCAAAAGGAAGGGTGAAGGCAAATGGAGGGAGGAAGAGCGTGCGACAGCAGTTCCAAATCGAGAGGGAAAGGCGAAGAGGCGGTGGACGGTGCTACCTCTTGAGCATGTGTTGGTTTTCCCCTAAGGAGGAAAGGGTGATGTAGCAAAGTAGCATAAGTATTTCCCTCAGTTTTTGAGAACCAAGGTATCAGTCTAGTAGGAGACAATGCACAAGTCACCTAGTACCTGCACAAACAATCAAGAACCATGCAACCAACACAATAAAGGGGTTGTTAATCCCTTCACGGTCACTCGCAAAAGTAAGATCTGATAGAGATAGTAAAATAAATATTTTTGGTATTTTTGTTGTATTGATTATAAAGTAAAGATTGCAAAATAGTAAACGACGCGATGTAAATAAAATAGATGCAATATAATAAGAAAGAGACCCGGGGCCCATAGGTTTCACTAGTGGCTTCTCTCAAGATAGCACGTATTACGGTGGGTAAACAAATTACTGCCAAGCAATTGATAGAAAAGCGCATTGTTATGAGAATATCTAGGCAATGATCATGAATATAGGCATCACATTCGTGTCAAGTAGATCAAAACGATTCTGCATCTACTACTATTACTCCACACATCGACCGCTATCCAGCATGCATCTAGAGTATTACGTTCATAAGAACAAAGTAATGCATTATGCAAGATGACATGATGTAGAGGGATAAACTCAAGCAATATGATATAAACCCCATCTTTTTATCCTCGATGGCAACAATACAATACGTGCCTTGCTGCCCCTACTGTCACTGGGAAAGGACACCGCAAGATTGAACCCAAAGCTAAGCACTTCTCCCATTGCAAGAAACATCAATCTAGTAGGCCAAACTAAACCAATAATTCGAAGAGACTTGCAAAGATATCAAATCAAGCATATAAGAATTTAGAGAAGAACCAAATAATATTCATAAATAATCTTGTTCATAAACCCAGAATTCATCGGATCTCGGCAAACACATCGCAAAAGAGTATTACATCGAATAGATCTCCAAGAACATCGAGGAGAACTTTGTATTGAGAATCAAAGAGAGAGAAGAAGCCATCTAGCTAATAACTATGGACCCGAAGGTCTATGGTAAACTACTCACGCTTCATCAGAGATGCAATGGTGTTGATGTAGAAGCCCTCCATAATCGATTCCCCCTCCGCCAGATCGCCGGAAAAGGCCCCAAGATGGGATCTCACGGGTACAAAAGGTTGCGGTGGTGGAAAAGTGGTTTCGCGGCTCTCTGCGATCAATATAGGGTATAAGAGTATATATAGGTGAAAGAAGTACGTCGGTGGAGCTACATGGGGCCCATGAGGGTGGGGGTGCGTCTACCCCCTGGGCGCGCCCTCCTGCCTCGTGGCTACCTCACGGAGTTCCAGACTTCCACTCCAAGTCTCTTGGTTTGCTTTCGGTCCAAGAAAGATCATCGCGAAGGTTTCATTCCGTTTGGTATTCCTTTTCTGCAAAACTCTAAAATAGGCAAAAAACAGAAACTGGCACTGGGCCTCCGGTTAATAGGTTAGTCCCAAAAATAATATAAAAGAGCATATTAAAGCCCATTAAACATCCAAAACAGATAATATAATAGCAATTAACAATAAAAAAATTATAGATACGTTGGAGACGTATCAAGCATCCCCAAGCTTAATTCCTGCTCGTCCTCGAGTAGGTAAATGATAAAAACAAAATTTTTGATGTGGAATGCTACCTAACATAATTATCAATGTAATTTTCTTTATTGTGGCATGAATGTTCAGATCCAAAAGATTCAAGACAAAAGTTTAATATTGACATAAAAATAATAATACTTCAAGCATACTAACAAAGTAATCATGTCTTCTCAAAATAACATGGCCAAAGAAAGCTATCCCTACAAAATCATATAGTCTGGCTATGCTCTATCTTCATCACACAAAATATTTAAATCATGCAGAACCCCGAAGACCAGCCAAGCAATTGTTTCATACTTTTGATGTTCTCAAACTTTTTCAACCTTCACGCAATATATGAGCGTGAGCCATGGACATAGCACTATAGGTGGAACAGAATGGTAGTTGTGGAGAAGACAAAAAGGAGAAGATAGTCTCACATCAACTAAGCGTATCAACGGCTATGGAGATTCCCATCAATAGATATCAATGTGAGTGAGTAGGGATTGCCATGCAATGGATGCACTAGAGCTATAAGTGTACGAAAGCTCAAGAAGAAACTAAGTGAGTGTGCATCCAACTTGCTTGCTCACGAAGACCTAGGGCATTTTGAGGAAGCCCATCATTGGAATATACAAGCCAAGTTCTATAATGAAAAATTCCCACTAGTATATGAAAATGAAAAAATAGGAGACTCTCTATATTGAAGATCATTGTGCTACTTTGAAGCAAAAGTGTGGAAAAAGGACAGTAGCATTGCCCCTTCTCTCTTTTTCTCTCATTTTTTTATTTGGGCCTTTTCTCTTTCTTTTTATGGCCTCTTTTTTTCTTTTCTTTTTTTCTTTTTTGTCCAGAGTCTCATCCTGACTTGTGGGGGAATCATAGTCTCCATCATCCTTTCCTCACATGGGACAATGCTCTAATAATGATGATCATCACACTTTTATTTCCTTACAACTCAAGAGTTACAACTCGATACTTAGAACAAAATATGACTCTATGTTAATGCCTCCGGCGATGTACCGGGATGTGAAATGATTCAAGAGTGACATGTATGAAAGAATTATGAATGGTGGCTTTGCCACAAATACGATGTCAACTACATGATCATGCAAAGCAATATGATAATGATGAAGTGTGTCATAATAAACGGAATGGTGGAAAGTTGCATGACAATGTATATCGGAATGGCTATGGAAATGCCATAATAGGTAGGTATGGTGGCTGTTTTGAGGAAGGTAAATGGTGGGTTTATGGTACTGGCCGAAGTTGCGTGGTACTAGAGAGGCTAGCAATGGTGGAAGGGTGAGAGTGCGTATAATCCATTACCTCAACATTAGTCATAAAGAACTCACATACTTATTGCAAAAATCTATTAGTTATCAAAACGAAGTACTACATGCATGCTCTAAGGGGGATAGATTGGTAGGAAAAGACCATCGCTCGTCCCGATCGCCACTCATAAGGAAGACAATAAAAAAATAAATCATGCTCCGACTTCATCACATAACGGTTCACCATATGTGCATGCTACGGGAATCACAAACTTTAACACAAGTATCTGTAAAATTCACAACTACTCAACTAGCATGACTCTAATATCACCATCTTCATATCTCAAAACAATCATAAGGAATCAAACTTCTCATAGTATTGAATGAACTTTATATGAAAAGTTTTATACCCATCTTGGATGCCTATCATATTAGGACTAATTTTATAGCCAAAGCAAATTACCATGCTGTTCTAAAGGACTCTCAAAATAATATAAGTGAAGCATGAGAGATCAATAATTTCTATAAAATAAAACCACCACCATGCTCTAAAAAGATATAAATGAAGCACTAGAGCAAAATTATCTAGCTCAAAAGATATAAGTGAAGCACATGGAGTATTCTAATAAATTCCGATTCATGCATGTCTCTTCCAAAAGGTTTGTACAGCAAGGATGATTGTGGTAAACTAAAAATCAAAGACTCAAATCAGACAAGACGTTCCAAGCAAAAGACATCCCATGTGGTGAATAAAAATATAGCCTCAAGTAAAGTTACCGATAGACAAAGACGAAAGAGGGGATGCCTTCTGGGGCATCCCCAAGCTTAGGCTTTTGGTTGTCCTTGAATTTTACTTTTGGGTGCCTTGGGAATCCCCAAGCTTAGGCTCTTGCCACTCCTTATTCCAAAATCCATCAAATATTTACCAAAAATCTTGAAAACTTCACAACACAAAACTCAACAGAAAATCTCATGAGCTCCGTTAGTATAAGAAAATAAACCACCACCTTAAGGTACTGTAATGAACTCATTCTTTATTTATATTGGTGTTAAACCTACTGTATTCCAACTTCTCTATGGTTCATACTCCCCAATACTAGCCATAGATGCATCAAAATAAGCAAACAACACACGAAAAACAGAATCTGTCAAAAATAGAACAGTCTGTAGCAATCTGTAGGTTTCGAATACTTCTGTAACTTCAAAAATTCTAAAACATTAGGACGACTAGGAAAATTCGTATATTGATCTACTTCAGCTGGAATTGGTATTTTATCACTCTCTGGTAAAAAAATGAAAATTATTTTCGTGAGCGCATACTTTCTGTTTTTATCAGCAAGATCAAACAATACTCACCCAAGAAGATCCTAAAAGGCTTTACTTTGCACAAACACTAATTAAAATGTAAAAAACACAATCACATAAGCTAGATGAATTATTTATTACTAAACAGGAACAAAAAGCAAAGAATAATAATAAAATTGGTTGCCTCCCAACAAGCGCTATCATTTAACGCCCTTAACCAGGCATTGATAATTTCAATGATTCTCACATGAATGACAAGAATTGAAGCACAAAGAGAGCATCATATAGCATATGAAAAACACATCTAAGTCTACATACTTCCTATGCATAGGCATCTTATAGGCAAACAAATTATCAAGACTAGCAAAAACTAGCATATGCAAGAAAGAAGTGAGAAACAATAACAATCTCAACATAACTAGAGGTAATTCAGTAACATGAAAATTTCTACAACCATATTTTCCTCTCTCATAATAATTACATGTGGGATCATATTAAAATTCAACAATATAGCTCTGACATAAAATTTTCTCTACATGATCCACATGCATGCAAAGTTGACACTCTTCCAAAATAGTGGGAATATCATTAACTAAAGTCATGACCTCTCCGAACCCACTTTTATCCAAAACTTCATAAGATTGAACATTATCCAAATATGTGGGATCTAAAGTTGACACTCTTCCAAACCCACTTTCAGTACTATTGCAAACATTATTAACAATCTCATAATCATCATGGGGCTTAAATAAATTTTCAAGATTGTAAGAAGAATCACCCCAATCATGATCATTGCAACAAGTAGTGGACATAGCAAAACTAGCATCCCCAAGCTTAGGGTTTTGCATATCATTAACACAATTGACATTAATAGAATTTATAATAACATCATTGCAATCATGCTTTTCATTCAAAGATCTATCGTGAATCACTTCATAAAGTACTTCATCACAATTTTCAGATTCACGAATTTCAAGCAAAACTCCATAAAGATAATCTAATGTACTCAACTCACTAGCAATTGGTTCATCCTAATTGGACCCTTTAAAAAGATTAGCAAATGTATGGGGATCCATAAACTCTTATCAAGCGAAGATGCAAGCAAAAAGAAGGCACATGGTAACACAAGATCGAGCAGAGGAAGGGCGAAGAAATTGCAAAGATTTTCGAAAATCGTTTTAAAAGTGGGGGAGAGGAAAACAAGAGGCGAATGGCAAATAATGTAATGAGAGGGAGAAGAGTTTATGATGGGTAATTGGTATTTCTTGAGTTGGCATAGATCTCCCCGGCAACGGCGCCAGAAATCCTTCTTGCTACCTCTTGAGCATGTGTTGGTTTTCCCTTGAAGAGCAAAGGGTGATGCAGCAAAGTAGCGTAAGTATTTCCCTCAGTTTTTAAGAACCAAGGTATCAATCCAGTAGGAGACAACGCACAAGTCACCTAGTACCTGCACAAACAATCCAGAACCTTGCAGCCAACGAGATAAAGGGGTTGTCAATCCCTTCACGGTCACACGCAAAAGTAAGATCTGATAGAGATAGTAAAATAAGTATTTTTGGTATTTTTGTTGTATAGATTGGAAAGTAAAGATTGCAAAATAGTAAACGAGGCGATGTAAATGAAAGAGATGCAATATAATAAGAAAGAGACCCGGGGGTCATAGGTTTCACTAGTGGTTCTCTCAAGATAGCATGTATTACGGTGGGTAAAAAAAATTACCGCCGAGCAATTGATAGAAAAGAGCATAGTTATGAGAATATCTAGGCAATGATCATAAATATAGGCGTCACGTGCGTGTCAAGTAGATCGAAACGATTTTGCATCTACTACTATTACTCCACACGTCGACCGCTATCCAGCATGCATCTAGAGTATTAAGTTCATAAGAACAGAGTAACACATTAAGCAAGATGACATCATGTAGAGGGATAAACTCAAGCAATATGATATAAACCCCATCGTTTTATCCTCGATGGCAACAATACAATACGTGCCTTGCTGCCCCTACTGTCACCGGGAAAGGACACAGCAAGATTGAACCCAAAGCTAAGCACTTCTCCCATTGCAAGAAAGATCAATCTAGTAGGCCAAACTAAACCGATAATTCGGAAAGACTTGCACATATATCAAATCATGCATATAAGAATTTAGAGGAGAACCAAATAATATTCAGAGATTGTCCTGTTCATAAACCCACAATTCATCGGATCTCGGCAAACACACCACAAAAGAGTATTACATCGAATAGATCGCCAAGAACATCGAGGAGAACTTTGTATTGAGAATCAAAGAGAGAGAAGAAGACATCTAGCTAATAACTATGGACCCGAAGGTCTGTGGTAAACTACTCACGCTTCATCGGAGAGGCAATGGTGTTGATGTAGAAGCCCTCCATGATCGATCCCCCCTCCGGCAGATCACTGAAAAAGGCCCAAAGATGGGATCTCACGGGTACAGAAGGTTGCGGCGGTGGAAAAGTGGTTTCGTGACTCTCTATGATCGATCTAGGGTATAAGAATATATATAGGCGAAAGAAGTACGTCGGTGGAGCTACGAGGGGCCACAAGGGTGGGGGCGCGCCTACCCCCCTAGGCGCGCCCTCCTGCCTCATGACTGCCTCACGGAGTTCCAGACTTCCACTCCAAGTCTCCTGGTTTGCTTTCGGTCCAAGAAAGATCATCGCGAAGGTTTCATTCCCTTTGGATTTCGTTTGGTATTCCTTTTCCACGAAACTCTAAAATAGGAAAAAACCAGAAACTAGCACTGGGCCTCCGGTTAATAGGTTAGTCCCAAAAATAATATAAAAGAGCATATTAAAGCCCATTAAACATCCAAAACAGATAATATAATAGCATGGAACAATCAAGAATGATAGATACGTTGGAGATGTATCAGACGGTTGCCACGGTACAAGATGAGGCTAGTGGGGAGCGAACGGTTGCCACAAAGGTCACACACTAACGACAAGGCCGAGTGAACCGCATGCCGTATATCACACACACCTTGATCTGGCTGACTGTTTCTTTTGTGTTGCCTAATCACAAACAGTTCATCCGAGTGAACCGTATGCTTTACATCGCACACACCTTAATCTGGCTGACCATTTCTCTTCTCTTGTCTCAACGCAAACAGTTCATCTGAGTGAACCGCATGCCGTATATCGCACACGCCTTGATCTGGCTGACCGTTTCTTTTGTGTTGCCTAATCACAAACAGTTCATCCGAGTGAACCACATGTTGTATATCGCACACGCCTCCATCTAGCTTCCCATTTCTTTTGCTCCTCCTCATTGCAAGTAGTTAATTGAAATGAACTGTATGGCCTGCATCGCACGCGCAACTAAAATCTGAACCATGTTTGATGCATCCGTCATCGCAAATGTTTTGCACCTTTTTTACACCATAGTTTGCGATTATTGCATCGCACACAGTTTCGTCAAAGGGTCTCTGATCGTAGTGTCACGTTAGCAGCATCCTGCAGTAGTGGATGCTAAGTACCCAGTGAACTTCTGGACGTCTCGCAACCGGGTGGGCCTCTCCATCCGCTCAATGGACTTGATCTTCGTAGGGTTGCACTCAATGGCGCGTTCAGAGACAAGGAAACCAAGGAGCTGGCCGGCTGGGACTTCGAAGACACACTTCTCTGGGTTGAGCTTGATTTGAAAACAACGCAGATTATCAAAGGTCTCCTTGAGATCTTCCAGGAGGGTGCTGTGCTTCTCCGTCTTCACCACAATATCATTTACATAGACGTGGGCATTTCTGCAAAGTTGCTTGAGGAGGCACTTCTGCATGCAACGCTGAAAGGCAGCGGAGTTTCTCAAGCCGAATGTCATGGTCAGGTAGCAGAAGGCTCCGAATGGTGTGATGAAGGCGGTCTTCAGCCGATCATCCGGGTTCAGCTTGATCTGGTGGTAACCAGAGTAGGCATCCAAAAAAGACAACAACTCGCATCCGGCTGTGGAGTCAATCACTTGGTCTACCCGAGGCAAGGCAAACAGATCTTTGGGGCAGGCTTTGTTGTGGCTGGTGTAATCAATGCACATGCGCCACTTGTTGTTCTTCTCCAATACAAGGACCGGGTTGGCAAGCCACTCTGGGTAGAACACTTCCATGATGAAGCCGGCTGCCAGAAGCTAGGCGATCTCTTCACCAATGATTCTTCTCTTCTCTTCTCACAGGAGGCGGAGGGGTTGCTTGACTGGTTTGGCATCCGATCTGACATGTAGCTTGTGCTCGGTGAAATCCGTCAAAACACCCGACATGTCTTTGGGTGACCATGAAAATATGTCCTGATTCTCACGGAGGAAATCGATGAGCTCGCTTTCCTATTTGCTATCGAGGTTGGTCCCCACGATAGTGAGCCTCTCCGGGTGCTCCAGGTCCAAGGGTATCTTCTTGGTCTCTTTGGCCGGCTGGAAGGAGCCCTGGGCTTCCAACTCCTTGGGGTCTGGTGACAGGTCCGACTGCTTGCTGGCCATGGACACAACCCGGTCAAGGACCCGCTTCTCAGCAGCAGCCACAAGGGACTCGTCTAGCCGACTGCTGGCAGCGGCGCATGCGGCCGACTTCTGGTAGTCGCCAGTGATGACGATGATGCCCTTGAGACCCAACATCTTCATCTTGAGGTAGGCGTAGTGAGGCACCACCATGAACTTGGCGAGCGCTGGCCGGCCCAAGAGAGCGTGTGAAAGTGCAACTATCCCTGGGTGGTTTTGGTAATTCCTAACAACATATAGCTCATTGAGCTAACATTATTCCAAGATTAATATTTCAAGAAAATCTCAATGAATGGCATGTCATGGATGAGGAAAGTGGATCCCTCAAAATTCTAAGGAAAAAAAGTTTGGCTCAAGCTTGAAGCTCAAGACTCTACATTTTATATTTTAGTGATCCAAGATCACATTGAGTCTATAGGAAAAGCCAATAGTATCAAGGAGGGATGAGGTGTTGCTTAATGGCTTGCTTGCTCAAAATGCTTAGTGATATGCTCCAAAATCCTTAACTACCTTCCCACATCCACATATGACCTAAACCAAAAGTCAAACTCGGCCCCACCGATTCTTTCTATCCGGCGCCACCGAGTTTCAAATGTCATAGCCACTGCCACAAACCCTAGGCAAATCGGTCTCACTAATAGGGATCTCGGTCTCACCGAGATGGGATTGTAATATGTCTGTTTCCCTTCGTAACGTTTCGGTC
Organism: Triticum dicoccoides; assembly: GCF_002162155.2. Classification (NCBI taxonomy): domain Eukaryota; kingdom Viridiplantae; phylum Streptophyta; class Magnoliopsida; order Poales; family Poaceae; genus Triticum; species Triticum dicoccoides. The sequence goes on from NC_041388.1 coordinate 249,626,446, forward strand.
TTACCGAGATGAGCGATCGGTCCCACCGAGATTGCAATGTAAACTCTCTATTTCCCTTTTGTAACATTTCGGTCTCACCGAGATGAGCGAATCGATCCCACCGAGTTTACCTGACCAACTCTCTAGTTAGCTTATTACCAAAATCGGTCCCACCAAGTTTGTGTAATCGGTCACACCGAGATTACGTTATGCCCTAACCCTAACCATATCGGTCCTACCGAGTTGCATCTCAGTCCCACTGAAAATCCTAACGGTCACTAGGTTTGCTGAATCGGTCCGACCGAGTTTAACCATTCGGTCCCACCGAGTTTGGCAAATTGTGTGTAACGGTTAGATTTTGTGTGGAGGATATATATACCCCTCCACCCACTCTTCATTTGTGGAGAGAGCCATCAGAACATACCTACACTTCCAATACACATTTTCTGAGAGAGAACCACCTACACTTGTGTTGAGGTCAAGATATTCCATTGCAACCATATGAATCTTGATCTCTAGCCTTCCCCAAGTTGCTTTCGACTCAAATCTTCTTTCCACCAAATCCAAATCCTGTGAGAGAGAGTTGAGTGTTGGGTAGACTATCATTTGAAGCACAAGAGCAAGGAGTTCATCATCAAGCACAAGAGCTAGGTGTCACTTGGGAGCCTCCGACAAGATTGTGGAGTTGAACCAAGGAGTTTGTAAGTGCAAGGAGATCGCCTACTTCGTGAAGATCTACCGCTAGTGAGGCAAGCCCTTCGTGGGCGATGGCTGTGATGGAATAGACAAGGTTTCTTCTTTGTGGACCCTTCGTGGGTGGAGCCCTCCATGGACTCGCGCAACCGTTACCCTCCGTGGGTTGAAGTCTCCATCAACGTGGATGTACGACAGCACCACCTATCGGAACCATGACAAAAACATCCGTGTCTCCAATTGCGTTTGAATCCTCCAAACCCTTCCCTTTACATTCTTGCAAGTTGCATGCTTTACTTTCCGCTGCTCATATACTCTTTTGCATGCTTGCTTGAATTGTGTGGAGATTTCTTGACTTGTGCTAAGATAGCTAAAATCTGCCAAGAACTAAAATTGGGAAAAGGCTAGATTTTTATTTGGTCAAGTAGTCTAATCACCCCCTCTAGACATACTTTCGATCCTACAAGTGGTATCAGAGCTTTGGTCTCCATTTTCTTTGCTTGCCATAGCTTTTGGCGGTCATAGTCTTGGTTTCACAACCTAGGAGAGTATGGCGTCTAGCGAGGGAAATTATCACCGTAGAGGTCCTTACTTTGATGGCACTAATTTTGCTAGTTGGAAGCATAAGATGAAAATGCATATTCTTGGACATAACCCCGCCGTTTGGGCTATTGTGTGTATTGGCTTGCAAGGTGAATTCTTTGACGGGAAAGAACCGAACCGTGAAGCCACCGCGGAAGAGTTGAAAATGCTGCAATACAACGCTCAAGCTTGTGATATCCTCTTCAACGGTTTGTGCCCCGAAGAATTCAACAAAATCAGCCGTCTTGAGAATGCAAAGGAAATTTGGGATACTTTGATTGATATGCACGAAGGTACCGACTCCGTCAAAGAATCCAAATTGTATGTGCTTCAAAGTCAACTTGACAAGTTCAAAATGAAGGATGGTGAAGGTGTTGCTGAAATGTACTCTAGGCTTGCTCTTATCACAAATGAGATTGCCGGCTTAGGGAGTGAAGAGATGACCGATAGATTCATTATCAAGAAGATCCTAAGAGCCTTGAATGGAAAATATGATACCGTGTGCACATTGATCCAAATGATGCCAAATTACAAAGATCTCAAACCAACGGAAGTCATCGGAAGAATTGTTGCTCATGAGATGTCACTCAAGGATAAAGAGGAACTTCACAACAAATCAAGTGGTGCTTACAAAGCCTCATGCGAAGCCCCCACATCATCGAGTGAGAAACAAACCTTCAATGAAGAATTAAACTTAATGGTGAAGAACTTCAACAAGTTCTACAAGAGTAGAAGCAAAGAGAGAAGCTCCAAGTCAAGGTCCTACAATGACAAAAGATCTTCTAGTCGAGAGCGAAAATTGCTACAATTGTGGAAGGCCCGGACACTATTCCAATGAGTGTACGGCCCCCTACAAGAGAAGAGAAGATTCTCCCAAGAGAAGAAGTAGAAGAGAAGAATCACCATCTAGAGAAAGAAGGAGTAGAGATGATCGTTATGAACGAAGACCCTCACGGAGAAGCAAGGATTCGGAAAGAAAGGACAAGTCATCAAGGATCTACACAAAACAAAGACATCAAGCTCATGTTGGTGAATGGGTATCCGGCTCCGATTCCGACAACCACTCCGAGAGAAGCTATCAATCCGACTCCGAATATACCCAAGATGAAGGTGTTGCCGGTCTAGCACTTGTGACAACCAACTCCTACGACATATTTGACTCACCAAATGAAGGAGTTGGAACATGCTTCATGGCTAAAGGCCCAAAGGTATCACACCCCGAGTATGTTGATTTCAATAGTGATGAAGATGACTTGTTAGGTGATGATGATTTACTTGTTGACAACTCTAGTGATGAATACTGTGATGAAACGTCAATTAATCATGCTAATCAAGATAAAACGAATGACAATGATAAGGAGAAGATTGAGTCTCTAACTAAAGAACTAAACACTCTTAAGTTAGCTCATGAAACTATCTTAGGAGATCATCGAGAACTTTTAAGGACTCATGAGAAATTATGCTCTGAAAAGCTCAACCTTGAGCAAGAGCATGAGTTCTTAAAAGCAATCAATGATGATCTTCGTAAGAAAAGTTCTTCTTACATTGCCAAGCGTTTACTCTTATCCACTTACATGCCTCAAGTCATGTATAGTAACAAGAACAAGAAAGATTCTTCCTCTAGTAGTAACAATAATCATGCTAAATCCAATATTGTTGATTCTAGTAGTTCTCTTGATTCCACTAATGATTCTCTTTGCCAAGTTACACTTGAGAAAGAAAATAGCTTATTGAAGGGAATTATAGAGAAAGGTGTTTACAAGATCCTTGCCGGAAGTAAGCAATTCGAGGAAATTGTACGCAAGCAAGGAAGGCACCGGAAGAATCAAGGTGTTGGTTTTGAATGAAAGTTCAATGCCAATGGAGTTGAGTGGGAAGAAGATCAATACCCCAAGACGAATTTTGTTCCTCAACAAGAGAAGTATGATCCTACTTCTTTCAAAGGGACACAAGCTCAAGATGATCTTCCACCACAAGACCACAAGCAAAAAGGCAAGGACAAGCTTCAAGAGGAAATTGATGCATTTGAAGAAGCTCCTAAGTCCTTGGTCAAGTGGGTTCCCAAGACTACTTCAAGTTCCACTTCATCAAGTACAACTACAACACCGAGGATTCCCATCAAGATGGTGTGGATCCCGAAGAAGAAGAACTAGAGAGTTCTTGAGGGTGACTCCGCCAACATACTTCACTCTTATCATCTTGGCAAGAACAAGTGCAATCAAATTCCACATATTGCACTAGTTCAAGGAGTCACAAACCCTCTTGTTGGTAAGACAAGGGACAAGGTAACCTAAAATCTTTCATAGACATCATCTTGTGTGTGCATCACTTTATGTCTATGGATATCCTTGTTTGTTCCTTGTGGGACTAACCCGTGTAGGTATTGAAAGTGCAATTCACTCCAATGGATAGCTTCAAATGATCTACATCAACATTGAGCATCCACATCTTCAACATCTACATGAAGTCATCATCGACAAAACCCAAGGTTAGTTCATCGCTCTTAGGGGGGATCTCACATCTAGGGGGAGCTTTACTCTAAGAATTGAGCTAAAGCAACTCTAATGGTGTGAACACAACAATGCTTTATGTAAAAGTGGTAACCCCACTTGTGCTTAAACGGTGAGTATGACCTATGATCAAATGTTCTCATTTGACTCCTAAGTCAATATACTCATATATAGATGACCTAGTCATCGCAAATTGTTTGATAGATGCTAGAATTGGTTGTGCATGCTTTGCCACATATTTCAATTGCCATTTTATTGTGTGAGCATGTTGATTGCATATTTTACTCATTTGAGGACATCCACTTGTTGTTTTGATTGATTGGTTTTCTTTTCTTTTGCAAAGTGGATGGACAAGAATGCCTAAGAACCCTCTCTAGCTATCTATGCTTTTCTCGTCTCAAACTCTATTCATGCTACATCACAAAATTTGATCAAGTCAGATTTGAACCACTCTGTGTGAGGAGCACTCGGAGTCCTCGATTCATCATAGACTTAAACTTCCAAAACTTCTTTGTGCGTTTCGGTCTGACCGATTCATCCATTTTGGTCATACCGAGATCACTAAGTCGATCTAGGTTTTCAATCTCGGTGCAACCAATTTGAACCTTTCGGTCACACCGAGTTTTAGTAACTGATTGCAGTTATGAATCTCGGTGCCACCGAGTTGTTCCACTCGGTCACACCGATAGGGTCGGGCTATATATACCCACGGGTCAAATTTTGGAAAACTTTCCGAACCTCCTCGACCCGCGCTTAGCCCGCTCTGCCTCCAGGGTCTCCGGATCGTCTTCCTCGTCGCCAGCCGCCTCCTGCCGCTGGTCTCCACCGCTGTCAACGGGAATCATCCCCGTCGTTGCCGCCGTAGCGAGTTCATCGCCGAACTAGGGTATGAACTCGATCACTGTGCTATCCCTATCTGATTCCTAGCACATTGTGTTCGCCATGTATCTTGCCACGATTGAGATCATTCTTATCCTGTCAAAACACTCTGTAGTTTAGTCATGAATTCAAAATTTAGGGTTAGGTTTCCGCCGAAACCATCTCGGACCCACCGAGTTGTGGAACTCGGTACCACCGATTCGGCTCAGGCCATTGCTCATGTAATTTTCGGTCTGACCGAGAATTGCAAAGCGCTGTGACCGAGTTCAGGACTTTGTGAAACCCTAGCAGTCTCGGTGCCACCGAACTATGACTCGGTCTGACCGAGTTCACTAGTTTAGGTTCCAACAGCTGCTTCGGTATCACCGAGTTTACAAATCGGTTGATCCGAAATGCTTTCTGTGGAAAACTAAAACTAAGTTTTTGACTCATTCTTTTGCAAAAACCTTTGCATTTTGTGATGCTCATCCACTCTATCTCATCTATATCTATTCATAGGGTCTGCTGTCAGTGTTTGCAATATGTCTGATCAGAGTGACAGCCAGAACAGGTCAGAGGAGCAGGTTCACCTGAGTGAGGGCACTAGTCCCTCTAGCAGTTCAGATGATGGTAGCAGGAGCACCCCAAGCAACTTACCCAAAGCTGCCACCAGGGCCAGAAAGAAGAAGACCTCTGAATCTGAGGATGAAGACTATGTGGCAGTTGAGGATGAGGCCACTTCCAAGAAGAAAGTGGTTAAGAAGGAATATAGCACTTCTGCTGCCACCAAGCCAGGCATGAAGCAAAAGGTTCGTGCAAAGAGAATTCCAATGTCTAAGGCCAGAGCATCTACTCAAGTCCCTTTGGGATCTGAACCCAAAGAGGCTGCTACAGAAGGGAAGAAGAGGAAGGAGAGGGTCAAAAAGACCACTGCTAGAGTGCTTGGGAGATCCTCAATCATGAGAGATTCTGAAGAGGAAGAGGAAGAAGAGGTTGCTGCACCAGCACCCAAGGCACAAAAGCTGATGGGTGATGCTATAAAGTCAGGGGCTGCAACATCAAAGCCCAAAGAAGCACCCAAAGCAGCCTCCAAGCCCAAGAGTGCACCTAAGAGGAATACCAGGAGTATACCAGCTGCTGAGAAGAACAAGGCCCCAATGCCTGAAGCTGAAATGGAAGAAGATGATGAGTCACATGTATTGAGGAAGCTAAAGCCAAAAATCCCAGATCACAATGATGCTCATCCAGTAGCTGAGAACATGAAGATAAGTAAGGACTCAGGTCTGAGGCTATGGAGAGAGTCAGATCCATATGCCACCAGGAGAAGGACTGCTGTGGATTACAGGTTCCATACAAAGGAACAACAGGACTTCTATGAGACAGTGTTGCTTGACAAGAAGCCCATAGTGTGTGACATGAGATGGGTCGACTGGGACTACATCAAGGAGAATGAGGATCACTATCCAGGTGTACATGATAGTTTCAAGGCTTGTGGAGTCGTTGAGTTTGTGGCTCAGAAGCTCACAAATGGAATGATGAGCTCATCATGCAGTTCTACTCCATAGCTCATTTCTACCCAGATGGAAGGATTGTCTGGATGTCTGAAGGTACGAGGTACCAGTCCACGGTTGCTGAATGGGTGAAGTTGATCAATGCCCCAAAAGAGAGTGAAGATGACTTGGATTTCTATACCAACAGGAAGAAGGATCATAACACAATGGCACACATGTGCAAGGAGATCCCAGATGCTGCTCTTGAGACACATAAGTTTGGATCTGTACATTACCTTCTGTCAGGCTTGCCAACCATCAACTGGATCCTCAGGCACACTCTCTTGCCAAAGTCAGGTGATCACAAGATGATCATAGGCCATGCAATTAACTTGCTTCACATCTTTGATGTCCCACAGAAGTTCAAAGTCATGAGCCTAATAGTTTAAACTATCAAGAGGACAACTGCAGATCAGAAGAGGAGTTGTGGGTATGCCCCATAGATCCAGGAGCTAATCAACTCCAAGATGGGCACTGGTACATATCTGCTGGACAAGGAGCACATGCCTATCTATCCAGACTTCGAGGACAACATTGTGGTTATGAATGAGGATGAACCATCTTGTGTGCACGCACAAGCCAAGAAGGAGAAGGCAAAAGCTGAAAAGGCTGCAAGGATGCCAACTACTGAAGAAGCATCTCAGTATCTCCTGAAGACAAGCAAGATTAGCTTGGCTACCTGATTGCATCCACTCTAAGGATTGAGAAGGGACTGGCCACCCTGACTCAAAACCAGGAGAGCTTGCAAAGAATCGTGGAGCAAAAATTCTATGACTTGGATGTGAAGGTAACTAAGATTCAGTCTGTTGTGGAGCAACTTCAAGATGATATGCAGGAGAGGAAGGGCAAGACAACCACTGATGCATTTCCCAGAGTGCCTCGAGCTCAGAGATCAGCTGCAGAGCCAGTAACAGACACCAGAGTCACTTCATCTGCACCAGCTACAGCTCCAGCGCAACCAGCTCCAGCACCAACTCCTTCAGCTCCATCCACATCAATTGAAGTCTTCGTCCAAGGAGCCATCTCTACGCCACCACCTGAAGACCAAGCTTGAGAGACGTTTTAGTGCTATGCATTTTCTATGAACTTTTTGGTAACTTGTTGCCAAAGGGGGAGAAACATGTATAGATCATAGGCTTCGAGAGAGCGTTGCTTTTTATTCTCTCTTGCTTTGGTGGTTGAACTTTGTTTACTTTTGATTGCTTGAGATACTATGCTATTATCTGTGAGACATTGATGATCATGTGGTTGATCATAAGCTACACTTATGCTTGTTAGATGATATTATCTTACTTATCCTTATATGATCATTCACTTTGCTTGGTGATGAGTGCATGTATTCAATATTTATTATTTTGAGCGCTCCACCAAGATGTATGTGACATGGAAGAGTAACCCATGATCCTAACTCATTGTGCATTTGCAGTCCAAAGCAAATCTTAAGATATGCACAAATTTAGGGGGAGCTCTTGCTTTTCACATACTTCTCAAAGCGACAATATCTTTCACTCTTATTATCATTTGTCGAAGCTTTGATCTATATGTTGTCATCAATTACCAAAAAGGGGGAGATTGAAAGTGCAACTATCCCTGGGTGGTTTTGGTAATTCCTAACAACATATAGCTCATTGAGCTAACATTATTCCAAGATTAATATTTCAGGAAAAGCTCAATGAATGGCATGGCATGGATGAGGAAAGTGGATCCCTCAAAATTCTAAGGACAAAAAGTTTGGCTCAAGCTTGAAGCTCAAGACTCTACATTTTATATTTTAGTGATCCAAGATCACATTGAGTCTATAGGAAAAGCCAATACTATCAAGGAGGGATGAGGTGTTGCTTAATGGCTTGCTTGCTCAAAATGCTTAGTGATATGCTCCAAAATCCTCAACTACCTTCCCACATCCACAAATGACCTAAACCAAAAGTCAAACTCGGCCCCACCGATTCTTTCTATCCGGCGCCACCGAGTTTCAAATGTCATAGCCACTCCCACAAACCCTAGGCAAATCAGTCTCACTGATAGGGATCTCGGTCTCACTGAGATGGGATTGTAATTCTCTGTTTCCCTTCGTAACGTTTTGGTCTTACCGAGATGAGCGATCGGTCCCACCGAGATTGCAGTGTAAACTCTCTGTTTCCCTTTTGTAACATTTCGGTCTCACCGAGATGAGCGAATCGGTCCCACCGAGCTTATTACCAAAATCGGTCCCACCGAGTTTGTGTAATCGGTCACACTGAGATTACGTTATGCCCTAACCCTAACCATATCGGACCTACCGAGTTGCATCTCAGTCCCACCGAAAATCCTAGGTCACTAGGTTTGCTGAATCGGTCCGACCGAGTTTAACCATTTGGTCCCACCGAGTTTGGCAAATTGTGTGTAACGGTTAGATTTTGTGTGGAGGCTATATATACCCCTCCACCCACTCTTCATTTGTGGAGAGAGCCATCAGAACATACCTACACTTCCAATACACATTTTTTGAGAGAGAACCACCTACACTTGTGTTGAGGTCAAGATATTCCATTCCAACCATATGAATCTTGATCTCTGGCCTTCCCCAAGTTGCTTTCCACTCAAATCTTCTTTCCACCAAATCCAAATCCTGTGAGAGAGAGTTGAGTGTTGGGGAGACTATCATTTGAAGCACAAGAGCAAGGAGTTCATCATCAACACACCATTTGTTACTTCTTGGAGAGTGGTGTCTCCTAGATTGGCTAGGTGTCACTTGGGAGCCTCCGACAAGATTGTGGAGTTGAACCAAGGAGTTTGTAAGGGCAAGGAGATTGCCTACTTCGTGAAGATCTACCGCTAGTGAGGCAAGTCCTTCGTGGGCGATGGACGTGATGGAATAGACAAGGTTGCTTCTTCGTGGACCCTTCGTGGGTGGAGCCCTCCGTGGACTCGCGCAACCGTTACCCTCCGTGGGTTGAAGTCTCCATCAACGTGGATGTACGATAGCACCACCTATCGGAACCACGACAAAAACATCCGTGTCTCCAATTGCGTTTGAATCCCCCAAACCCTTCCCTTTACATTCTTACAAGTTGCATGCTTTACTTTCCGCTGCTCATATACTATTTTTGCATGCTTGCTTGAATTGTGTGGAGCTTGCTTGACTTGTGCTAAGATAGCTAAAATCTGCCAAGAACTAAAATTCGGAAAAGGATAGATTTTTATTTGGTCAAGTAGTCTAATCACCCCCCCCTCTAGACATACTTTCGATCCTACAGCACGGTAGGGGCTCTCCAGGTCGACCACCTTGAACCAACTCGGCTCGCGGCGGAAGTGAGCTTTGTCTCCGAAAAGGACGTCTATCTTGATCTTGCCGATTGGTGAGTAGGAAAGGCCAGGTACAATGCCGTGAAAGACGGTCCGACTGGGCTGTAGCTACTTCTCCTTGACGCACAACTTCTCCAGGGTGTCGTGGTAGAGGATGTTGATACTTCTACCACCATCTGTCAGGATTTGGGAGAAACGACAGGCTCACCTCTCCGTTGAAAAGGTGGCATCCAGCACCATGGCATAGGAACCCAAAGAAGGCATCACTTCCGGGTGGTCCGCGCGGCTCCAGCTGATGGGCCTCTCGGACTAGCGCATGATCTCTAGGACTTTAGAGGCGACAACGTTCACCTCACGGTGCTGCTGGTGCCGGCTATGCCTGTCATCGGCCATGTTGGTGAAGACGACGTAGGCCCCATGCTCTTCGGGGAATTCATCTTGAATTGCGCCGTCCGGGCGGGCCGGCGGCTTGCTGAGGAAGTGGAGCCGGCGGGCCGGCAGGTGGAGGCAGCGGTCCTTCACCCTTGGCAATGTGGGTGAGCCAGTGGCACTTCCGGGTGGTGTGGTTGGACGGCCTTGTGCCGCTGTGGAACTTCTAGGGAGCGTCAAGGGTTTGCTCGAAGGAGAAGGTGGGCAACCAAGCAGGCTTGCCGCCCTTCTGACGCTTGGGTCCGGGCTGCCCCCTCCAGTTGCTGATCTTCAACTGTTGGTACTTGCCGGCTGGTGGAAGCCGGCTACGGGGCCTTGCGCTTGTTGTTGTTCAACTGCTGGCGCCGACTGGAATCACTAGTCGGGGTTTGAGGAGCCGGAGGGAGCACTGTCAGTGTCAAAACCAGCGTATCTCGAGTAGGGGGTCCTAAACTATGCGTCTAAGGTCGATGGTAACAGGAGACAAGGGGCACGATGTTTACCCAGGTTTGGGCCCTCTCTATGGAGGTAATACCCTACGTCCTGCTTGATTGATATTAACGAATATGAGTATTACAAGAGTTGATCTACCTCGAGATCGTAATGGCTAAACCCTAGAGGTCTAGCTTGTATGGGTATGATAATGAGTGTCCTATCCGGACTAAGTCCTCCGGTTTATATAGACACCGGGAGGATCAAGGGTTACACAAGGTCGGTTACAAAGAAGGGAATCTACATATCCGGTCGTCAAGCTTGCCTTCCATGCCAAGGAGAGTCCCATCCAGACTCGGGTGCAGTCTTCGGTCTTTGTATCTTCATAGCCCATCAGTCCGGCCCATGGCTAACAGGCCGGACGTCCGAGGACCCCTTAGTCCAGGACTCCCTCAGTAGCCCCTGAACCTGGCTTCAGTGACAAGGTATCCGACGCGTAGTGCTGTATTCGGCATTGCAAGACGGGTTTCTCCTTCCGAATTCCAAAATAGTCTTCGGACGAATTGATTGTGTTCGGACCTGTAACATACAGGCTAGAGCGTATAGTATTCTACGAATCCAATCTGCTGACAACTTTTAGTAATATGACGTCATGCTTCTTGGCCATTATTTCGAACCATTTCCCGTCCCGCCATCCCACTTTTCGGGGCGTGCTTGTCATTGACATGTCTTGTCGAAGCAGAGATCGTGTCCCCTAATTGCGGGATTTTCATCAATATGAGCATGGGTAACCCAATCGTCCTGCGGGAAAGATTCCTTAGGAATATGCAGGTTCTTAGGCTTAGGAGGATGCGTTCAATACCCGCTGCCTTTATAAAGGAACCAAGGGCCGTCTTTTATGCCAAACCTCTCCTCAACCTTCCCAACCTCGAGTTCTAGCACCCAAGGTTCAACTTCATCGTTTCGAGCCTCCCCATCATGTCCGGACCCAGCTCCCAAGGCCGACGGGTGGCTTCCTCTGTTACGGAGGAGGATATCACAAAGCTTCGGGCGGCCAGATATTTGACTGTGGAGGTCCACCACAGGCTTCCTGCTCAAGGACAGGTTATTCCGACCCCCAGATCTGGCGAGAGGGTCGTATTCATCTCCCACTTCCTTCGGGGGCTAGGGTTCGCTCTTCACCCCTTCGTCCGGGGGCTAATGTTTTATTACGGACTAGATTTTCTTGACCCCCCGGACTCTATCCTCCATGCCTCGGCATTTATCATTACATGCGAGGCCTTCCTCCGAATCCCCCCACACTTTGGCTTATGGCTCAAGACCTTCAATGTGAATCCAAAGGTAATCGACGGGGAGCAGGTGGAGTGCGGCGATGCTATGATCAGCCAACTCACCAGCACTCCTTGGCCAAAAGGTTCTTTTACCGAAACTTCCAATCACTGGCAGCGGGAGTGGTTTTACATTACGGAGCCCCACAACACCAAGTGGGTAGCTGCACCCACATTCCATCCTGGCCCATCGTTACAGCTTGCATCATGGGTCAACAAGGGGCTGGACCGGGGATCAGTTGATGAAGTGCATACTTTACAGAGCCGCATCCGAACCCTCCTCGAGAGAGACATCGATCTTGTCAACGCGATCCAAGTGATGTTAGTTCACGGAATCCCGCCGTGCCAGCCTAGGTCTCGTCACATGTGGGAGTTTAATCCGGAAGGACCACAAACCGTCCAACACTTCTTCGGGACCACACACAAAGGGATGTGGAAGTTATTTTTCAGGAAGCGGAAACATTGGCCGGACACCACCGAAGATGCTGGCCTTAACTACAACCGTCTGGATACCCCGGTAAGCACTTGACTCCCGAACACTTTGTAATTATGCATACCGTAATATGGTACTGAGCAAGCTATCTTCTTCCAGGGCGGAACTAATAAAGAAGGCGGAACTAATTATGTGTTCGACCCCTCTGCCCGAGAGCCCAACGAATCATGTTCTCACAAGGATGCTGGCCCTGGCACCATACCAGATGCTTGTGAAGGAGGGCGAGGCGAGGAGTGAGAGGACCAAAGATGGCCCCTATTCCAAGGGTGCATCAGACATTGTGTCTGGAGGAATCAAAGTCCCCTCATCCGAAGACAAAAGTGAAGGGGGGCCACTATCTCCCTTCCTCCTAGGAAGAGAAGGGCCGCCTCCGAAGATGGGGACAAGCAGGCTTCTAAGCGAGGCAAGATGCCTCAGGTGGCTGGCTCGGGCTTGGAGGACGTCGAAGTGCAGTCTCATGACAAGGACAAGCCTCAGGCCAAATCGTAAGTGAATCAAGGTTGTTTTAAACATGTCTCGTTCCTTTCTTATAATGCTCGGAATATATATTCTTTGTTTTTGCAGTTCAGCACACAGTCTTCCTCAACAATCCTTTTCCTCGAGGGACCTTATCCTAGAGATGTCGGAAAGCGAGACGCCCCCACCGGATTCCCCGTCCAATAGGGCGGACGACTTGGAGGTGTCGTCGCGGAGGGTCTCCCCCGACCAACAAGTGGTGCAAGGGATGATGAAGACATTGCTCGAAGGTGATACTTCGATGGCCCAGGGTCCAGGGGACAACAATGATGGCCCCGGACAATCCGATATATAGTCGGATACGAACGAATGGATCCCTTGAAAGGGTGGCCGTACTCTTACGGCATCCTCCGGAGACCCAGAGGCGCCGGATATCTTGACGAACATGCTGCGGCAGGCGTCCGTCTCAGAGGAACATCGTACCTTAATGTGCATGGTGGTTGAAAAGGTCCAGTCCGCGAAGAGCGGATTGGATTAGGCCTTTGCAAGCCTACTAAGAGGCTTTGAGGTTTGTACTGTAATTTGTGCAATTGTGTTTTATTCGCAAAATACACCTATGTATAGATAGTAGCCCCTGAGACTCGGGTTGGCTTCCCATGGGAGGCAAACGGAGGATCCAGAAGAAACATTCAAGGACTAATCTGATTAACTTGAACACAGGTTGCTTCCCCCTGGCTACTTCCCAGACTACGGATATTGTCGAGCTGCAACGGAAGCTTGATATGGCCAGGAATGACATTGCGTTAATCAATGTTCGTCTTGACGAATTGCAAGGTATGTATTCGGGGCAGGCCATTCGCTTATTGGATTATCAGAAGCAATACTGGAAGAAAAGATGCACCATTCGCTGGGTCAAATTTGGTGATGAGAACTCCAAGTTTTTTCAGGCAGTAGCTACGGAGAGATACCGTAAGAACAACATTGCCAATTTGCAAACTGACGACGGTCTCACTGTGGAAGACCACACCGGAAAGGAGGCACTTCTTTCTCATGCTTACACTGAAAGACTAGGTACCTCCAATCCAACGCAAATGAAATTTGATCTTCCATCTGTCGGATTTCGGGTTCCGGCAGACCCTTGAGGTTCGAACACTGGGGTGCACGCGGAGATCTCTCCCCTACCGATCTACGTCTGACCCTCTCGTGTGAACTAAGATGAAAATGATGAACAACACAAGAGACACGAGGTTTATACTGGTTCAGGCCACCGTTGTGGTGTAATACCCTACTCCAGTGTGTGGTGTGGTGGATTGCCTCAGGGGCTGATGATGAATAGTACAAAGGAAGAACAGCCTCGCGAGAGGTGTTCTTGAGCTGGTGCGATGAACTGCTAGGGTGAGTTCAGTCGCCTCTCTCTCTCTCTCTCTCTCCCTGCTGGGGTTCTACCAGATTTCTAGATGTCCCTCTACTCTGTCTCTTTTCTCTCCTCTCCCCTTCTTTGTGGAGGCTAGCTCTATTTATAGAGGCCCTGGGCCTCCCCCCGAATAATTGAGCGGGAAGGGCGCCAACAATTGGCCATTTTGAAGGGGAACATGTAGTACAAGTTATCCTGACCAAAGGTGGTCTTCGGTTGCCAAAAGCATTGGTGATGATGCCGTCTTGGGCTCCATGGTGACCTCCGTCCTGCCGCTCTGCTGGTCTTGGTCTCGTTGCACCGGAATGGCAACCTTTGCCTGATGCCTTGGCCTGTGCTTGCCCCCTTTGCACCAAAGGGCAAACAAGGACACTGAGCAGGCCGGTGCCTGCCTGGCGCCCGCCTGGTCTCGATCGTCATGGCTTGCGTCATGGGATCCCCGCGAGGTACCCTTGCATTGATCTCTCCGCCTCCTCGCGAGCTTGCCTGATGAGGCCGCTCTTGAGGAAGCTTCCCGTCGTCCGCCCCGCGAGGCTTGGCCCCTCACGAGGGTCTTGACCTTGGGCTGATGAAGATGGGCCGCGCTAGGCCCCCACCTAAGCCACACCGCAGGACGCAGGCAGGCAAGTCTGGGGACCCCCGTTCCCAGAACGCCGACAGTAGCCCCCGGGCCTAAGGCGCGCGGGGGCTTGGCTTAGCAGAGAAGCAAAGGGGCAAGCACGAAGTGCTGTGGGCCCTAACAACCTGCGACTTTGGACGCCGCGTGGCGGTTGATTGGACGTGGGCGTCTGCACTTCCCATGATGCCTCGGCAACTGCACGACTGACAAAAGGGGGTGCCCTGGCCAGGCTTACTTGCCCTGCTCTTGTTCGTCTTGCCCTAGATCCCCTTTCTTGTTCTCCTTCCTCTTGCTCCCAAAATCCTCCAGATCCGTCTCAATCCTTCACATCCGGCACGCCATGGCGCCTCGCAAGTCCCCGGCTGATGCTTGGTACTTGCCGCCCCTGGATTCCCCGAATTTGTCGGAGAAGAACCTCGCCCTCGCACGCCTGATGATGATGGCGCAGGGCAGCGAGGGGGCGACTATGCTCAAGGTCGGCTCTGACCAGCCGGAGGGCAAGGGGAGCACCTTCTACCCGTTCTTCATGAGCGCCATTGTCGCCGGTCTGGTGCCTCCTTTCTCTGAGTTCTTCTATGTTGTTCTTCGCCAATACAACTTGCAGGCTCTGCATCTCCACCCCAACTCTGTCTTTCTCCTGGCGATTTACGCCTACTATTGCGAGGCTCATGTTGGTGTGAAGACCTCGGTGGCCTTGTTGTGCCACTTTTTCTCTCTCCGGGTTTCTGGCACTCAGGTCTCCGCATGGGCGAGCTTCATTGCATATTCCAGCTCCAATGCCATCTCGAAGCCCGGGAAGAGGATCGAAGGCTACCGGAGCAAGTGGGTCATGATGGATGTCGGGCGCCTCCACCCTCGTCTGGTATTGCCCACGGGACAACCTAGGTCCGTTGACGCATGGTCCCGCGCAGAGCTCGTCGACCCTCACACAAAGGCGGTGTTGAGGAGGATGAACGCGGACCTGAGGCCAAGCAACTCGGAGGCGGCGAAGCTGACCGGGGCCATGCTCCTGAGGGAGTTCTTGGAGCACCGGGTGGCTCCGCTCCAGGAGCACTCGCTCCCACTATGGAGGCTTGGAGGAGCAGACGCCGCCCTATGCCTGAGCTCCGAGGCCCTGACCGATGAGGATCTGGCTGCGGCCCTCCATTCCTTGGTTGGGGGAGATGTGGCGAGCCTGGTGGGCGCCCCCGCCCCCCGATCCTTCGTGACGACTGGGAGCAGGTGGTGAACGCCATGCCCACCTTCAACGGTGAGGGGCTGGTGCCCGTGGCAGCTCCCGAAGATCTGGCAGTCTTGGCAACGGTGCACTTGTCCTCCGGCAGCTCCAGCGGGGGAGAGGAGGAAGAAGAGGCGGAGGAGGAAGCGTCCGACTCAGAGGATACTGGCGAGGATTGGGGGGATTCCTTCCCTCGGCATAGGTCCCAGGCCCTTCGCTCCATGCCGGACGACGACGAGGCCAGTGCCAGGCGAGGAGGGGGGGCTCTTCCTCGGTCACGAGGAAGGGCAGGTCGAGCCTGGTTCCCCCAGGGTCTGCTCTGGTCCCTGGGGGTCCAAGGCCAGCTCCATCCCTCCTGACGCGCCTTCTGCTTCCGGGACCCCAAGGCTGACCCCCGCTGCAGGCTCTCGGGCTTCAAGTTTGGCCGGAGGTTGCTTGAGTCCATGGACGACATCCAGTAAGTGCTCGATTCGTGCTTTGCTTGGTTTCTGCTGCTGAGGCTTGACGTTTGCGCTCTTTTACCAGGCTGGCACCTATGGCCAAGAGGTGGAAGGAGGCTTCTGCGGCCCTGCTTGGGGCGAATCCGTCTGCCGGGGCGACGCCTTCAGCTGTTGGGGGAGAGGACGGCAAGGCCCGCGCCTCTCCGACCCGACTTCCCTCGCGAGGCCAACTGGGGCACCCCGGCGAGGAGTCAGCCCCCGTGGCCCCGCTGGACCTGGAGTCGACTGTGCCCGATGCTGCGGCCGTGGCGGCCAAGGCTCAGGAGGTCCCTTCCTGCCAAGCCGTGGTCACGCTGCCGCCTGCGCGACGAGCTTGCCAAGGAGGTGCGCAGGCGCCAGGAGAAGGAGAAGGAGATGAAGGCTAGGGAGGCCGCCGCCAAGGACCGGGACGCCAAGCTTGATGACCGCCACAGCCGACTGGAAACGCTGGAGCGGTCGCTGAAGGCGGAGAGGACCGAGCTGGATGCCAAGGTGAAGGTCCGGACAGAGGACCGGGTGGCCTTCGCGGAGCTGGAGAAGAAGGCTTGAGGCATACTGAAGACGCTGTATGAGAGCGGCCTGGAGGAGCCGTTGGCTGGTGCGGAGGACGGCCCCGCCAAGGTGCTCCCCTTCCTGGTTGATGCGCATGAGGACGTCGTAGATGGCCTTGGCCCCACGGTTGAGGCCAAGGCGCGTGCCCTGTCTTCTGCGGCGCTGACGCTTGTCCTCAGCCATGTCTACCTGCGCGACCCCAACGTCGACTTTGACAGCCTGCTGGAGCCCGTGAGCGGCGACCGTGCCGCTGCTGCCGTTGAGGCCGTGAAAGGCCGAGCCGAGGTTTTGCTGGGGAAGTTCCGCTCCCCCAGCATCCTGCTTGGGTGCGGTGCCGCCGGCCTTGCGACCTCGAGAGGCGAAGCCATCCAGTGTGACTCCACCACCGGTGACGGCGTTACTGGGGAGTGATTCCTTCACGACTTCCATCCTGTTTTATTCCTGCACATGCACCATGCCTCACGGAGGCGTTTAAACTTGTGTTTGGCGTTGTGGAACAATCTTATGGCTTGTAATATTTGCTTTGAATTTCCTGGAATTTGCATTTTCCTCTCCTACTTGCTTATGCTCTACGTCGGCAGGGCCTGGCCCTGCGCGTACCTCACCCAGCGTTAGCCCCGACCGGAAACCAAGGACGGGACTAAGGAGTAAGGGGCTACGTGGAAAGTTAGGCTCCTGAGTCGCGATGCTCAGGAGTCCCCCTTGACGCGCGAGCAACAAGTAGGGAAGGGGGGAGCGAGGAGTGGATTGGTCGTTCTACGTCGGCAGGGCCCGGCCCCGCGCGTACCTCACCCAGCGTTAGCCCCGACCGGAAACCAAGGACGTGACTAAGGAGTGAGGGGCTACGTGGCAAGTTAGGCTCCTGAGTCGCGATGCTCAGGAGTCCCCCTAGACGCTCAAACGGGTTTCGTACCTTGGCTCCGCTCGAGGAGTGGTGCGCGACAACCAGGTCCAAGGGACCTGGCTGGGTGGCATGTGCTCGGGCGAGGCCCGGGTGTAGCCCCCGTGTCCAGCCCCCTCGCGCGACACTCCTGAGGGGAGGCGTTGCGATGGTGCCGGACACTGAGCACTGGGCTCCCTGAGGTTGGTACGGCCGTGGGCCGCCCTTAGTTGTTTATCACCAGCGCGGAGCATAGCGCTTCCGTATGTGTACGGGCATAGCCGCTCCTCGGCAGTGTCATCAGCCAGCGCAGAGCATGGTGCTTCCACTGGTGCGTGGGAGGGGGATCCCCTCCAGGAGGAGCCCCCGGGGCGTGTACAGCCCCGCCCTGACACGTGGCCGGCACGGTAGGGCTAGGTGAGGTGTATCTGGGCACCCGTGAGCCATGGCGGGACTCACGAGGCCCTACCTCGAGGCGGGTGGCGCCTGGCTCTGGGCCTTTATCAATTGGTGTGTTCATGCAGGGTTGTTAGAATGCAAATGCTCTACGTCGTCAGGTCCCGGCCCCCGAGCGAGCTCAGCCGCCGCTGGTATGACAGGTCGCGATGCCGTGGGTCAAGGCCAGGGGGTGAGGGCTGGAGATCCAGGAAGAGCCCATGAGTCGCGATGCTCAGGCGCCCCCCTTTTAACGTGCAAGCGCTTTGCATGACGACAAGCGGTAGGTGATAATTATGGGAATCAGACTAAGCGTGAAAGAACAACTTCATCCTAAGGTAAATGCTGGAAAAGCAACTGCCGCTGGGTCGGGCCCGAGCGGTGTGGGGATGATGCAGCCCAAGGGGCGCCCCCAACAAGGTAAGTAAAGATCATAAACAAAACGGGTACATGTCGCGGGGACGGACCCACGCGGCCTGGGAATGGTGTAGCCCTGTGGGCGCTCCCAGCTGAAGGTAGAACTCTGAAAGATGTCACCTCGTGCCATTGAAGATGAAGTGATGCTGAGGAAGTGAGCGATGCACGGTGAAGACGTCGGCCCTCATGAGCCCCCAGGCCCGGGGGCCTCGGGAGGCTCCGGTGGCACGTGCAGGCCTTCGGGGACCATCGCCACCCCCGCCAGGACCGCGCGATGCCTGACCTCCTGAGCCTCCAGAATGCTCCTGAACAGGCGCTGTTGTGCGGCGACCACGCTCGGTCGGCCGAAGGGCATGCGAACGTAGCTGTGAGGTGGTCCCTCGCAGCGCCCTACGGCCGAAGGCCATAGGCGCTCCTGGGACGCAGCTCAGTTGAGCCCTGGTACGTCGACGCCGACGCACAGTCCTCCATTCTCGCCTGGATGTGGGGCCACGGCAGGTAAGCGGCAGATGCCGCGCATGACTCTGGACTCTTGTAGCTCATGGGTGTTCCTTGCGATGAAATCCTGAGGGTTTGGTCTCCTTTGACTTGTACCTTCCTGAGGGAAGCGTGCTTGAAAGCACCCCTCCAAGTGGTGCCCGAGCGCCTCCCCCGCGACCTTGGCAAGGTCAGTGGCTCCCCAAGGGAAAGCCCCCGAGCCCTGCCTGAGGAGGGCACCGGGCGCGCCTTCCTATGCGCGAGGGGGTGGCGCTCCCTGATCTGGCACAAATTCCGACGCAATACCTCCGGAGGTGCCTGCTTCCTTGTGGCTCAGGCCAGGTGAGGTCTTCTTCTTCTTGAGGGTCGCCTCGGGAGGCCTCCCGCTCCTGTGATTTGGGTCTTCGATTGCTGCGGCTTGGAACGCGCGCTCAAGTGAGCACACTGCGTCCCTTTCTTCACAGGGTACGGTGATGACTCCACCGCTTCCAGGCATCTTGAGGACATTGTAACCATGGTGAGTCACTACCATAAACTTGGCTAGGGCTGGGTACCCGAGGATGGCGTTGCACGGCAGGCGGATGTGAGCGACGTCGAAGTCGATGAGCTCGGTGCGGTAGTTTTTGCGTTGCCCGAAGGTGACCGGAAGGCGAACCTGCCCAATTGGAACAGTGGAACCATCGGTGACTCCTGAGAAAGGCTTGGTCGGCTGAAGCTGGTCGTACGACACTTGGAGATTGTCGAACGTCTCGACGGACAGGACGTTGAGTCCTGCCCCGCCATCGATGAGGGTCCTGGTGACCTGCACGTTGCTGATGACTGGGGAGCAAAGCATCGGGAGGACTTCGGCCGTTGCCGCACACTTGAGCTGGTCTGCGGAACTGAACATGATCGCGCACGTAGACCACCTGAGAGGGCGCGTGGCCTCAAGCTTGGGAAGGACTACATTCACCTCGCGAGCAAACTGCTTGAAGATGCGCTGTGAGGCTGGGGCCTGGGCGCCACCCAAGATGCAAGCAATTGCACGCGGCTCTTGGAAGCCCCCAGCCCCATCGTCTTGGTGTTGATCTTCGTTCCTCCTTGGTGGAGGCGGCAGAGGAGGGAGGCCTGCGTTGCCGTGCGGGTGGCCCTCACGAGGTTGGTCCCTCCAGCCTCCCTCGCGAGGCTGGTCCTGCCAGCGATCCTCGCGAGGGCGGTCACGCCATCCCTGGCGAAGGCCATGGTCTTCCCATTGTCCGCCACCTCTTCCCCCTCCTCGGCCATAGCCCCTGTCATTGCGCTCTGGGCGTCGGCCAATTCGCCCATCTCGCACGGCTCTAAGCTCTTGGCATTCGTTGGTGTTGTGGGTGTGGAGGTCGTGGTACACGCAGTACCGTCCGCCCTTGGATGACTCAGGCTGATCCCTGCCTCGCTTGGTGTCCGGTTCTGCTGCTAGCACGGTAGCCCCCTTGCGCTTCACGTCTTTGGCCTTGAGCTTCTTTTCTTCCGGGTCGACTGCTGGGAGTTCGAGGAGGGAGAGACGCCCTTCCTCAGGCCTGGCGCACTTGGTCGCCAAGTTGAACAGCTCCAGGGATGTGCACAGGTCTTCATGGATTGCTAGCTCTTCCTTCATCTTGACGTCGCGCATGCCGTCAGAGAAGGCTGAGATGATAGCTTCTTAAGTTACCTTGGGGATCTTGAGGCGAGCGTAGTTGAAGCACCGGATGTACTTCTGCATGGTTTCTCCTGGCTGTTGCTTGATGTGGCGCAGGTAGCTCACGGCCGGGGGCCGGTCGCGAGTGCCCTGGAAATTGGCGATGAAGCGGGTGCGCATCTCGCTCCAGGAGGAGATCGTGCCGGGAGCCAGGTTCAGGAGCCAGGTGCGGGCGCCGTCCTTGAGCGCCATGGGGAACCAATTCGCCATGACCTTTTCGTCTCCGTTGGCGGCTACGATGCCCAGCTCGTAGAGCTGCAGGAACTCCGCGGGGTCCCCTGTGCCATCATAGCGGGGAGGGAGGTCAGGCTTGAACTTGCCTGGCCATGTGACGCCGCGCAGCTCGGGGGTGAAGGCGAGGCAGTCCGCCGCAGCCACTGGCGCCCTTTGCTGGTGCTGGACTTGTTCTTGCGGGTCACCACGCGCCGCCACTGGGAGCAGCGCGGGGTCTTGTCGTGGAGGCGCTGGGGCGCGATCTTGGCGCGCCGGCGCTGGGAGCACGCGAGCACCTTCCCGGGGACGCGAGATGTCTTGGCAGCTCCCTTCTTGCTGCGCAGACGCCGGACATGGAGGGTCCCGCCCTAGGGCCGCGCGCCTCCTGATCCTCGCCCCCTGCACGGGACGGAGGGCGAGGCAGCGAGAGGGGCCGCAAGAGGGAGCCCCCCGCGGCACTGACGAGCTCGGTGATGTGGGCGAGCCAGTCCTCGTAGAGGTCGTCGACGGGGCGATAGTGCAGGAGTTCCCGCGCCAAGAGCAGTGAGGCGTGTGCATCCATGGGTGCGCGACGGGTGTGGGACGACGAGCCAGCTGGAGTCAGTGACGGGGTGGCGGTGCGGCCATCCCGCCGTACCGAAGGATGCTGGGACGAGGCCTGCTGCTTGTTTCCCACTGGGCCGGTGGCGGCGTTGGCGGCGGGCGACGGGGAACGACGAGGGGGGCCGCCGATGGGCGTCGTCTGGGCGACGCGAGTGGCGCGAGCAGCCCGGCGCTCGGTGCGAGCCCGACGAGCGCCAGCCTTGGACACGACTGAAGATCGCACGCGAACAACGGAAGAAAGATTCCCGCGCACCCCTACCTGGCGCGCCAAATGTCGGACTTCGGGTTCCGGCAGACCCTTGAGGTTCGAACACTGGGGTGCGCGCGGAGATCTCTCCCCTACTGATCTACGTCCGATCCTCTCATGTGAACTAAGATGAAAATGATGAACAACACAAGAGACATGAGGTTTATACTGGTTCGGGCCACCGTTGTGGTGTAATACCATACTCCAGTGTGTGGTGTGGTGGATTGCCTCAGGGGGCTGATGATGAATAGTACAAAGGAAGAACAGCCTCGCGAGAGGTGTTCTTGAGCTGGTGCGATGAACTGCTAGGGTGAGTTCAGTCGCCTCTCTCTCTCTCTCTGCTGGGGTTCTACCAGATTTCTAGATGTCCCTCTACTCTGTCTCTTTTCTCTCGTCTCCCCTTCTTTGTGGAGGCTAGCTCTATTTATAGAGGCCCTGGGCCTCTCCCCGAATAATTGAGCGGGAAGGGCGCCAACAATTGGCCATTTTGAAGGGGAACATGTAGTACAAGTTATCCTGACCAAAGGTGGTCTTCGGCTGCCAAAAGCACTGGTGATGACGCCGTCTTGGGCTCCATGGTGACCTCCGTCCTGCCGCTCTGCTGGTCTTGGTCTCGTTGCACGGGAATGGCAACCTTTGCCTGATGCCTTGGCCTGTGCTTTCCCCCTTTGCACCAAAGGGGAAACAAGGACACTGAGCAGGCCGGCGCCCGCTTGGCGCCCGCTGGTCTCGATCGTCATGGCTTGCGTCATGGGATCCCCGCGAGGTACCCTTGCATTGATCTCTCCGCCTCCTCATGAGCCTGCCTGATGAGGCCGCTCTTGAGGAAACTTCCTGTCGTCCGCCCCACGAGGCTTGGCCCCTCACGAGGGTCTTGAGCTTGGGCTGATGAAGATGGGCCGCGCTGGGCCCCCACCTAAGCCACGCCGCAGGCCGCAGGCAGGCAAGTCTGGAGACCCCCGTTCCCAGAACGCCACACCATCCTTGATAAGGCCAACTAAAAATCTGGACCATCTCACACTGCCCTTCACACATGTTGAAATTGACTTGGTGATTAAGGAGATGCCTGGGGATAGGGCACCTGGCCCGGATGGTTTTAGTGGGCTGTTCCTCAAAGCCTGCTGGCCTATCAGTAAAAATGACTTCTACAACTTGTGCAAGCAATTCCATGCTGGCCAGCTAGATCTTCAAGCATTAATGATGGACTAATCACGCTTATCCCCAAAAATGGGTCCCCTGCAACTGTCAGTGATTATCGTCCAATCACACTTCTCAACTGTTGCCTTAAGCTCATCACCAAACTGTTGGCCAACCGCTTGCAAAAAGTCATTTTGAGGATTAGTCATCGCAACCAATATGGTTTCATCCGAGGACGATCTATACAGGACTGCCTAGCATGCACTTTCCAATACATCCACCAATGTCAACCTTCCAAACGTCTAATCGTGCTACTCAAGTTGGATTTT
Organism: Triticum dicoccoides; assembly: GCF_002162155.2. Lineage (NCBI taxonomy): Eukaryota > Viridiplantae > Streptophyta > Magnoliopsida > Poales > Poaceae > Triticum > Triticum dicoccoides. The sequence goes on from NC_041388.1 coordinate 249,649,731, forward strand.
GCCAAAGCCTTCGATACAATTGAGCATGATCCAATGATCAACATCATGAAACATATGGGGTTTAATGATAAATGGTTGTCTTGGATCAAATCCATATTCTCCTCAGGAAGATCCTCCATTTTTCTTAATGGAGTGTCGGGCAGGCAGTTTCATTGTCGAAGAGGTGTTTGCCAGGATGACCCCCTATCACCCCTCATCTTTGTCCTTGCAGCTGACCTGCTACAATCTGCCATTAATGAAGCGTTTAGAAATGGATTGATTCAGCTCCCATTCCCTAGTAACGGCCAAATGGACTACCCGATCGTACAGTACGCAGATGACACAATTTTGCTAATGCCGGCCTGTCCCCGACAAGCCCTGATTATCAAGAATATCCTCACCAATTATTCCCAATCGATTGGCCTCAAGATCAACTTTAATAAATCAACGCTTATCCCCATCAACTTGGATCAGGAACTGGCCATGCAAATTGCCTAGATTTTTGAATGCCCGGTGGGCGCCATGCCATTCACTTACCTTGGCCTTCCTTTGGGCATGTCTCGACCCACCATTCAAGACTTCATGCCTTTGGTCTGCTCCATTGAGAAAAGCCTGTCCTCCACACTCTCTCTTATGTCACATGCTGGGAAGTTGACCTTGCTTAATTCGACAGTCACATCACTCCTCATTTATGCAATGTGCACTCTCCACTTTCCACCTAAGCTTATTGAAATGCTTGATAAAATCAGAAGAAGATGCTTGTGGATCAAGAAAACAGAGCAAGATGACAAATGTAACTCTCTTGCTGCCTGGGATATGGTGTGTAAACCTAAAAGCTTGGAGTCCTCAACTTACGTATCCAGAATGAAGCTTTGCTCCTAAAATTTCTACACAAATTCTATAATAAGATGGACATCCCCTGGGTTTACTTGACTTGGAAATCTAATTACTCGAAGAAGATACCTCATGCTACTGACCCAGTTGGATCCTTTTGGTGGCGGGATATCCTCAAAGTCTCCCCAAAGTTTAGGGGAATCTCAAGCATTAACATTGTTTGTGGCACCACCGCCTTATTTTGGAAAGATCTCTGGGATGGTCAGATCCCGCATGACTCACACCCACGTGCTTTCTCTTACTCTTTGTATGAAGACATATCGGTCAAGGACTTCTTGGGGATCATGTCTCTCCATGAAGCATTCCACCTCCCGTTGTCACCTCAAGCGCATGATGAGATCAGACAATTACAAGCCGTTGCCGCTGAGTTGCAACCATCGACGGCAACCTCAGATGTGTGGCACTACGTGTGGGGCAAGACAAACTTGAAGTCAACAGATTATTACCGCTTCTAATTCAACGATCTCCATTCACACCAAGTCTTCGGCTGGATCTGGAAATCAAAATGCACGATGAAACTTAAGGTGTTTGCTTGGCTGCTGTTCCACGATCGACTTAACACGCGCAATATGCTGAAAAGAAGGCATTACAACATCGGGGATGACCACAACTGTTTGCTCTGTGACCAAAGCATCGAAGAAACTGTTGAGCACATGATTTTCACCTGTGTTTTCAGCAGGCAATGTTGGAGTAAACTTGGCATCATCTGGGATCCATTCCCTGGGAGGCTACAAGCTATTCAAGACCAGAAGAATAACCACCCGTCACCTCTATTCCTGGAAAAATTCATTGTGGCGGCTTGGAGCATGTGGAAGGAGAGAAATAATCACCATTTCCGAGCTATACCTCCCTCACTCCAGTCTTGGCTTGGGAGATTAGGAGAGACTTTGGGCTTCTACAGCACGGGGTTAAAGAGGCACATAAGCCCTTAGTTCTAAATTTTGTAAACCCTCTTTCATAGTTCTTTAAAGTAGTTTTCTTCTCTTGCCACAAAGTGGCTGAGACCTGCTCCATGTAAATATCCTAATGTACAGTCACCCATATTTTTTTAATATATTAACACAGTAGGAGTCTTTCCTACTGTTCACGGTCAAAAAAATGTGCGTCTTGACAAATCGCAAGGTATGTATTCGGGGCAGGCCCTTCACATACATTTTTGTGATATAAGCATAATGCTGAAATTTATATACTGTAATATGCATGGCTACAGATGGTGCTGCTGCCGTTGAAATTCCTCGGGCGGAGCAGGCCCGGGCCAAGGAGTAGGCCCGATGTAGTAATGCGGCTGCCGAAAAGGCATCGGTTGAGTTAAAAGCCGAACGAGCTGCTCGGCGTCAAGACGGGGAGAAGATATCCACGATGGCGCTCGAGCTAAAAAATACTGCTAGCTGCTGTTTACTCATTGAGAAGGAGAATGAAGCCAAAACGGTTGAAGTTGACAAGGCCTTACGAGAGGCGAGAGAAGCGCGGTCTGAATCCAGAGCCACCCGTGAGGAGATCCGGCAAGCTAGGGAGATTGCGGCTGGTGAGCCATTTTTGCTACAGACTAAGTTCGGGGATAGGAACTATGCTCAGCTTAACCAATTGTGGAGTTCTCCGGATGAATTTTTAGACTTGCCGAAGAGTTCTTCAGATGCGGCGTATTTTTACCAGGTGCGAGAGGGGTATGCAACAAAGAAGCTTTTCTGATCACAATTCAGCGCGTCGAAGCGCCCCCCTGTTGCTAAATGAGCAGATGTCCCAGTGGGCCGAGCTTCATAGGATATCCGGTGCTGCCATGAAGAACGTCATAACCTGGTTATGGACAACTGAGCCTATTCCAAATAGTTACTTCGGCTTGGTGCAATGGCTTGTTGACGCGGTGCCACATATTGACGCTATGAAGCGGTCGGTGTGCATCGAGGGTGCACGGATGGCCTTTGCCCGAGTCAAGACCTTCTGGGAGAAGATGAAGGCCATCGATGTTGCAGTGAAGAGTCCACCCAAGGGCAAGGACGACCAAGAACTGGAGCATTATTTTGAAGACGTCCTAGTGGCTGCCCACTTGATAGAGGGTGAGTGCTCAAAAGACACAATGTTCGAGTGAGGTGTATGAGAATTGTATGAGACAATTTAATAGTTAATCTGTTTTTATATATTGCTTGAAAGTTTGTGTTCCTCCTATGCGACCGTTTTAATATAATCTGAAAGTTTTCCAGTCATCGGCTTTAGCCCCCTCGTGGGAAGTACGGTGGTGTTCGGAAAAGCATTTGATCACTCTTGACCCAACGTCTCGGTCCGTGAAGGAGGTGTCAATGAGGCGAACCAGGCAACCAGACTATAGGGCGTTAACACTTTCACTTAGCCATAGGAGTTTTATGGTGGGTCTACGACATAGCCCCTGGTATGTATGCGGCTTATTCATATGATGCGTGTACATATTTGACCGAAAAGAGGTCCTTCGTGTGACACGGAGGAATAGCTAGAGATTCTGATAAGTCATCGAGTGGTTGACCGGCTCTCGCCGCATCATCACAGTCAGTTTTTGGCTTTCTATACTGAGGTGCTGAGCCAGGTGAACCGGAAGCACAATCGCAGTAGTTCTCCCTTTACTACCCTAGCCAATAGAGCGGAACGTAGGATAGCAAGCACATGAGCCGGGCAACCCAACTATTGACCCAAGACATGATTCGGAGCTGATGCATATAAGGCCAAACTCGTGATGCCGAAGTATGCTGCAAAAGATGTTCGGACTTTGTTGGCAACTCAATTGTTCCCGTACCGAGCCTCTGGCCAGTTTAAGCCGGGGTATATCTGTGGAACAACCATAGGAGGTGTATTCAATTGCGGAAAGACGCGGATAAATAATACTGGTAATGTGAACTAGGACCTGAGCGATATGCTAAAGATTACTTGATATATATAAAGGCCACGACCCCGGCTATTTGATATGCCCTGGGTCAAAGGCATAGGAAAAAGGCATGTTATAGGCTCGAAAAAGAGTGTGGTCTACAACAAGTTTTTTTGGACCTCCTGTCGCACGTCTGCGCCGCCTGTCCTCGGCGAGGGGAATCCTTGAAGGAAGTAGCCCCGTAGGTGAGTGTACGGATCCGAACTTCGATAGAGTCGGTTTTAGATGTTTCTCCTTTGCGCAACCTGTTTTTGGGAGGTAATGAAGAAAGAAAAAAAAGGAAAGTAGATAAAAAATGTTACCGGAGTGCTTGCAGACTTGTCCGTATTATGCTTCCACCAACGCCCATTGTCGGTGTCAAAACCGGCGGATCTCGGGTAGGGGGTCCCGAACTGTGCGTCTAGGCCGGATGGTAACAGGAGGCAAGGGACACGAAGTTTTACCCAGGTTCTGGCCCTCTCGATGGAGATAAAACCTTACGTCCTGGTTGATTAATATTAATGATATGGGTAGTACAAGAGTAGATCTACCACGAGATCAGAGAGGCTAAACCCTAGAAGCTAGCCTATGGTATGATTGTTGATGTGTACGTTGTCCTACGGACTAAAACCCCCCGGTTTATATAGACACCGGAGAGGGTTAGGGTTACATAGAGTCGGTTACAATGGTATGAGATCTGAACATCCGTATCGCCAGGCTTGCCTTCCACGCTAAGGAAAGTCCCTTCCGGACACGGGACGAAGTCTTCAATCTTGTATCTTCATAGTCCAGGAGTCCGGCTGAAGGTATAGTTAGGCTATCCGAACACCCCCTAATCCAGGACTCCCTCAGTAGCCCCTGAACCAGGCTTCAATGACGACGAGTCCGGCGCGCAGATTGTCTTCGGCATTGCAAGGCGGGTTCCTCCTCCAAGTACTTTATAGAAGATTTTAAACACAAAGATAGTGCCCGGATCTGCAAAATAAGTTTTCCACATATTGCCATAGAGAGAATAATATTTACACAAATCTAATCTGTTGACGTATTCTGTAGTGCGACACACCACAGCCAAGCTTTTATCCGAGTTGTTTCATTATCCCACCTCAGCGCGTCATGCGAGGCGGTTTCCTTGGCACGTCTTGTCAAAGCAGAGATCGTGTCCCCTTATGCCGGGATTCTCATCAATACGGGCGTGGGTAACCCAACCGCGCCTTTGATTACGGTGCTTGGAGATAAGCGAGTTTTACCAGGCTGGTGGGGACATGTAGTTGCGTCCATCCATATAAGGGGATAAAGATCCACCTTTTCACCCACGCCTTCTTCCTCCTTTGCCTATCCATTCTTGCGCACTCGAGCTCCAGCGCCCAAGTCTGCACTACCACGTCAACCTTCTCCAGTCATTTCCGGAGCGGGAGGCAAGTGGATGGTCTCCTCCGTCACGGAGGGACACATCAAAAAGCTGAGGAAGGCCGGATATCTGGCTAGCGACATCGCGCACCAGCTTCCCGAAAAGGGTCAGCTCATCCCGACTCCTAGGCCCCATGAGAGGGTGGTATTCCTCCCCCATTTCCTCCACAGACTGGGCTTCCCTCTGCATCAATTTTTCCGGGGGCTCATGTTCTACTACGGCCTGGATTTCCACGATCTGGCCCCAAACTTCGTCCTCAACATCTCAGCGTTTATCGTCGTGTGTGAGGCGTTCCTCCGCATCCGCCCCCATTTCGGCCTATGGCTTAAGACTTTCAACGTCAAGCCAAAGGTGGTGCGCGGCAGCCAGGCGGAGTGCGGCGGTGCCATGGTTGGCAAGATGGCCAACGTCCTGTGGCTCGAGGGCTCCTTTGTGGAGACCCTGAAGGGGTGGCAATCATGGTGGTTTTACGTCACCGAGCCGCGCGACGCCGAATGGGTCACACCCCCTGAGTTTCGATCTGGCCCCCCTACGCGGCTCACCTCCTGGAAGGAGACATGCCTTTCTTGGGGTAAAAAAGGAGAGCTGACCGGACTCCAAACATGCATCCAAACCCTGGTGGACAAGAAGCTCAAGCTTGTCAACGTAGTCCAGGTTATGCTCATCCGCCTGATCCTCCCGTGTCAACGACGGGCCTTTAACCTGTGGGAGTTCGACCCGGCGCAGCATCGAACTCTAAACAGGCTCTTCGACACGACGTACGAAGATGCCTGGAGGATGCTTTTCAAAGGCGCCGAGGCTCCCGCATCCGCTATCGTGGATCGCAGATTCAGTACTCAGCATCACGCTCATGCAGTAAGCTATTTTTGTCCTTTTACAGGGTATCAGTTTTTCATAGTTTGACTCTATGCGGGATCTAAGCTCCCTTATCTTTGACAGGATTGGGAGGTGACGTCCGGACAGATCAACTGTCCGGCTCCTTTGCCCGAAGGCCCAGCAGACGCTCGCTTGGCGAAGCTGCTGGTTCCGTCGCCCTATGTGGTGCCGGAGAAGAAGGCCACGAAAAGGGCCACGGGGACTCGAAAGAGTGCCTGGCGCCAGGAGGTGTCGGATTCATCATCCGACAGTCCTGAAGCGCCTTCCTCTCGTGAAGACGAGGAGGAAGAAGAAGAGACCTCTCCCCCCAGCAGGAGGAGAGAAGAAAATGAAGGCCGCCCTCTCTGAGGAGGTCAGAGGGTCCAAGAAGGGGAAAACCCTTCCTCCGGACTACTCCAACGACGCCGACGACGGCGGAGAGGAGTGGCAGCCCAGGGCCAAGCCCCTGGCAAAATCGTAAGTATCTGGATACCGGAGTAATTCATAGTATTCGTTTATTGCACAGCTTTCCCTTATGTCGAATATGCTTATGCAGCCCACCCAAAGACCGGCTCGACGCGTCGTCGAGCGGCTCACTGGACTCGTGGGATGTGAACTCGCTTTCGACGGCTTCCTCCCCCCGCCCTATGGACGACACCGAGGTGTTGTCCCAACAGGTTCCAAGCAGGGAGGAGGTGGTCCCGGAGGCGCCGCAAGGCGACCTCCCGGACTCCAGGAGTAAAGGGGATGAAACCCCCCAGGGCTCCAAGTCCGGCTCTAGGTCGGACACCGCTCCGGAACCTTCAAGGGTTCCGGAGTCCGACGGGGGACCTCCTTCCAAGAGGAGCAAGTCCACCGTGCCGGCAACCCCCGTCCACCCGGAGGCGCCGGACAATATGTTGGAGGCGCTCCAAGGCGCCTCCATCGACGAGGAGCACCGCGCTATTATGAGTGCGGTGGTCCAGAAGGTTCAGTCCGCCAAGAGCGGACTGACTGAAGCTTGTACTAGCCTTTTGACAGGCTTTGAGGTAGGTAAATAATAAATAATATTACCGCATAGACAGTAGCCCCTGATGCTCTGTTGGGCGTTCGGGAAGAAAAGCCGAATAGAGGATCAAAAAATTCGCAGGAGTCTAACAAAAGGAGTCAATATGCGTGTGTAGGCTTCTCTGCTGGCGTCCGTCGTACTCACTGCGGAAGTGGACACGCTGAAGCAGAGCCTCGAGAAGTCCAAGCAAGAGCTCGGGCGTGCCAAGAAGCAGCTCGAGGAGAAGGAAGGTAAGAAATACCTTGGTTGAATATGTATATAAAAGAGGTGCAATTGCAAGAAATGACAGGATTAACATGGCTATTGTAGGGGCCACATCTGAGGTGGCGACCCTTAAGCAAGCGCTGCTCGAGGCCGAGAAGAGTGCGGCCGTGGAGCGCACCGAGCGGGAGAGGTATGAGGCCGAGGTTGGCAAGGTGCGGCAAGAGCTCCAGGTTCTCATGAAGAAACATGAGAGTTTGGAGCTTGACTCGAAGACGCGAGCGTCCGAGCTCGCGGCGGCTATTGAAAATGCCAAGTCTGCCAAGGCCGAATCCCAGAAGACCCTCCAGGAGTTGGATGAGGTGAAGAAAATAGCGGCGGGTAAGGCATTCTTTATGCAAAGTAAACACATAAACGTGAGTTACTTGATACTTACCCAAATCCGGAGCTCTCTAGGGGCATTTGCAGATCTTCCCCGGAGTGTATCCGATGCCGCCGCATTCTATCAAGCCGAGGAGGGCAGCTCGACGGAGAAGGTGTTCTGGTCTCAGTATGCTGAGGCGGACACCCCGTGCCCCTGAGCGACCAGATGAAGCAACTGGTCGAGCTCCACAAGGCGGCCGAACAGGCCATGAAGGGCCTCCTAGTTCGGCTGTGGCCTGGAGAGGCTCTGCCTGGGAGCTATTTCGGGCTGGTGCGGCGGCTGGTGGAGGCCTGTCCAAGGCTCGAAGTCATCAAGCGCTCCGTCTGTATTGAAGGTGCCCGTAGGGCCTTTGCCCGCGCTAAGGTGCAGTGGGGCAGGCTGGATGCAGAGAAGCTTGTGAAGGACGGGCCACCAGCGGGGAAAGAGCATCGCAAGCCCGGATATCTTAAGTGCGTAGTTATGTATGCGCGGTATAGTTTTAACGGGTATATGAGATGGGCAACGGAAGCCGAACTGCTATTTCTGCTCCGGATTTGATCGATCTTCAGGGGGGAATTGCTTCTGGCCCTCGGCACTTGGCTGGTGAACCGCTCTGTCGTCCCTATTGCCTGGCAGCCCCGTTCCCTTGTGTTCGGCGTTGAGCTTGCCGGCCTGCTTGAGGACCCAACAGTTTCTGTTGGTATGATTAGCTGGTTTGTTGGGGTGGCCATGAATCTGGCAGGGTCGGTCCAGTATCCTATCTAGGTTGGATGGTCCGTCTTTGTTCGCCTTGAATGGCTTTTTACGTTGACCAGACTTAGGATTGCTGAATCTGGCGTTGACCGCTGTGTCGCGTGATCTTTCATTATCATTGCCACTGTTGTGTTTACTTTGTCGTGGCTTGCCGTTGTCGTCTCGGATTTCAGAAGTTCCCGAGTCGCTGGTGCTATTGCTTATATGAGCGAGCCAGCTGTCTTCTCCCGCGCAAAACCGGGTCATTAGAGAGGTAAGGGCTGTCATGGATCTAGGTCTTTCTTGACCGAGGTGGCGTGCAAGCCATTCATCCCGGATGATGTGTTTAAAGGCCGCAAGGGCTTCCGCGTCCGGACAGTCGACGATTTGGTTCTTTTTAACTAAGAAGCTAGTCTAGAGCTGCCTGGCTGACTCTCCGAGCTGCTGGACAATGTGACTTACGTCATCGGCATCTGGTGGCCGGACATATGTTCCTTGGAAGGTTTCGCGAAATGCGTCCTCCAAATCTTCCCAGCTGCCAATAAAATTTTCGGGCAGACTGTTTAACCAGTACCGAGCTGGTCCTTTGAGTTTTAGTGGTATGTATTTGATGGCATGAAGGTCATCCCCACGGGCCATGTGGATATGGAGGAGGAAGTCCTCGATCCATACCGTGGGATCCGTTGTTCCATCATATGATTCAATATTCATATGTTTGAACCCGTGTGGGAATTGATGCTCCATTACTTCGTCTGTGAAGCAAAGAGGGTGCATGGAGCCTCTATGTTGGGCCACACTGCGACGTACCTCCAATGGAGTCTATTTGCGGTTTTCGGCCCGGGCGTGGCTAGGTTTGTCACGTCCGAATAGGTGGCCGTCATCGCGTGTCGAGGTATGTCCGCGTGATCCATAGGTCGCTCTTGGGTGTCCTGCTCTGCTACCCGGGTCCTGGTGACGGTTGTGTGCACAACCCGAGCTGTTCTGTTCTTGCCTTTACGGCAAGGTGGGGTGGTCTAGTGTTCGGCTTGAGTTGCTGCTTTACCCAGACCAAGTTGTGGTTGACCTAACGTCCTGTGCGATAAAGGCGCGGGCTCGAGCGCCCTGTCGTCGCCCTGGGGTAGCAATCTACTCTTCGGGTAGCTTTTGGCCGGGCCACTAGGGCCGTATTCTTCGGCGGCTAGGACTTCAGTCCATCTATCATTGAGCAGATCTTGGTCGGCTTGAAGTTGCTGCAGCTTCTTTTCCAGGCTCCTTGCACTGGCTATTAGTTGGCGCTTGAAGCGCTCCTGCTCAAGAGGTTCCTCAGGCACGATAAAATCCTTGGTGCCAAGGCTCACCTCATCCTCAGAGAGCGGAAGGTAATTGTCATCCTCCGAATCTTCGTACTTGGCCTGCTTACTAGGGCAAACCTGCCCATCTTCCCGTTCATCTTGGTCATTAGCTGTATCAACGGGGTCTTCGCTGTCTTCGGCACCTTCTGGAGTGTTGTCTTCTCCTGTGCCGGTACTGCTGTCTTTACTACGGCGTGACTTAGAGTGGTGCCGCTGACGCCGGCGCTTGGACTATATTTCGGAAGGTTTATCCTCAGCTGGATCATCCTTGTCCTTGCCGCTGTTCTCCTTTGGTGCATCCACCATGTATACGGCAAACGGGGAAGTGGTTGTCCAGCGTCTGGTGAACGGCGGGTTCTTGACCTCTTCTTCTCTGGCATCATCGTCCATATCGTCGATGTCCTCGGAGTCGTAGTCAAGTTCGTCGGTCAAATCCTCGACCGTGACTATGAAGTGGGTGGCGGGTGGGAAGCGAAATTCTCCACCGTCAGCCCCTAGTTCAAGACGGATATAGTTCGGCTGTGAGTCCTCTGTCAAGGACAGGTTTTTTAACGAGTTTAGCACATCGCCCAAAGGCGAGCGTTGGAAGATGTCTGCGGTGCTGAATTCGAAGATCGATAAATGATCAATCTCGGCATTCGCGGCCTCGCGTGGTTCGGAACTTACAGCCAGAGACGAGTCCGGAGTTCCGCTGACAGAGACGTCGGGAGAGGTTAAGTCTAGATGCGGCTCCAATGCCGTGGAATCTGTGGCCTCCTTGGTGGGGTTGATCCTCCCGTCCTTGGGTGTCGCAGCTTGCTCCGGATCTAGGGCCAGAGCGGTTACAGGAGCAGTCTCCTGGATGCAGCCTGATGACAGATTTAGGTCATGATCATCGGGGCGACCGGGAGCGGCTACCTCGGTCTCGAATCCGGCGAAGATCAAGTCTCCACGGGTGTCCGCAACATAGTTCAAGCTCCCAAATCTGACCTGATGGCCAGGGGCGTAGCTTTCGATCTGCTCCAGGTGGCCAAGAGAATTGGCCCGCAGTGCGAAGCCGCCGAACACGAAGATCTATCTGGGGAGGAAAGTTTCTCCTTGGACAGCGTCATTATGGACGATTAAAGGGGCCATCAAACCTTTTGGCGATAGCATAGTGGGACTCTCAATGTAAGCACCAATGTCGGTGTCAAAATCGGTGGATCTCGGGTAGGCGGTCCTGAACTGTGCGTCTAAGGTCGATGGTAACAGGAGACAAGGGGCACGATGTTTACGCAAGTTCGGGCCCTCTCTATGGAGGTAATACCCTACGTCCTGCTTGATTGATATTGACGAATATGAGTATTACAAGAGTTGATCTACCTCGAGATTGTAATGGCTAAACCCTAGAGGTCTAGCTTGTATGGCTATGATAATGAGTGTCCTATCCGACTAAGTCCTCCGGTTTATATAGACACCGGGAGGATCTAGGGTTACACAAGGTCGGTTACAAAGAAGGGAATCTACATATCCGATCGTCAAGCTTGCCTTCCATGCCAAGGAGAGTCCCATCGGGACTTGGTGCAATCTTCAGTCTTCGTATCTTCACAGCCCATCAGTCCGGCCCATGGCTAACAGGCCGGACGCCCGAGGACCCCTTAGTCCAGGACTCCCTCAAGCACCTTTCCAGACGCGTCCACCCAGAGCTTTGACTTCATGGAGGAGTCGGAAGTGGCGTACTTGTCTGCTATGATCAATAGCTCGTCGAGTGTGGCCGGCTCGTCGTAGAGGAGTCGGTGCTTGAGTAAGGTGCCCTCCCGGCACCCAGCAGTGAAGTACTCTATGTCTTGCACTTCATGCAGCCCTTCGCAAGAGTTGGGTAGTTCACCCACCGCGTCAAGTAGTCGCGGGTGGACTCGGTCGGGCCTTGGACACACAGAGAGAGCTGGCGAGGCTTGGGCTGCCGCTTGTAGGTGCTGGTGAAGTTGTGGATGAAGACATTAGCGAAGTCCAACCAGCTGTTAACACTGTAGGGCTTGAGGCTATTCAGCCATGTCCGGGTCGTGCCCTGGAGCATGAGCGGAACGTACTTCACGGCAACACGCTAGTTGCCATTGGCTATGCTGACGGCTATGGAGTAGTCCACCAGCCAATCCTCCGGCTTCACAAAGCCATTGTACTTAGGCGTATCTCGAGGGAGCGATAACCCTTTGTGGAAGGGCTCGTCGCGAATGCGGGGGCCGAAGCAGGCCGGACCGATTGCATCTTCTTGTTGTAACGCCAGGGATCGAGCCAGTCGGTTAATCCGGTGGCGGGCGTCGTTCTCTTCGACTCCTTCACGGGGGCCTAGCCGGCCTCCGAGGGTCGGGTGCTCAACAGGCGGCGGGGAGGCGTGCCTCTCACTGCGCAGGGGAGGCGGATGATCGCCCCGCTGCTCGACTGCTCAAGGCCGGCTATCTTGGTCACGCTAGATGGTGATGCGGGTGCGCCACGTCTGATTGCGGCTAGCAGCCGGCTCTTGATCTCGTCGGACGCGGTCACCGCCTGTCGGGGACTAGGAGATCGCCCTGTGCTCACAGCGGGGGGAGGGGGGGAGGGTTGTCAGCCTACATGCCGGGTTCCACCATGCGGCGGCCGGGTTCCACCATGCGGTGGCCGGCTTCTTGCTGCGCAGCGGTCGCGTCGAGGAGCTGCTGGACGCGCTTCATCATGCAGCATCGCTCGTCGCCCTCCAGGTGATCTAGCTCGTCTGCCGCTGCCTGGGTGGCGCGCAGGTTCTCCTTAGGAGTGGCGTAGATGGGGAGGTTGGCTCCCAACATGCTAGCGACGGCCGCGCCACGCTGCTGAACGGTGCTCATTCGGCTAGGCCCGCCAGCAGCCGGCGTGCCATAGACGGCATGGTCGATCTCGCGCTGGTAGGCTTCGGTGAGGCGCCTCATGGCCACCAGTTTGTTGGCGCTGTCAAGGAGCGAGACGTGGAATGTTTCTAGCGTCGCTCTGTCTGCGTTTTCCGCCACGGGTGCGGACAAGCCCCACACTGCCGCCTGCAGCGGGTCATGGGCGGCCCCCTCGGAGGCTCCACTGTGGCTAATGACCAGCACCTATGTGATGGTGCTGATGCTGGCATCGCTAATCGCAAGAGGGACTAGGTCGTCGATGATCACCACATTGATGGGGAAGGCATCGGGGGACGCTGCATAGAAGTCGATGAGCATATGGTCAGTGGAGCCAACGGACTCTAGGTCAGAGGCAGGCTCATTGGCGATGTGGAACTTGCCAAGGAGGTCGACGAGGCAGCTCTCGGAGCTAGCTACTCGCACGTCGGGCGTGGGCTCGTCGGAGAGGCTGATCACGCCGATTAGATCAGCGAGACAGCTTGTGGCGCAAGTGGCTTCTGCGCCATGCAGCGTGTCGACCCAAACATCGTCAGGCATGTCGGGCTAGCTGCGCTCGCCAGGAAGGAAGAGGGTTCCCGTCCAGAACGTGTCTCCGGACGACGGTGCACCTTGCCCCATGGTGGGCGCCAAATGTCGGGGATATGTAGCAACATATGCCAGGGGTGGCTAATCATGGAGAGGGACAAAAGTATGTTGCGAGGATCTAGAAGCGGGAGTGAGCGAGATCACGTACGCCTGCGAATTTTACCCAGGTTCGAGGCTCTCCGTGGAGATAACACCCCTAGTCCTGCTCAGCGGGGTCTCCGCATGATGACTATCATCAATAGAGTAGCTACAAGATTGCTCCTTGAGTTGTTCGGCTAGAGGAGGAAGAAGGGCAAGGCTAGCTCTACTCCTCTCTCTCTATATGTGTGTGTGATCTCTAGGGTTCTGAACGCCTTGCATGGGAAAGCATGGGGGTTTATATAGGCCTACCCCCCAGGGGTACAATGGTAATCCGGCCGGGTGTAGGACCCGACCGTCAGCTTCTCTGGGCGCTGGCTTCTCCGTCGGCTGCTCGGGCCCGTCTCTTGGTGGGTCCTGCCACTTGCGGGTCTTGCTGATCGCTTTATACTGTAGCCTTGCTATTGATGATGGAGGCTTTGTCAGATGGAGCGTGGCTACAGTCATGCCGCCTGGCGGGCGCTCACTATAGCCACACCCCGTCTCATCTGGTTAATGGCGCATAGACTTTGAGGGGAGGGAGGTCCGCCTGCTAGGAGTCGGCCAACCCTTGACGCCGCCTTCTGGGGGTTCACCACCTTCTGGTGGCTCATGGATAGGTAGGGCCCGCCGCCTGCGGGCCATACCGACCGCCCATCATGGGAACGTGGCTCCCTATGTCATAGGTGATGTCACGGGCTGCGTGGCAACAGTACCCCGCCGGGTGAGTGGTGTCTGCTTGGTACGTCCGTACTGTAGCCACGCTCAGCCCTAGATTCGGGGGTGGCAGGTCATACTGTAGCCACACCCCGTCTAATTGTCATGAATGGGCGCAAACTTTGAGGTGGCATGGGGCCGCCCACTAGATGTTGGGCCCATGGGGGGCGTCTGTTGGGGGCGCGCCGTCTTCTTGCAGCCTACCGTCGGGCCAGACGGCCCGAAGGGTTGGTCTTTCATCCGCGAGGTGTGAGGGGCACAGCCGGCCCCGATGTCTTGAAATACCATGGGGGGCTGATGAGGCTACCCGTGGTCATTTACTCCGACAATGGGCCAAATTTTGATCATAGATTTGACTAAGAAAATGTTAATGCATGTCACAAAAAATAATACCATTGGAAATTATGTTCAAATATGAATCCAACGATATGATTTTTGGTGACATGCATTGACATTTTGTTAGTCAAATTTTTGGTCAAATTTTTGCATATAATACAAAGAGGGCCAATAAACCAAGATGGAGGTAGTAATTTTGTCTATGTGAAGAAGAGAGACATGAAAAAATAAGTAAAGTGGGATCTTGTGTAAAAGCCTAGCTATATGCGGACTCCTAGGTAGATGCAATAAATATGAAAAAGGAGAAAGAGAGAATGTGAGAAATAGTACTACTCTCATAGCCAACTTTATATCTCACCTTATTGTATGAGTAACTATAAATAACGACTGTATATGACCTGACAACATCATCTAGTCAGTAGTTAGCTATACTATTAACCATGCTCACTGGTCTCTCTTGGGTGATGTTCAAATAAGATAGTAGAAAAATCTCATGACATATGATCATCATGATCTCCCGGGGAGACTTCATGATCTCCGTGAGAGAGTTCATAGAAGAGTTGTGAGATTAACAGTGACCGAGCGGATAGTAGGGTGATCCGAACATCAAGCTTCTTCATCGGCGCATAAAAGCTCATATTAGGGCATCTTCAACACCAACTCTGAAATCGTCTGCAATCGTTCAAATCGTGCAGTCCAGACATGTTTTGCATCCAACACGGCCCTGTATCAGTCCGCTGACCGGTCGAGACATGTTTTTTTTCTCGCAAACAGAAAAAAACTGGGGGTCTTTGCGGGTGTCCAAACCGCGGCCATGCCCGCTTCTGATTGCCCTAGCCCATTCAAAACCCTTCTCCTGAAGCTAGTTGCCTGCATTCATGCCGACCCAGAGTGGACATGACCTCTCACTGGAGCCGGCATTGAAGTGGCTTGCTGACCGACAGTGCCGCCTGCTCAGGGTTGGCAGTTTTTCCCATGGGTATGGGTACCCACGGATACTCTACCCGAAAACAATGGGCACGGGAAAGACTTGAAGAGATTTTGTACCCACGGGTAATGGGTATCCATACCCGTAAAATATATGGGTAGGGTATGAGTGTGATATTATGCCCATAGGTAACCCAATGGATACCCCTGAAAAGTTAATAAATGAACATAGCTCCTATGACATGTGGGGTCAGCATCCAAATCCTATGGCCCACTCTGAGTATCGTATTCCATAAACTACTCATAGCTCATAGGCCCGTAATCACCTGCACGCCACTCCTCCTACCTCCTATGTGACTTCGAAAATATTAAATCTCGACTCCACGCTAACAAACTCATGTCCAAGTCTCAATCCAATGATCTCCCATTCCCACCACCACCTCCCACGGCATCGGGCTTACACCAACAGCCACTCATACGTGCCTCCAAGAGCCCACCCACTAGAGGGGACTATGTCAGTGCTATACTACTCCTCCATCATCACTTGAATTTTAAACTCATTTATCTACATTAAAAAAATATAAATGCTATATATTGTACCCACTGGATACCCATTGGGTATAGGATACATGATGGGTATGGGCATGGGTGCCAATTTATGCCCATGGGTATTGAAATGAGTGGGTATAGAAAGTTTTTGTGGGTATGGGTTTGGAAGAAGGATATTGTAACCACCCATACCCTACCCATTGCCATCCCTAGCATGTTGCGCACGCCTTCTCTCTGCATTGAAATGGCATCCGTCCGCCTGCCTACCTCCATTAAACTAGTGTGTGTGTGCCGAGTGTTGGGAAACATAGTAGAAAACAAAAAATTCATCGTACAATCACGATCCTAGGAACACTATGAAGATGCATTAGAGGTTTAGAATAGATCATTACCAACTTCGAGTTGCTATGGAAGAAGAGTTGGTGTAGATCGTTGATGAAGCCCCTCGAACCTTTCATAGATGATCCCTCAAACCGAAAACCAAAAGCACGACCTCTCTATAGATTACATGCATACATGTTTCATGATCTGATAGCGCTTCGTCGTTCAAAGCAAATCATTGTCGGAGAGTTAGTGGAGGGAGAAGAGAACCTCACGGGTCTTATCTATTATGAGGATTAGAGAGAAGTAGAACTAGTTCAAGTCTAGATAAAAAAACTAGAACTAGAGAGGGGGGCCAAGATCAAGGGAGAACTTGTGTCTCTCAAAGGGGGCACCTCCCTAACACACACACACGCACACACACACACACACACACACACACACACACATATATATATATATATAAGTGGAGCGAGAGGCTAGGCCAACTTGGAGGGGGGAAAACCCTCCCTTGTGGCGTGGCCAAGGTGGAGGAGTCCTCCTCCAACTCCCTTGCACCCCCTTAGCTTGTCCAATAATCTAAAAGGGGCGCCATCCCTACATGGGCCTTCAAGGCCCATTAGCTCTCTACTAATAGCCCAATTGATATTTCCCCTAGCCCATTAACTCTAAATAAATTCTAGGGACTCCTAGATCATTATCTAAGTCCTTTATTATGTATATGGGACTTCTGTCTTCACTCCCCTGATTCCTTAGTTGTGCTCAGTTTTGCCCAAGCCAACAAGCTTTGCTCACTTTTCCCCTTCCCCCTCCACCACCTCCTCACAAAAGCCCAAACTGTGCACTGCCTTCCAGTCAAAGCCTTTGACTGTTACCTCCTGACTAGTGGGGCCACTTTATATCCTAGCAGGTGGGGCAACTTTACCTCTTGTGTGACGTTTTTCATGTGTATTGGATGGAAAGCGACGATTTAGAAGGTAGAAATAACCAAGGCCCGATCGGGTGACAAAACGGTCATCAACGGAGTGAGGTTGGGTTAAGACATGTGGGTCCCACTTAATTTGGCAGTGCATTGAGTGAAACGCACCTGACTGAACCCTCCCTGCTCCCCTCTCCGCTCTCGGTGGCGGGCAGCAAATGTGGTGAGTGAATTCAGAACCCTACTCCATGTCGATTTAGATCTGAGTACGTCACCTATGTTTTCGTTCGATTTGGATATAGATTGTAGGGGGCGAGGGTGCAGTGAACGAGATGGAGCCGCCATTAAAAAACTGGGATGGTGGTGCTGCAAGGGTTGCTTGTGTTGATTGGAATTCAGTAGAATTAGATGACCCTACAGATTTGTTCATTGCACCAATCGCTGACACTGAGATGACAAAAAATGGCATTCCCATAGATGATAGAGATAAGGAGGAGAGGGGTGAATCTAGTTTGCCTGCTAATGCTAATAGAGATTCATCTGAAGATGTGGATAGAGAGTTGATTGAAGATGCTGCAGATGATGTAGATAATGGACATGATGATGAGCTAGTAAATGTCTAAGACAAAGAAAACCCTATTGTTGAAGTGAGGAAGTTGTTGCCAAACATGGCTTAGTCTAGGATGTGTTTCAAGACTTATGCAGTCGAACATGAGTTTGATGCCAGGACTAAGTGGAATGATAGAAAGAAGTTTTATGTGATGTGCAGAGTGTCGGTGTACAAAAGTAGGGGCTCTTCTTTTGACCCCTTTACTTGTGCACGGGCAGTCAGAGCCGTGCGCCACGACTACACTTGCTAGGGAAGAGGAGGGAAGCCGGAGAGAAGCCAAAACACGCGGCAACCAAGGCAACGCCAAGACCAGAAACGCAGGAGAGCAAGAGGGCGAGGTGGACTCCCTCGGAAAGATCCTTGCCGAGGCAGCCTCCGCAGCCCTGGCAAGAGCCTTGCTGGGGCAACTTGCCCGATGCCACCGGAGTGAGCCACGCTTGAGCCCACAGGCTCGAACCCAACCAACTACATTGGAACCAGGGCTCGGGAGGCGCCTTTGTGGTGGCATGTGATACGTCTCCGTCGTATTTACTTTTCCAAACACTTTGGCCCTTGTTTTGGACTCTAACTTGTATGATCTGAATGGAACTAACCCGGACTGGCGCTGTTTTCAGCAGAATTACCATGGTGTTGTTTTATGTGCAGGAAACAAATATTCTCGGAATGACCTGAAACTCCACGGAACATCTTATAAAAAACAAAAAAAATCCTCGCCAAAGATGAAGACCAGGGGGCCCACACCCTTCTCATGAGGGTGGGGGGCGCGCCCCCCTACCTCGTGGGCCCCCTGTTGCTTCTCTGACTCCAACTCCACCTCCATATATTGAGCTTCGATGAGAAAAAATCGGAGAGAAGAAATCATCGCGTTTTATGATACGAAGCCGCTGCCAAGCCCTAAAACCTCTCGAGAGGGCTGATCTAGAGTCCGTTCGGGGCTCCGGAGAGGGGGATTCGTCACCGTCGTCATCATCAACCATCCTCCATCACCAATTTCATGATGTTCACCGCCGTGCATGAGTAATTCCATCATAGGCTTGCTGGACGGTGATGGGTTGGATGAGATTTATCATGTAATCGAGTTAGTTTTGTTAGGGTTTGATCCCTAGTATCCATTATGTTCTGAGATTGATGTTGCTATGACTTTGCTATGCTTAATGCTTGTCACTAGGGCCCGAGTGCCATGATTTCAGATCTGAACCTATTATGTTTTCATGAATATATGTGAGATCTTGATCCTATCTTGCAAGTCTATAGTCACCTACTATGTGTTATGATCCGGCAACCCCGAAGTGACAATAATCGGGACCACTCCCGGTGATGACCATAGTTAGAGGAGTTCATGTATTCACTATGTGCTAATGCTTTGTTCCGGTTCTCTATTAAAAGGAGGCCTTAATATCCCTTAGTTTCCAATAGGACCCCGCTGCCACGGGAGGGTAGGACAAAATATGTCATGCAAGTTCTTTTCCATAAGCACGTATGACTATATACAGAATACATGCCTGCATTACATTGATGAGTTGAAGCTAGTTCTGTGTCACCCTATGTTATGATTGTTACATGATGAACCGCATCCGGCATAATTATCCATCACTGATCCGGTGCCTACGAGTTTTCCATATACTGGTTTATGCTTATTTACTTTCCCGCTGCTACTATTACAATCACTACAAAATACCAAAAACATTACTATTGCTGTCTTTACTTTTGTTGCCACTACCACTACTATCATATTACGTTGCTACTAAACACTTTGCTGCAGATACTAAGTTTCCAGGTGTGGTTGAATTGACAACTTAGCTGCTAATACTTGAGAATATTCTTTGGCTCCCCTTGTGTCGAATCAATAAATTTGGGTTGAATACTCTACCCTCGAAAGCTGTTGCGATCCCCTATACTTGTGGGTTATCAAGACTAATTTCTGGCGCCGTTGCTGGGGAGCATAGCTCTATTCTTTGAGTCACTTGGGATTTATATCTGCTAGACACTATGAAGAACTTGAGAGATCCAAAAACCAAGATCTATCCCTCAACTACGAGGGGAGGTAAGGAACTGCCATTTAGCTCTGCACTTGATTCACCTTCTGTTATGAGTAAGTTTGTGACACCTACATCTGCTTTTGCTATTCGTTCTGATATGTCGCATGTTATTAATGATGCCACTTCTGCTATGCATGATACTTATGATGAAACTGCTTCTATGCCTGATACTACTGTGCCCCTTAGTGAATTTCTTGATGAACAAATTGCTAGGGCTAGAGAAAAAGAAATTATTGAATCTGAATACGATGATGATAGTGATGATGAAAATATGCCTGTTATTCCTGAGGGTTATCTTTTTGATATGGTATCTTCTGCCGCTATTTTTGCTTGTAAAGATAGATATGAGCTTAAGAGATTATTAATTAAATGGAACAAAGAATCACTTAGATATAAAATGAGACCTGACCCTGCTTTTGCTACTTCACCTATATGCGTTCCTGATAAGGATTATGAATTCTCTGTTGATCTTGATATAATTACTTTGGTTGAATCTGATCCATTTTATGGCTATGAATCTGAAACTGTTGTGGCACATCTTACTAAGTTAAATGATATAGCTGCCCTGTTCACTAATGATGAGAGATCGCGTTACTTTTATATACTCAAAATATTTCCGTTCTCATTAAAGGGTGATGCTAAGATATGGTTTAATTCTCTTGATCCTGGTTGTGTGCATAGTCCCCAGGATATGATTTATTACTTCTCCGCTAAATATTTCCCTGCTCATAAGAAACAAGCTGCTTTGAGGGAAATATACAACTTTGTGCAAATTAAAGAAGAGAGTCTCCCACAAGCTTGGGGGAGGCTTCTCAAGTTACTTAATGCTTTGCCTGATCATCCTCTTAAGAAACCTGAAATACTTGATATCTTTTATAATGGACTAACCGATGCTTCCAGAGATTACCTGGATAGTTGTGCTGGTTCTCTTTTCAGGGAAAGAACATCGGATGAAGCTGAAATTCTATTGAATAATATGTTGACAAATGAAAATAATTGGGCACCTCCTGAGCCAGCTCTTGAGCCAACTCCTGCTCCA
The DNA here is from genome assembly GCF_002162155.2 of Triticum dicoccoides. Lineage (NCBI taxonomy): Eukaryota > Viridiplantae > Streptophyta > Magnoliopsida > Poales > Poaceae > Triticum > Triticum dicoccoides. The sequence continues at coordinate 249,670,465 of NC_041388.1, forward strand.
ATTACTGAGCCTATTCCTAAACCAACTCCGAAGAAGAGAGGTATTTTATTTCTCAGTCCCGAAGATATGCAAGAGGCAAAGAAATCTATGAAAGAAAAAGGTATTAAAGATGAAGACGTTAAGAATTTACCTCCTATTGAAGAAATACATGGTCTTAATATACCGCCTGTTGAAGAAACATATGATCTTAATTATTTATTTACTGAAGAACCTCCTGATCCCGATATCCCGACACAGGTAGTAAAGGTAAATTCTCTCTATATATATGATAAAGCTGAAGTCCCTCCTACTAAAATTGCTAGCTAGTGCTTGGATGAGTTTGATAACTTTATGTTTAAGCCAGACGACTTCAATGCTTATTTTGGTAGACAATTAAAAGAAAATGCTTATATGATTAGATGCTTGGGTGATTATATGGCTGATATTGAAGGTGAACTTAAACTTGTTAGCAAACATGCTTCTATGGTTACCACTCAAGTAGAACAAGTACTTAAAGCTCAAAAAGAAGTGCTTAATGAAATGAATAGTAAGAAAGATGATTATGCTGTTAGAGTGGCTACTAGAACTGGTAGAATGACTCATGAACCTTTGTATCCTGAAGGCCACCCTAAGAGAATCGAGCAAGATTCTCAAAGAAATAATATTGATGTTCCTAGTTCTTCTAAAAAGAAGAAGAAGAAGAAAAATGATAGAACTGTGCAAACTTCTAGTGAACCTATTGCTGAACCACTTGATAATCCAAATGATATTTCTATGTCTGATGCTGAAACACAATCTGGTAATGAACATGAACCTAGTAAAAATATTAATAATGATGTTCATGATGATGCTCAACCTAGTAATGATAATGATGTAGAAATTGAACCTGCTGTTGATCTTGATAACCCACAATCAAAGAATCAACGTTGTGATAAAAGAGACTTTGTTGCTAGGAAACATGGTAAAGAAAGGGAACCTTGGGTTCAGAAACCCATGCCTTTTCCTCCGAAACCATCCAAGAAAAAGGATGATGAGGATTTTGAGCGCTTTGCTGAAATGATTAGGCCTATCTTTTTGTGTATGAGATTAACTGATGTGATCAAAACAAATCCTTATGCTAAATATATGAAGGATATCATTACTAATAAAAGAAAGATACCGGAAGCTGAAATTTCCACCATGCTTGCTAATTACACTTTTAAGGGTGGAATACCAAAGAAACTTGGAGACCCCGGAGTACCTACTATACCTTGCTCCATTAAAAAGAATTATATTAAAACTGCTTTATGTGATCTTGGAGCCGGTGTTAGTGTTATGCCTCTCTCTTTATATCGTAGACTTGACTTGAATAAGTTGACACCTACTGAAATATCTTTGCAAATGGCTGATAAATCAACTGCTATACCTGTCGGTATTTGTGAGGCTGTGCCCGTTGTGGTTGCAAACGTTACTATTTTAACGGACCTTGTTATTCTTGATATTCCTGAGGATGATAGTATGTCTATTATTCTTGGAAGACCTTTTCTTAATACTGCAGGGGCTGTTATTGATTGCAACAAAGGCAATGTCACTTTTCATGTTAATGGTAATGAGCATACGGTACACTTTCTGAGGAAACAACCTCAAGTTCATAGTATCAATTCTATTGGAAAAATTCCATCGATTATATTTGGAGGTTTTGAATTTCTTCTTCCTACTGTCAAGAAGAAATATGATATTCTTATTATTGGGGATGTGCATATCCCCGTTGAGGTAACTTAGTGTTATTCTAAATTTCTCCGGTTTCATGATTATCGGAATGAGTTTGTTAACAAGACTTGATCAACCTTGTTAGTGGATTCTTTTTGATGAGCATGAGATGGGTGAAACTAGAAGCACAAACTTCTGTACCCCACTTTTACTTTCTGTTATTTATATTAAATAAAGTAAAAATAGTATTTTCTGTCTGTTTCCTGATTTATCCGTGCAATATAAAAATATCCCGAAAATAAAATTCCTCAGAATGCCATGCCAATTTAATATGATTTTTTCGGGAATATTTGAGGATTTACTGTGCAAAAATTACCGCGGGAGGAGCTGCCACCTGGCCACGAGGGTGGTGGGCACCCCCCTAAAGGGCGCGCCCCCTACCTCGTGGGCCCATGGTGGCCCTCCTCCACTTATTCCAGCACCCATCTTCTTCCTCTATCTCACACAAACCCAAAAAAACCAACTCAAGCACGAGTTCCAGCCACTTTTGCTGCGATTTTCAATCTCCTTGCTCAAAGCACCTCTCTCAAGACTGCTTTGGGAGATTGTTCCTTGGTATGTGACTCCTCCATTGGTCCAATTAGTTTTTGTTCTAGTGCTTTATTCTTTGCAAATTTGTGCTGCATAGGTGACCATGTTCTTGAGCTTGCATGTCAAATTTATATGGTTCCAAGTAGTTCTAATGCTTGATGTAGGCTCTAGGTACTTGTAGGAGTAGCTGCTATCAGTTTTATTGAGTTTGGTTCACTTTTATTTTTAATTTACTAAAAATTTCAGAATTTTTCAGAAAATGATGAGGAGATTATTGAGGGGCTCATCGAGCCAAAGCTCGAAGGAAAAGGCACCGAAGCCTAAGTATAATTTGCCACGCACCGCGGAGATTCGGGCGTGTGAATGGCCTTCTGATGATTTCTTGAGCGCAGCCGGTATCTATGAAGATTTTCATGAATTGGCTCACAATGCAGGCCTCACCGCTTTCCTCCACGACCAATGCGATCAGTATCTCTTACTCACAAATACCTTTGTGCAAAACTTTCATTTTCATTCTAGGAACTCACCACCTACGGTGGAGTTTCATTTATATGATGAGCATAAGGAGATGTCACTTTATGATTTCCGTCGGATTTGTTTAGTCCCTTTTGAGGGAAAGACAGAACCACATCATGATGATGTGGCTAGGTTTATTGATAATATCACTGTAGGAGAAACCAGGAAGGTTTCCGACGCATGAATCACTAGCATACACTTCCCTGTTTTGCGTTACTTTGCATTATTTGCTAGTCGTTGTTTAATTGGACGCGGAAATTCTAGAAACCTTAGTATACCAGATTTAATTATTCTGCTCCATGGTTTATACAGTGATAACACTTTTAGTTTGGGCGATATTATTGCTAGACGGTTAAATATGAACCGTACTAAGGGCCCCATCTTTGGAGGCATCTATGCCACACGCCTAGCCGCACATTTTAACATACCTATTAGGCATGCTGAGAAGGAAGAAAAGGTGCTGCCCCGTGTTTATCTAGATCATAAAAGTATGGTGGCACATGATTTTATTGTTAAAAATAGGGCAGGGGAGCTTAAATATCAATTGTTCTTTAATAAACATCATCCTGAGACTATTACCTTGCCTGCTCCTTCTTTGTTTGATTTGACTGCAGGCACGTACCTTGTTCTGTTGACGGCTATTCACGCCTACCGAAACCCTGCACCAGTCGAGGAGCCAGAACCGAAACCACAATTTGATCCTTCACGGCAGTCTAACTATCAGTGGGATCCGGAGATGATTGCCAGCCAGTGGCAATCGGGGCCTTCTTATTCCTCATCACAGTACGACCCAAAACAACTATTATTATGGATATCCGCCAGGCCAGCCGTGGCCATAGACCAACTTAGGCCAAAAGCCTAAGCTTGGGGGAGTACGTATTTCTCACCGACATTACATTTATGCTCACACACACTCATTGCTAGATGTCAGTGCTCATACTTTTTCACTGTAATATCCATGCTAGTTTATTTTCTTTTTCCTACTTTCTTCTTGTGTGTTTGTTAAACCTTAAGAAAAACCCAAAAAAATAGTAGTAGTTTATTTTTTTGCTGTAGTAGTAATAATTAAAAAGAAAACCCAAAAATATTTCCCGTTCTTCTTTTGCTTGTTGGGAGCTTTCCGTATAAATAGTTTTATTTCTTTTCTTTTCTTTGGGGGTAAGTAGGAGAAGACCATAATTAAATTGTTGAAGTGGCTCTTATATGCATTATTGTTGATTTAACCCAGAGCCCATATTGCCTTGTCTTCTCCTGTTTATTGAATGCTCGCAGATTCCAGCTTAGTCCAATGCACGTGCCCTCTTATTATTATTCACACCATTCGGTCGTACAAGTGAAAGGCAATTATGATGATATATGATGGACTGACTGAGATGAGAAAAGTTGGTATGAACTCGACCTCTTTTGTCCCGTCGTTCTTGATTCAGCTTATTATGAATAAACATGTTTGTAATAACAATTAGAGATCAGAGTTGCTTGTGCCATGCTTGATTAGCTATGAGCTATAATGATTTACCTTGTGTTCCAATATGCTATTGAGATGATTATGATGTGGTATGATGGGGTGGTATCCTCTTTTGAATGATTTAAGTGACTTGACTTGGCACATGTTCACGCATGTAGTTGAAACAAATCAACATAGCCTTCACGATATTTATGTTCATGGTGGATTGTATCCTACTAATGCTTGCATCCAATATTTATTAATTTTAATGCATGTACATGGCTGTTATCGCTCTCTAGTTGGTCGCTTCCCAGTCTTTTGCTAGCCTTCATTTGTACTAAGCGGGAATACTGCTTGTGCATCCAATCCCTTAAAACCCAAAGTTATTCGAAATGAGTCCACCATACCTTCCTATATGCGGTATCTACCTGCCGTTCCAAGTAAATTTGTATGTGCCAAACTCTAAACCTTCAAATAAACATTCTGTTTTGTATGCTCGAATAGCTCATGTATCAACAAAGGTTGTCCTTATCTTCCGTGTTAGGTGGGTTATTCTCAAGAGGAGTGGACTCCGCTCCTCACACACGAGAAAATGGCTGGTCACCGGGATGCCTAGTCCCATGCTTTATGCAAACTAAATCAAAATTAATTGCAAACAAAACTCCCCCTGGGACCTGATGTATGTTGGAGGCACTCGTTGTTTCGAGCAAGCCATGGATTGATGCTTGTTGGTGGAGGGGCAGTATAAACTTTACCATTCTGTTTGGGAACCGCCTATAATGTGTTTAGCATGGAAGATATCACCATCTCTTAGTTGTTACGTTGACAATGAAAGTATACCGCTCAAAATACAATTTATCTCTATTTCAAAACTGAGCTCTGGCACCTCTACAAATCCCTGCTTCCCTCTGCGAAGGGCCTATCGATTTACTTTTATGTTGAGTCATCACCCTCTTATTAAAAAGCACTAGCTGGAGAGCGCAGCCGTCATTTGCATTCATCACTGTTAATTTATATTGGGTATGACTATGATTGGATCTATTTTAACATGAATTACAATGTCTAGTCAGTCCTTGATCTTTAAAGGTGCTCTGCATTTATGTTTTGCAGTCTCAGAAAGGGCTAGAGAGATACCATCTTGTTATATCATATTATGATTGTTTTGAGAAAGTGTTGTCATCCGAGATTTATTATTATGACTTGCTAGTTGATTATGCTATTGATATGAGTAATGATGAGACCTGAGAATTATTGCAAATGTGGTTAGTTATGATCTATGCTGAAAACTTGAATGCTGGCTTGACATAGTTACAACAACAAGAGCAAACAGAGTTTGTAAAAGTTTTTCTTTCTTTCTTTCAGTTTGTCAACTGAATTGCTTGAGGACAAGCAAGGTTTTAAGCTTCGGGGAGTTGATAGGTCTCCGTCGTATCTACTTTTCCAAACACTTTTGCCCTTGTTTTGGATTCTAACTTGTATGATTTGAATGGAACTAACCCGGACTGGCGCTGTTTTCAGCAGAATTACCATGGTGTAGTTTTATGTGCAGAAAACAAATATTTCGGAATGACCTGAAACTCCACGGAACATCTAAGAAAAAACAATAAAAAATCCTCGCCAAAGATGAAGACCAGGGGGCCCACACCTTTCTCATGAGGGTGGGGGGCGCGCCCCCCCTAGGGCGCGCCCCCTACCTCGTGGGCCCCCTGTTGCGTCTCCGATCCAACTCCACCTCCATATATTGAGTTTCGATGAGAAAAAAATTGGAGAGAAGAAATCATCGCATTTTACGATACGGAGCCGCCGCCAAGCCCTAAAACCTCTCGGGAGGGCTGATCTGGAGTCCGTTCGGGGCTCCGGAGAGGGGGATTCATCGCCGTCGTCATCATCAACCATCCTCCGTCACCAATTTCATGATGCTCACCGCTGTGCGTGAGTAATTCCATCGTAGGCTTGCTGGACGGTGATGGGTTGGATGAGATTTATCATGTAATCGAGTTAGTTTTGTTAGGGTTTGATCCCTAGTATCCATTATGTTCTGAGATTGATGTTGCTATGACTTTGCTATGCTTAATGCTTGTCACTAGGGCCCGAGTGCCATGATTTCAGATCTGAACCTATTATGTTTTCATGAATATATATGATTTCTTGATCCTATCTTGCAAGTCTATATTCACCTACTATGTGTTATGATCCGGCAACCCCGAAGTGACAACAATCGGGACCACTCCCGGTGATGACCATAGTTTGAGGAGTTCATGTATTCACTATGTGCTAATGCTTTGTTCCAGTTCTCTATTAAAAGGAGGCCTTAATATCCCTTAGTTTCCAATAGGACCCCGCTGTCACGGGAGGGTAGGACAAAAGATGTCATGCAAGTTCTTTTCCATAAGCACGTATGACTATATACGGAATACATGCCTACATTACATTGATGAACTAGAGCTAGTTCTGTGTCACCCTATGTTATGACTGTTACATGATGAACCGCATCCGGCATAATTATCCATCACTGATACGGTGCCTATGAGTTTTCCATATACTGGTTTACGCTTATTTACTTTCCCGCTGCTACTGTTACAATCACTACAAAATACCAAAAACATTACTATTGCTGTATTTACTTTTGTTGCCGCTACCACTACTATCATATTACTTTGCTACTAAACACTTTGCTGCAGATACTAAGTTTCCAGGTGTGGTTGAATTGACAACTCAGCTGCTAATACTTGAGAATATTCTTTGGCTCCCCTTGTGTCGAATCAATAAATTTGGGTTGAATACTCTACCCTCGAAATCTGTTGCGATCCCCTATGCTTGTGGGTTATCAGCATGCAAATCTTCGTCAAGATCATAAACATGCGAGATCAGATGAGGACCAGAAGACAGCGACCCTCGGTGGGATCCCAGTCGAGGAAATCCACAAGACCCCGGGCAAGACCTTTGCTGGGGACGACTGCAACGCCACAGCAGCACCCTTGCCGGCCCCCCGGCAAGACCCTTGCTGAGGGCATCAGCAGGGCCACTGCCAGGCCCGTGCCAGCCAAGACTCCACCACCGTCCCCAAGCAACTACTAGCTCAACTAGCTGGGCAGGCACCTGCGTGGCGACGAGCGGCATCTACACCAACTCAGCAAGCACCTGCGTGGTGGCATGCGACCCTTCATGAAGGCTCCACCACCGCGCCAGCCCAGCAGCTAGCCAACGTGGCGCCATGATGCCTCATCAGCTCGAACGCGTATCGAGGCCAGGCGAGGCGGCGACAGCTGGGACGTGCATCCCTGGCGTCCCCGATAAAGCAAGGAGGGCACGTCGGTAGTGCATTAAATGCGTTTGTCCAATGGTCCCAGAGGATAGGCTTACCAACTATAGACCTTTCCACCTATTGTGCGCCACCGTGGAAACCCCTTTTTCCTACGAAAGGAGGCCCGAGGTGACCAGGAGAGGGATTCGGCTCTTTTGGGCAAAGTTGCACCCCGTAGCTACCTCAAGAACACAAGAACACTCAAATACATCCACCAAAGCAGGACTAGGGTATTACGCATCTTCGCGGCCCGAACCTGGGTAAACGATCCGTGTGCTTCTTGTCAGACCCGCTCTTCGCACGACCTCATGCCCGCCAACCGTCGAAGGGATCCTAGTGACCCCATAGATGTCGTTCCCACCGACATCTGGTGCGCCAGGTAGGGGCGCAGTTGTGAGAATCTGGTCTGATCGGGGCAGCGGCTTCATTGTGGCCGTCTTTCCAAGGAAGAAGATGATCGAGCTTGGCGGCACCATCCGCGGATGCGGTGGACACCCGTGCAACAATAGAAAAGCTAAGTCGTGCGAAACTTTAAGCAATTTCTTTATATATATATGGTTATTATCCTCGAAGGTCCTGCCCTGTGTATGGAAAACCTGCACGCAAGGGGTCCCTTCCGCAATTGGCAACACCCTTGTTCTATTTCGAGTCCGCTCAACACCTCAAGCGGCCGCGTCGAGAGTGGCAGGGTAGCCTTCCGCAATCGGCAACGCTCTCGATTCTGGCTCGAGTCAAGCTCAACAGTGCGAGCGGCCGCGTTGAGAGCGGTAAGGTGGTTCGCCTGGTAGCAAGCACACCCGGCAGGCTATTGAGGATCCTTCCCCAAGGCGCCGTGCCCTGGGTTACGCGCTGGCAAGCCTACCCGATTAACGTAGGGTGGACATACAAAGGGGGATCAAATAGGACAATAACATGCATCCTTTTCAAAAGTACTGCAGAAGTTATATTACATCAATTGTTGCTGCGGTTGTAACTAAAGATATAAATTGTCTTGGCCATGAACCTTCAGCAGCAATGAGAAATGGGGTGCCTAATCCCGACGCTGGCCCTCCACCCTCTCGATTCTGCCGATGCGGCTGATGTTGGGCTTGATACACTCCTTGAGCATCGCGAGGTCTGCATCCTCCGGCAAGCTCTCCAACGTGGCGTCGAACTCGAGGTTGGGGTTCCAGTGCGCCACCTTGGTGAGAACCTTGGTCATGTCACCCCGGCAAAGCCTCCAGGACTCATTGGCCAGGGAGGCCGTCCGGTTGGAGTGGAGCTGCTCCAGGGCCCCGAGGACGCCCTCGAAGAAGATGGTCAGCTTGGCGTTGGGCTCACGTTGCGCTCCAGGGTATACCTCATGTTTGGCATCCCCATGGTAGCCAGCTACGTGGTGATCCTGCTAGCGACGCCTTCGAGGCGCCCGATCCAGGGTTCTCGCCTTCCACGAAATCCTTGTGGTTGGCGGCTTCGGTCTTCCGCATCTGCCTCTCAGCCTCCAGATCCTTGGCCAGGGTCTCCTCCCGGGTTTTGGCCTCTGAGAGCATCCCCTCGAGACCCTCCAGCTTCATCTTGAGGTCTTTGATGGAGTTGTTGGCCTCGGAAAGCTGCCCGGCCTTGTCAAGGACTGCACCCTGCGCCTCAACTAGGGCACCGTTGAGCGTGTCCTTCTCCTTGGACAGCTTCAGGATCTGATCCTTTAGCTCGTCCCACTCTACCTCCAGCTCCTTTGCCTTGCCGACGTGAACCAGAGCCTGGGCATCGAGTGCGTCCCTGTGCCTCTACTCTAGCTCCTGGGTACGCTGCACGACGAGCTTCTCCAGCTCCTCGTCCTTGCCGCGGAGCGTTGCGCCAAGCTTCTCCTCACACGTGGCAAGGTCCTCCTCCTAGGAGTTTAGCACGGCATGGTGCTGGGCTCGAGCGGCCTCGGCTGCGGCGGCCAGGTTCTTCGCCGTCTCCTGGGCCTTCTCTATGTCGGCCCGCTCCATTGTGAGCTCCACCTCATGCTTGGCCAGCTCGCCCTGGGCGGCCTTGAGCTCCTCGCGGCAAGGTCCTCCTCCTGGGAGTTCAGCACGGCATGGTGCTGGGCTCGAGCGGCCTCGGCTGCGGCCGCCAGGTTCTTCGCTGCTCCTGGGCCTTCTCAATGTCGGCCGCTCCATGGTGAGCTCCACCTCGCACTTTGCCAGCTCGCCCTGGGCGGCCTTCAGCTCCTCACAAGCTTGGCGGAACCAAGTTTGCGCCTCGGCGACGTGTCCCTTGAGGTCCGCCTCCGCCTTGTCCACCGTTGCCATCCTGGACTTGGCCTTGTCCAGGTGGGTGCGGTGGAGCGCGTGGAGCTTCCGAAAGCTGGCGCCCATGGCCTGGAGAAGCCGCTCCTCCTGGGAACCGTCACCACCGGCGCTTGGCTCATCGACAACCTCGAGCCCGGTGGCGGCAAGCACCTCCTCGCCAAACACCTCTCCTTCGATGGGCGCCCTGGAGCTCGACGCCCCTGGAAGGTGGACGAAAAGGTCGTCGCTCATCTTCAGATACCTGCCGGAGCCAGAGGCAGCGGAGGAGGAAGGCTGGTCATCAGCTACCTCCTCCTCGGCAGGGGACTTGCCGGCATCCCCGGCAGGTCCTTTGCCGGCCTCCTCGGCAGTAGCCTTGCCGGGCTCCCTGGCAGGCCCCTTGGCGGCGTCCTCAGCAGCGCCCCTGGCGGCCTCCTCGATGGCGATCTTCTCGGCCTCCACCTCAGCGCCCTTGGCAACATCCTCGATGACGGTGTCTATGTCCTCCTGGCTCGCCGACAGTGGATCTGGATATCAAGAAGGGGATGAAGCGAAGCCAAGACCAAGATTCAGAAAGAAGAGAAAAGAAAAGGGACGGAAGGTGAGTGGCTTACCTGTGCCGGGCTGGGAAGAAGTAGCCCCTTCCTCGCCAACATTTGGCGCCAAGGTGGAGCTGCCGGCGCCCAAGTTCTCCTCCTCCTCCGTGTGCTTGGTGCCCTTGCCCGGGATGCCCCTTGGGGCGGCGTGGTTTATGGAGGCGGCGTGTTGGGGGTAGCCCTCAGTGGCTCCTCCTGCTGCTGTCCTCCTCCTGCGATCACGGCAAGGTCAGTACCAAGAATTGTACACCCGACACACGTTGACTAGGGGCGGGTGATGAGCTTATGCTGGGGGCTGCTGTCCGGGATACTCACCACCACCAGTGGTGTACCGAAAGTGCCTGCCGGGGGCTGGCCGCCCGCCGAAGACCTGGCCCTCTTCACCCTCTCGGCCAGTGTCTCCATATCCCTGCCAAGATGAAGACAAGTCAAGAAAAGAAGGACGGTCCAGAGGGACGGAGATGACAAAAGTCAAGGCACTTACCGATCCTCCATTTCTTCTTCCGCTGCCTCCCTCTTCCTCCTCGGGCTAAGAGACCCGAGGTCAAAGAAGACCCCCGTGTCGTCGCTTGCAGGAGGAGGGGAAGTAGGTGGGGTTGGGGAATGCTTGGACGAAGAAGAGGCAGATGCCTTCTTCTTCGCCACCGCGGCCTTCACCAATTTCTTCGCTGTCGCGGCCCTCATTTGGCACGCGGACGTCTCCTGGGCATGTCGGGGTTGCATGGCCCTGCCGGGCCGAACCGGCTCGCCAAAGCTGGCCCGCCGCAGGACTCACCCTTTCCCGTGGCTGGGGGCTCGGCAGCTTCAGCCTCCTCCTCGGATGGCTCATCGCCGTCGTCTCCAATAAGAGGGGCCCTGGTGCCGGCACTGCTGGCTTCCCCAGCGGACTCCGCCCACTGGCGAGCTCCTTCTCCTCCGCGGCCGCCGCGGCTTTTTCCTCCACACCGCCGGCCTCCTTGGCGAGCTCCGCCTCCGCCGCCCTGGTGGCGATGTAGTCCATCTCCGCCTGGGTGGTGTCCTGGATGAGCCGCGGCTCGTCGCGGAGGTACTTCTCCTCCAGGGTGTCAAAAAACTCCTGCACTTGATCCTCTGGCGGCTTGGCTCAATTTGGGACGAGGCCATGCGCGTTGAACTCTGGCATCATGGCGATGATGTCGCTTTGGCGTGAGTTATTGCTCAGCGGGACCACCCCTGCCAACAACCCAAAAAAGGGCCCCTTAGCGACCTTGCCGGCCTTCGCGGCCTTTCCGGACCTCTCGGCCTTGCCGTCACGGTCCACGTCGAGCTGGAAGAGCCGCTGGCAGAAGTGAGCATGTGCCAACATGGTGAAGTTGTGGTCGATGCCAGGGCAGAGTCGCATGATGTCCGCCACGTTCATGAAGAGTCAGGCCGGACTCCCCTTGTTATGCAGCGGAGCGATTTGGCGGCGGATGAAATCTGACCGGATCATCTCAAGGGTGAGCCCGGCCTCGGTGAGGCGGAGAATCCTGGTGGTGGCGACCGTGAGCTTCGCATCGTCGGCATCGACACTGCTCCAGTCGTTTCCATGAACCGGCGGCGTCTGGCGAACCCAGCAGAATTCTTGTGGATCCTCCTCTTCAATCCAGCACCACCGGCCCCGCCACTCCTCCCACCTCTCCTTCCGAGCGCCCTCCGGGTATGTCCCCTTGGACCTTGGGATCTAGGCGACACAACCGGAGATGGCGCCTCCCTGCTGGATCCGAGGGAAGAAGTAGTGGCGGAAGAGCGCCGTGTTGGGATGCACTCCGGCGAAGCCCTCACAGAGATGGGCGAAAAGAGCCATGCACGTCACGACATTTGGGGTGAAATCCAGGAGGTGGAAGCCGAAGGTATGCATGATGTCATTGAAGAAATTGGAGAAGGGGGGCAGAGGCCGCAGGAGAAGTAATCGACAAAGAACGAATACCGATTCGGTGCGGCTTTGCCGCAGTTGGCGGGGATGATGCGTGTGGTAGGATGCCCCGTCGTTTCTCCCCCCGTCTTGACCCCCCACAGCGGCCTGAAGTTGTCCCGGAGGTGGGCCGCGTCGACCGTCGAGGGAAAGTAGGCGAGCTCCGTCCGCCGCGCCGCCAACTCGTTCTCCGGCGGCTCCGCCCCTCCGACGTTCTTGGCCTCTTCCTTGCCCTTGCTAGTCTTGGGTGCCATGGAGGCTGCGAAAGGTGGAAGGGAAAGGGCAGCAAAAATGCAGCGGCGGCGAGCAAGGGCTTGAGGAGGAAGAAGGAAGGAATGGCGGCTCTGAGATTGGATAAGACACAGGGGGAAATGAGCAGCGCGCCCGCGGTCGTTCCTTTTTACGGGGAAGGCGCGGGCCACCTCTTTACCACGATGTGACGCATGCGTGCGGAAACCGCCGCACGCATGACCCCCACGTCATGCACGACCCTCCATGTCGCGTGTTCAACGCAGGTCGTGGGGAAGCACAGCGGACGAGAAGTTACTGCGGTAAAATCCGCCCCACCTGCCCGCGCACCGTTCTGGGCCTAGCCCAACAACGCGGCACGCTTATGTGTGGCCCCGGCCCGGGGGCTCCCGTCAGTGTACAAAAGTAGGGGCTCTTCTTTTGACCCCTTTACTTGTGCACGGGTAGTCAGAGCCGTGCGCCACGGCCACACTTAGTAGGGCAGAGGAGGAAAGCCGAAGAGAAGCCAAAACACGAGGCAACCAAGGCAACACCAAGACCAGAAACACAGGAGAGCAAGAGGGCGAGGTGGACTCCCTCGGCAAGATCCTTGCCGGGCAGCCTCTGCAGCCCCGGCAAGAGCCTTGCCGGGGCAACTTGCCCGATGCCAGCAGAGTGAGCCACCCTTGAGCCCACAAACTCCAACCCAACCAACTACATTGGAACCAGGGCTCGGGAGGCGTCTCTGTGGTGGCATGCAAATCTTCATCAAGATCATAAACATGCGAGATCATATGAGGACCAGAAGACGGTGACCCTCGGGGGGATCCCAGCCGAGGAAATCCACAAGACCCCCGGCAAGACCCTTGCCGGGGACGACTGCAACGCCATAGAAGCACCCTTGTTGGGCCCCCGGCAAGACCCTTGCCAAGGGCATCAGCACGGCCACTGCCAGGCCCGCGCCAGCCAAGACTCCACCATCGTCCCCAAGCAGCTGCTAGCTCAACCAGCTAGGCAGGCACCTGTGTGGCGACGAGCGGCCTCTACACCGACTCAGCAAGCACTTGTGTGGCAGCATGTGACCCTTCATGAAGGCTCCACCACCACGCCAGCCCAGCAGCCAGCCAATGTGGCGCCAAGATGCCTCATCAGCTCGGACACGTGTCGAGGCCAGGCGAGGCGGCAACAACTGGGACGTGCTTCCCTGGCGTCCCTGATAAAGCAAGGAGGGCACGTCAGCAGCGCATTAAATTCATTTTTCCGACGGTCCCAGAGGATAGGATTATCAACTGTAGACCTTTCCTCCTCCTGTGTGCCACTGTGGCAACCCCTTGTTCCTATAGAAGGAGGCCCGAGGCGACCAGGAGAGGGATTCAGCTCTTTTGGGCAAATTTGCACCCCATAGCTAGCTCAAGGACACAAGAACACTCAAATACATCCACGAAAGAAGGACTAGGGTATTACGCATCTTCACGGCCCGAACCTGGGTAAATGATCCGTATGCTTCCTGTCAGACCCGCTCTTCGCACAACCTCGCGCCCGCCAACCATAAAAGGGATCCAGTGACCCCATAGGTGTCATTCCCACCGACACAGAGGTTTTGATGGAAGCGCCTAGCCTTGAAAGTGGTCCATATCTGCTAGACACCAAGATGATGGAAGTACCATCAGGGTTAATCAAATCTCACATCAACATACTTGTATTACAACTTCATAGAGAGTATCAATCATGACACCACACCTTTGGGTTGCAGAAAAGATCGGTCATGTTTTAGCCAAGAAACCAAACACTACTGCAAAGAAACTTTTACTAGACTTAGAAAATTAGTACCACATTAAGCTAAAATATACCACAGTGTGGAAGGCAAAACAAAGGGCAATGAAACAATTATATGGTGATTGGGAAAATACCTTTAGGATCCTTTATAATTTCAAAGAAGAGGTGGAGAAGAGGTCACATGGCAGTGTTTTTGAGATAGATACTAAGGTAACAAAGGATGGGAAAGTCATTTTCTCTAAGTTCTTTATGTCATTAAAGCCTTGCATGGATGGCTTCAAAGCAGGGTGCCGTCCATATTTGAGCATAAACTCATCTTTTTTTACTGGCAAGTGGAATGGTCAATTGGCAGCATGAAATGCTCTAGATGGCCACAACTGGATGTTTCATGTTGCTATTGGCTTGTTTTAGTTAGAGACATGGGTTCCATGGACATGCTTCATGATGTAGTTGAAAAGATGCATAGGGCCAGTGTCACCTTTCGCTTCCACACAGATGTGTCTAAAGGGCTAGAAAATGCAGTCAAAAATGTTTTCCCCATGCTGAGAAGAGGGAGTGCTTCAACCATATGTTGATGAATTTGATCAAAAAGTTCAGTGGAGAAGAATTTGGGAGCATGTGGCCAGCAGCAAGATCTTACACTAATCAGATACATTCATACCATCTTGGTAAAATAATGGAACCATGCACTGAGTTTGGTCCATGGATGAACACCCATCATTCTCTATTATGGTACATGTTAGGATTTAACACTGCCATCAAGTGTGAGCATATCAACTACAACTTGGCAGAAAGTTTTAACAACAAGGTGAAGTAGTTTAAATTTTGCATGTGCATAAAATGGTTGACCAAACTAGGATCATGATCATGCGCTTGTGGGAATTGAGAAGAAGTATTGGTGATTGTTTGCAAGGGGACAAGCTTCCTGTAGTGGTAAAACAGGTGTTCAACAGGAGCAGAAACCTTACACATTTGATCATTGAAAAATCCTTAGTGTGGGGTGCTGAAGTTAGAGATACCAAGATTGGAAGGTGGAATGTTGTTAACACTGAAATGCATGACTACACTTATCTCAAGTTGCAACACATTGGGAAACCATATGAGCATGCCATACTTTTTTGGCTTCCCAATCGAAGATAAAAATGCACCAATATTTGCATGAATATTACTTAGTAGCGAGATTCAAGGCTGTATATGCAGCTCCAATTCTAACACTTAAAGATCAGTCTCAGTGGCCTGAAGTGGAAACCAAATTTTCCATGCGTCCTCCCATAACGAAAAGAAAGGTTGCCAGGCCTAAAGAGAGTACATCCAAGGCATGGTTTGAGAAAGGAGAGAAAGATGCAAAGCCTAAAAGGTCCCAAAAACATAACAAAAATATGTGCAAGTTGTGCTGGGAACTTGGGCACCGAAAAGGATCTCCAAAATGTTGTTACACTCCTGAAAGGCCAAAGTATGTTCATGTATGTGATGTTTTTGATTTGGCTGCTTTTTTCAATTACTAACCAAATGACATGCTTTATTTGTCAGGAGGAAGCGTGCGGGCCAGCCCCTTGTTGTTGAAACATTGCAAATTGAAGCTATTCTAGCTGTTGTGTTGGAAACCGGAACTATTCCAGCTAGTCCAGTGAAGAAAACCAAGAGCATTAGTGAACTTTGTGCTATAAAATCAATAAAAGTTGTGGTAACAAGAAGAAAAAATCGAGTGGTAAGATAAGTAGAAGTGAAAACTTTAGTGTCAATTAGTCACAATTATTCGATGAGTCTCACCTTGTGTGATTTAACGCTATTTGTACTTTGATGTGCATTGTACTTTGAAAACCATGTGCCAGATTCCAAATTTGAGCCACATTTCAAATTTGTACTTTGATGTGTATTGATGTTCCAATCCATTCTCAACTTTTATGCACGTTAGGTTATCAATCCGAGCACTTTTGTGAAGTAAAACTCGTAGTCATGAAAAATGTGCTCCAAAACGAGGGTAAATAGCCCCATTTCTAAGCAGTCTTTTTTCGACCTTCTCTAAATGAGCCCAAAAAATGCTTGACATCTAGTGTGCAAATATAGGGTCCATGCCCAATATGGGATCATTTGGAGAAACTATGTTATGCTTAACCCTAAACCCTAGGTCATTTTCCACGAAAACCCTGCAACCTCTTTTGTGATAGCTAAGTTATGTGAAGTTATTTTCACGAAAATATCTGCAGACCAAGTTTCTTGTTTTTCCTAGAAACTTAGTCTCATAAGACGATGATTCATGCAAGTTTTACATTTTATGATTTTTAAATTACTTATTCTCAATCCTAGCCCTTGAAATTCTCTCAAACCCCCTCAAACCCCTCTCAAAACCTCTCAAACTAAACCTGAAACCCCGCACCCTACGGGCCGTTGGATCGTGGTTTGGGGACGGTTTGGTCAGGCACTAGGGTTACACATGGTCGATCCGTGAGAGACAACCTGATTGGCTGGATTCGATCGAGTGCTCCGTGGTTGCTTGGCTTGGAGAAAGAGCTGACGTGAGTGGCCCACCTGGTAGTGGCGGAATATTGGAAAGGGTCAATAGTCGTGGGCCAAAAAGTGAGCACTCATGCATGGGTTCGGTTGGGCATGCTCCTCAGACCTATGGGTCGTTATTCATCATACCATGCATGCGCGCCAGCCACACCATTGCCATGAATGCACACATAGCCACTCTATGCAGTGTCATCACATCAGGGAAATTAATGCAGCCTCAAGTCAGGCAACAAGATGCAACTTTACCGATCATACCTCCTCGATTCAGTGTGAACAATGCATAGGGCTCCCTTGGGCCATTATTGCCATTATTAGTGGAGGGTGGTTCCACAATGAACACCATGAAAGTAGTTCAGTGAACCGTAGCTATTTAAACACCTCCGATCTACATCTTCCTCTCCACTCAATCTCGCATACATCTGCGCCACTTCTTCTTCACCAAAAGCCAGAGCAGACAAGATGCAGTTCAACGGCCCAACCTACCGTCGGCTAGCTGATACCTCCTTTTATTGATCCAATATTGGAACAGAAAGAGTATCTCGCACCCATTTGCCCATAGGTGACCCTGGGTTATCGAACCCATGAGAGGAAGACTCCCTTGAAGCGATGGTCTCTAGCAAGATTTTGTTAAAGCATAAAATCCAGCTTTGACTGGATCAACAAGCAAATAGTGATTCAAACACTTGTAATAAAAATATGTACGGTATGAGGTCTTATGCTTACAATTTGTATTTTCTCATGGAGCAAACAGGACATTAATTTGTGTGCTGGAAGCCACCCATCGAGATGTGCTTGTTAGGGATCAAAGTGGGGGTTGTGTACAAATAACATCTTGACCGACACGAGTCCTGCATCAAGAATCAGTTGTCCTACTGTGGGCCCTATCCATCATGCAGGTTTGCCTCAATAATTAATATAATGAAATTAGACAAGAGCTTTGGGCGGTTAACGACTACACCTCATTCATCCCCAAGGATATGATCCATGTTACCCTACTGAACCTTATTGTCGCTGGTGCTCGGTATTACACTTCACGGTCTCCTTGCTCCTAGCCTCACCGGTGCTCAATATCCATGATCCTGGGTACCTGCAGGGATGAAGATCGCGGACCAGACAAGAGACATCTTCACAGAACAAATTTATTTTAGACATACGGGACGTTACGTCAAAGTCCTCCATTGATCCCCTCAATAAATACCTTGGGTTGCAAGGCTCATGCCTCAACCCATACGTTACCGAACTACTCACACATGCAGATCTGAGTGGGGGAAGAAAACATTGAAGAACACATCTTGAGATTGATTGATTGCAATATGTCTTACAATGGATACCTTGTGTAATGCACAATTACAAGTATGAACTAGATGAGAGAGCATTGATAACCCACAAGTATAGTGGATCATTTGTTGCCTTTCTTGATAAATAACAGTGTTGAAACCAATGAGGAGCTAAAGGCAGAACAAATATTCCCTCAAGTTCTATCGACCACCGATACAACTCTACGCACACTTAACATTTGCTTTACCTAGAACAAGAATCACACTAGAAGTACTTTGTAGGTATGAAGGGATAAGTTTGCAAGATAATAAATAACGTAGAAATAAAAAGTAGGTGATGTTCTAGTTAAAGTACAACTAAATTAGTATAGCAAGTGTGGATTAGTAGTGGTAGGATTTGCGAAATTGTCCCTAAGCAATTGACTACGTTACTAGTCCGGTAGCAAGTTTTGATGTGGGAGAGGCCACTGCTAGCATGTCATCCCTTACTTGGGATTCTACGCACTTATGATTGGAACTATTAGCAAGCATCCGCAAGTACTAATGTTCATTAAGGTAAAACCCAACCATAGCATTAATATATATATCGACCCCCCTTCAATTCCGCATGCATCAATTTCTATGTTTGGAAGAAGCTTCCGTCACTCTTTCCCTCCAATGCATAGTCCTATCAACATACAACTAACCATATCATGTGATTCACACGCGCGCTCATATAATGGGCACCAAAGGACATCAACATAACCACAAGTAAATTAAACCGATCATAGCAATTCACCAATTATCGGTAGGACAAAAAAAATCTACTCAAGCGTCATAGGATGGCAACACATCATTGGATACTAATATGAAGCATAAAGCACCATGTTCAAGTAGAGGGTACAATGTGTTGCAGGAGAGTGCACCGCTATAGATTGATGGGGGAAGGTAATGAAGATGTTGGTGAATATCAGGGAGTTGTTGGAGTAGATCGCCGTCACACGATGATTACCCCGGCGGTGTTCCAGCGCCACCAGGAGAGAGGGGGAGAGAGCCCCCCTCCTTCTTCTTCTTCCTTGACCACCCCCTAGATGGGAGGCGAGTTCCCCCTCTGGTCCATGTCCTCCATGGCGCTGGAGGAGTGGGAGCGCCCTTGAGATTGGATCTCTCCCTCTGTTCTCTTCTGTTTCGCCTTCCTGTTTTCTGGCCGAAAATCAATTCTTATATTCCTGGAGATCCGTAACTCCGATTGCACTGAGATTTTAACACGATTTTACCCGGATATGAGCTTCCTTGCGCCTGAAGTAGAGACCCAACCGACTTACGGTGTGGCCACGGGACACCTGGGGGCGCTAGGGGGCCTAGGGGCGCCCTGGTGGGTGGTGGCCCCGCTAAGCACCGCCTTGCATTGATTCTTCTTCCAAAAATTCACATATATTCCAAAAAAAATCTCTGTAAAGTTTTATTGCGTTTGGACTTCGTTTGATATGGATATTTCGTGAAAGAAAAAACATGCAACAAACAAGAACTGGCACTGGGCACTGGATCAACATGTTAGTCCAATAAATCATATAAATTGTTGCCAAAAGTATGTGAAAGTTGTATAATATTGGCATGAAACAATAAAAATATTATAGATACGACGGAGATGTATCAGCATCCCCAAGCTTAATTCCCACTCGTCCTCGAGTAAGTAAATGATAAAAAAGATAATTTTTGATGTGAAATGCTACCTAGCATAATATTGATCATATATCTAATCATGGCATGAATATTAAGACATGGGTGATTCAAAGCAATAGTCTATAATTTGACATAAAGACATCAATACTCAGGCATCCCGACAAACAATCAAGTCTTTCAAAATATCAATGCTAAAGAATGCTATCCCTACAAAATCATATAGTCTTGGCATGCTCCATCTTCTTAACACAAAGTATTTATCATGCACAACCCCGATGACAAGCTGAGCAATTTGTTCATACTTTTTGACGCTTCAGCATTTTCAACCCTCACGCAATACATGAGCGCAAGCCATGGATATAACACTATGGGTGGAATAGAATGCGGTGGTATAGATTAATTTGCAGAAGACAAAAAGATAAGAAAGTCTCACATCGACGTGGCTAATCAACATGCTATGGAGATGCCCATCAATTGATATCGATGCGAGGAGTAGGGATTGCCATGCAACAGATGCGCTAAGTGTATGAAAGCTCAATATGAAAACTAAGTGGGTGTGCATCCAACTTGCTTCCTCATGAAGACCTCGGGCATTTGAGGAAGCCCATCATTGGGATATACAAGCCAAGTTCTACAATGAAAAATTCCCACTACTATTTGAAAGTTACTACATAGGAGACTCTCTATATGAAAAACATGGTGCTACTCTAAAGCACAAGTGTGGTATTTGAATGCCCCTTCTTACTTTCTCTCTCATTTTTTCTTTTCTTTTTTATCCTTTTTTTTCTTGGGCTCTTTTTGGCCTCACCTTTTTTTATATTTGTCCGGAGCCTCATCCCGACTTGTGGGGGAATTATAGTCTCCATCATCCTTTCCTCACTGGGACATGCTCTAATAATGAATAATGATGATCATCACACTTCTATTTACCTACAACTCAATGATACAACTCGATAGCTAGAACAAATTAAGTATGACTCTATATGAATGCCTCTGGTAGTGTACCAGGATGTGCAATGATCTAGCGTAGGAAGGATATCAAAAAATAGACAAGCCATGGAAATATCATGTTGGCTGTCTTACGATCATGCAAAGCAATATGACAATGAATGCTCAAGTCATCAATACAGAACCGGTGGAAGTTGCATGGCAATATATCTCAGAATGGCTATGGAAATGCCATAATAGGTAGGTATGGTGGCTATTTTGAGGAATATATAATAAGGATTATGTGTGATAGAGCATATCATATCACGGGGTTTGGATGCACCGGCGAAGTTTGTGCCGACTCTTGAGGTGAGAAAGGGCAATGCATGGTACCGAAGAGGCTAGCAAATTGTGGAAATGTAAGAATGCGCATAATCCATGGACTCACATCAGTCATAAAGAACTCATGTACTTCTGGTAAAAGTTTATTAGCCCTTGAAGAAAAGTAGTACTACGCATGCCCCTAGGGGGATAGATTGGTAGGAAAAGACCATCACTCATCCCCGACCGCCACTCATAAGGAAGACAATCAATAATAAATCATGCTCCTATTTCATAGCATAACAAGAGACTATACGTGCATCACTGGTGTGCATCAGTCCTAAACAAACGGTTTAAAACCCCTTTCCGCGACGACATTTGGAACCATCGCCAAGTGAGTGTGGGCGATAGGGGGTCCTTCCCACACGACCTAGAAACCGTCAGTGATAGGGCCCCTACAGTACTCCTAATAGTTTCTGCTCGCATTGCCATCGCAGTCGGTATTCTGTGGTGCTACGTTTACGATGCACGGCCCATCACAAACGGTTCACTATTATAGAACGTGTATGATGCGCAGCCCATCACAAATGGTTCATCGTTAAGAAGATTAGCTAATCGTCGTACGAGTGTCGGACAGGATTATGAAACGTCGGACCGTCATAACATCGTCGTACACGACAACTATCGCACACGCTATTCTGTGGTGCAACATTTACGATGCATACTTCATCAGAAACAGTTCATGGTTGCGAATCGTGTACGATAAGGCAACTAACACAAACGTTTAGTTTGCCCGCACCATTTGTGATATTGTCTGACATCGCACACGCTTTGCAAACGGCAATTGTGTGCATGCTTGCACACGTTTCCTGTCCGTGAACCGTCTCGGATTATGGTGCCTATCGCAAACATTTGTGTTTTACCAACCGTGTGTGCCGTAACAACCTTGAGAGCGCAAATTTTACCGTAATTTAATTGCTACTTTTCCAAATTGTACCAGATTTGGATTTGAATTTTAATGTATGCTACAACTTTATTCATATCCATCAGGTTCAAACAGCCAATGCATTATTCGATTCATAGGTACATATGTTCAAGTATTACATAAGAACCAAATAAATAATGATGAACCACAGTTGTATACTTGTACTATTAAAGATGGTAAAGAAAGATGTGAAATATATTCTGGTTGCTGAACAAGGTGAAGCGGAATGCCCATATTGTGCCCTCCTCCATGCAGAAGGCACACACGACTCTAGTCCAACCACTTGTGATGGCCGAC
The DNA here is from genome assembly GCF_002162155.2 of Triticum dicoccoides. Lineage (NCBI taxonomy): Eukaryota > Viridiplantae > Streptophyta > Magnoliopsida > Poales > Poaceae > Triticum > Triticum dicoccoides. The sequence continues at coordinate 249,692,735 of NC_041388.1, forward strand.
CGCCCATCCTTCACGATCTTCATGAAAACATCTAGATAATCATCGTGTTCTGGTAGAAATACTTTAACCTTTTGCATGCCCACCAATCATGTAGTTTGAGAGGTAATCTTGAGTAAACTACTTTGGCAACCACTGCAAAGGAATAAGATTTCAGACATTGTCATCTAATGCAACTCATTATGGGCAGTAAAAAGAAGGCTGCAGAGTTCTTACTTACCATCCTGCAGTTCGCTGTTGTTTTGGATAAAGTGTAAACAAATAGTTTAATTGCCATCTTTGGACCCATTTTACTAACAATCTTTATCAGCTTCCTCACTTGATGCTGGTTCATCGATATCTCATTGCCCCATACGCAGAAAGGGTCAAAACGCGGATCTTTACCAATGACATATGTACCAAAAAGCACCAAGTCAATATTAGAAGCTAAATAGCAATGGCACAATGATGTAGTACAACACTCTTTTATAATATGTCTATATACATCCATATGTGGTAGTCCATTTGAAATCTCTAAAACGAACAAATATTTAGGAACGAAGGGAGTATCTTATATCATCCAATATACTCACATATTAGATGAATTAATATCTTATATTATGGGTCGGAAGGAGTTTAGTTCGTTCTTAAAAATTATCTGCTGCTGTATCCACTGGTTACAGTTAGTTTGAGCTAGTTCGGGCTCAAATAGCCCTAAAGTATATCTAAACATGAGGGCTAGTTTGAGCTAGTTGCATCTATAACCCACCCAAAAAACTAGTATCCAACCCAAGAGGTGCTAATTGGAGCTAGTTCTCCTATGCATTTATTGTCAATCTAACCCTACCATCCAAACAACTCTTTGGATGGAGTTAGTTCAGGGTTACTAATGAGCTAGAAACTAACTCTAACCTCTAGCTAAGTTGAGTATCCAAACAGGGTTGTGTTGTTGTTGTTGTTGCTCTTCTATGTATATCTAGACATCATTAGAACATTAATGTAACACTCTTCCTTGTTGCTATGTAGCCTAGGATTGCATATTTAGACATTAAGTACAGTGCATGTTGCTATGTAGCCTCAGATATATTACATATGGCCCTAGTTAACCTAAGGAAAAATGGGTTGCAGATATATTCAGTTAAAAGTCCGATTCACCGATTAGTCCCTTATCAGCCGCCGGCCTATATGGTACAAGTTACGGATATCTTGAACAGTAAGCAGATATAAGCCATGGGATGAAACTAACCTCGATTGAAAACAACAGTCATTCCCAAAATTGTCCTGTGTAGGTACATCAAGAAGCATGTTAAGCACAACAGGCTAAACATCAACCAAAATTACACATGGCAGACAAAATAATCTCCAAAAGATAGCTTCAGTGTGCAGGTTTAAGCACGCTAGTAAAGCAAAACAAGTGGAAATGTGTGCTAACTGCAACAGGCCCAACATTTAACAACAAGCAAACATGGTCATTCAAACTGGTATTGTGCCAGTCTAAGTACAGTGGTTATGGTTAAATAAAAACGGAAAGGCGTGTTAACTACAAGATGCAGCAACCAAATGTAGTCATTCATAGTGGTGTTTTTGAAACTGGTACTGATGAAATTGAACTGCACAGTTCATACTTGCACATATAGAACATCATGTTGTGAATAACTGGAATAAACAAGGCATACTACGATTAACCAAAGATATCATTTGAAACTGAACATATGCTAACTACAAACAACCGAACAATCAAAAAACTTTAAAAGAGGCATATGCTAGCTATAACAGGCTTAACAGCAAGCAAATATATGCATTCCTATCGGTATGTTTAAAACTGGATTGATGAAATGTACTGCACAGTAAATAATTGCACATATAGAGCATCACATTGTGAACAACTGAAATAAACAAATCATGGGTTTCCTCAATTGTCACAGATGGGCTTGTTCCCGTGGGAAGAGCACAGACCCTGGATGCGCTCAATGTTGTCGCAGATGGGCTCCTTCCCCTTGGAAGAGCATGGTTGTAGGGTGCCCTCCCTAATGTCACAGACGAGCGCTTTCCCCTTAGAAGAGAAGATAGGCTCTTTCCCCTTAGAAGAGCCGGAGAGGGTGCCCTCCTCATGGTCGCCGTCTATGAGGTCTGACTTGGAAGCTGTGGATCCCAAGCCAGCATCACAGAACGCGTCCTTCAGAAATGACAAAAGGGGCTCGATGGTGATGCGGAATGGCAAATTGTTGACAGCGAGCCAAAGGAGATCAGCGGCGGGGCCATGGATGAGATCGATGGCGGTTGAACCCGAGGGGTTGGGGGTGGGCCACTTAACCTGTGACACAGCCCGCCTCAGGGCATCGCTGTCGATGACCTCGATGTCGTAGCCGGCGGACAAGACATGCCCGCATACTCTAGCCCGCTTCTTGAGTGCCTGCCGCCAGTAATGGTTGTCAGCTTCCTCGGCGACTTCGGGCGAAGAGACTGTTATACACCTCTTTTGGGCCAGTCACTCCTCGAGCTCCACGGGAAGCGTAGCCGGGCTTAGGCTGCGACACTGTGGAGTGGGGGATGGGGATCTGTGGGAAAGGGGGCGTTTGGCAGGCATCATCTAAGAAACTCAGGGCGGCCTGGGTATGGAGATCGGTGGGTAAGCTGCATGGGCAAATCGGCAAATGTTGACAATGGAGGCCTTGCGGCGGCGGCGGGGACTTTGCTAGGATTTCGAGCGAGGGAGGGTGTGTGTGTGTGTGCGTGCGTGCACGCCCAAGGAGGTTTTGGTGTGTGTGTGTTGAGGGGGGCGGGGTGTTTGGGGAAATGACGCGGGTACTGTACACGGGAGTGAAACGCGGGAGTGAGATGCCGGGCTATTGAAAATTTTGATGATAGTGCGTTGCACATGGTCCGGAGATAACAACCGTGTGTTATGAAAAAGAAAAACCCTCGAGGCGGGCAGATATTTTCGATGCAGGCGGGATTGGGAACAAGAAACATCGCGCACGGTCCGGAGATAACAACCGTGTGTTATGAAACAGAAAAACCCTCAAAGCGGGCAGATATTTTTGAGAGGGGGGAGTCTCGTGGAGCCCAATGTACTCTGCAGATGTGTGCGTGATAGGTGCACCGGCGTGGCACACGGTTAGTTTGAGTGAACCGTGTCTGTTGTGTCATCCGACTTGTCTAATGTTCATAAATTTGGCGAAAAATGACACGGGAGAGGGTCAGAACACAAACATACTTGCGTGTGGACCAAATTTATGTATCAAAAGGGTGGTTTGATTTTCAAATACCAAATGCAACTTCGATGTGGCACCTCTCTCGCAAATCACACGATATTGCTTGCTCCCACCCTCTCGTGTCAGCACGAAGGGAATCCTAAGCTATGAATGCATGCCCCCTCCCCCTCAACCGAGGTTCATCTAGCAAAGTGCGAAGTAGCTAGTAGCCCCCCTCCTCCCTCGTGTTGGCACGAAGGGAATCCTAAGGTATATATGAATGTATGCTCCTCTCCCTCAACCAAGGTTCACCTAGCAAAGTGTGAAGTAGCTAGCGGCCCCCTCCTCCCTCGTGTCGGCATGAAGGGAATCCTAAGCTATATATGAATGCATTCCCCCCAACCGAGGTTCACCATAGCAAAGTGCAAAGTA